>NC_053394.1:345911338-346224556 GCF_905171765.1 Bufo bufo
CTGTATGTTTATTATTATAGTACTTCTTGAGATCTATATAATATTTATGGCACTTAGCATTTTAAAATTAAGACTCTAATTCATTGGATGTCCATGCTTTTCTGTGTATCCACTGTTCTCCACTGGGAGTTTATGACGTTTGCCATATGATGTGGATTCCATATTTCAGTGGCTATACAAGATTGCCATGATTAGTGATCACCAAGGAGTCTGTATGTGTGATATGTAACTCATTGATTGTAGTTCTGGTCATTCCTGTGTAATAATGCCGCCACCATTAATTTTTTATTAATGTACTGTTACATGTCACGTTTTTCAGCTAAATAGATTGTGATCACACTCCCTACACTATCTGTCCCTTCCTAAGCGCAGCTCTCCCTGACTATTAATGAGCCGAACACGCGCCATCAGGTGCTATATACGGTAGCACCCGATCACGTGTTCTGGCCAGCCAATCACTGAAATGCCAGTAACCAACAAGGCTATGGCATTACAGTGATGGCAGTACTTACCTGCAGGTTTATTAGCTGCATAGCAGCCAAGAAACGTGCGGGGAGGAGACTCGAGCATAGCGATGCTCGAGCCAAATAGCAGTTTGGCCTAGCATGCTCGCTCAACACTAGTTATATCGTCTTTTGTATAAGCTGGAGGTAGATCTAATGTGAAGTTTGAATGAAGTCCTCTAACTCTCATTTCTTTGACTGTTCACTAATGTGTCTCTCCCTGTCATTGTGGTGAGTTGGAGCTTCACTGGTTCTGTAGATTTCTTGATCAATGAAGGTGATGTCACTCTGAGCAGCCAGTAGCACATAGGTGTATACCTTCTTGTTCCTCCTTTTAGGATTTGAAATACACACTGGTACAACCATTGATGTGCCATTGCTTCCTCCTTCCCTCACTCTGCAAGAGAATACTGCTACTTTCTTTTCTCCCTCAGCATCTTTAGGTATTGAGGATTTATCCTTCTTTGGACTTTCTTCATGTAGTGGTGTAGGATGGCGTCCTTTACAAACGCTGCATGTGGCCTTTTTCTTACACTCCTTAGTAACATGGCCTTTCCTTAGACAACCAAAACACAGTTGGTTATCAAGTACAATTGTTTTCTTTTCATCTGGGGACTTCTCCTTCAATTGTTGGCACTTGTGTATGGAGTGGTTCTCTCCACAGAACATACACTTGAAGGTAGTCTGAAGATTTGTCGGTTCTGTCTCTCTACTGATCCCAGTAGTGACTTTGGACTTGCTCACGTAGGTATCTGGACCTTTAGCTGCTGTGTTGGTTGCAAAGCTAGTTGCTCTTGCGCGTCTTATCACTCTTGCAGGCCTTTCTACTAAGGATTTTAAAACTTAAGATGATGTTAATGGATTACATGCTATTCGTGCTTCCTCATTGACGAACTCAGAGAACTCTTTAAAACTTGGGAAGTCTTTACCTAGATCTAACTGTTTAGTCACACAGCGATTCCATCTAGAAACCACTTCTTCAGGTAGCTTAGTTAGCATCCTATGGTTTTCTAGATAGTTGTTCAGCACTTTCAGTTCTTGAACATGTGGGATGGCATTGCTGCATGCTTGCAGGAAGTCACCATACTTTTGGAGTATGAAGTGTTCTTTAGGACCTTTTTTAGGCCAGTTATTTAGTTTCTCTCTAAGACTCTGTACTAAGAAAGGATGACCATATCTTGCATTCAATTTCTTCGTCTTTTATATAGAAGTTACCTTCAAGAACTTCCTTGGCTTCTCCACCATTCTCCACTGAAGGTAGAATAACTTGTCAACTGGACTGAAGCAATGATGCTCAATGATCATCTCAAAACTTGCCTTCCACTCTATGAACTTCAGTACGTCTTCTGAAAATACAGTAGGTTCCGGAACGGGAAGTCTAGCTAGGACTGTTCTCTGTGGTCTTGCTGGGACAATGGTTGTAACACTCTCCTGAGCATTGCCGGGGCATCTAGGAATAAAATCATCCGGTTCTATTTTCTCACTTAGTTCTGAATTAGGTGAGTCCCTTTCTTCATCTTTTCCAGTAGAAATAGAGGGTAAATCCACACACCTTTTTCCTAACACTGGACTAGGCCTCTCTTTGTCTTTCTGAGCAGGGATGGAAGGGTAATGACTTATTTCCTCACTCCAAGTTGGAGATTCCATTCCATCTTCCTGGGTGTATGGAGGAAATTAGGAGTCTGTTTCTTCACTTGGTACAGATTTGAACCTATGACTACTCTGATACTGTGCTTCCATTTCAGCTTTCCTTTGATGGCGCTGTGCCTCCATTTCAGCTTTCATTTGATAGCGCTGTGCCTTTATTTCAGCTTTCATTTGATGGCGTTGTGCATCCTTTTGACAGCGTTGTGCATTCATTTCAGCTTCCATTTGATAGCATTCCATTTCCTCTATCCGTTGGCGCTGCGCCTCGATGGCAGATTCCATCTCAATTTCTACTCTCTTGACAGCAAGTTGTTCAGCTAATTCCTTTCTTTTGGCTGAAGTATTTGAGGACTCTGAAATGTGGGTGGCACTTCTGCTAGCAAAGGAAGTCACACTTGAGATTGTGGTTCCACCTAAGGACCTAGCATAGTCTCTCATAAAAAGCTCAACAGCCTCTAGATTGACGGTCTTCTGAAGTCGTAGGCGTTTTTGATTTTCACTAGGAGCGTTCTTTTGAAGTGGGGCTATCACCTGGACCGCAAAAGTTTTATGGTGCGCGCCACACTACTATCATTGGCTCTTTCCACTGGCATTCGAAACCGCTGAGTAGATTCCTCGTAAGGACGGTTTTACGAGTTCTTTGACACCGGATGGCAAAAAGTAAAAGTCTGCACCAAATATTGGTACTTTTTACGAAGGACACAACTTCATCATAGTTTTCTGCAGATGATAGTTCTCTCTTGAGCTTTACCAAATCTTTAGTGACTGTAGTACATGTGTCCATGTTCCTTACAATGTCCTGGGAAGGTGTTGTAAAAGACCGCGGTTGACATATGCTGCCATAAGCTCTGATTCAGATTCTTCGTCTTTACCATATCACTCGTCAAGTTCCTTTTTATACTTTCTTGTTTTAGCTTTCCACGAATGCCTCTAATGTATAATTTCCACTTATCATACATTCGGGTGAACTTTTTCTCTTTTAATGCTACTTAATGCTACTTCCAGATTTTCCAGCATCTTTGGGGTCGGTTTTCTGGCAGGTGATGAACGTCTTAGTTCATTTGTTTGGACTAGATTTGTTTGAGGCAAGACTAATGCTGCATCAAACTCTTCTAACTCGGACAGGTTCTCTTGCTCTTCCCTACTCTATCTATCTTTGTATCCTTTAACAGTGGAATGGTAATACTAGGCTGAGACATTTTACTTTAAATGCTATAACAATCAATAAGAATATTAAGATGCCTTTCACTTTCAATGCAATATTAATAAATGCAGAAATAAGACTTTCACTTTAAATGTAACAGCGATAAATGCAGGCAATAAATTAGTTTGACTTTAGAGTCCGTGTACTACAAACTGTCCTTTGTTTTACTTTAAAGTCTCTTATTTCTGAACACAAAAATGTCTCTTTATGCCAAAACCAATGTGCAATGATAAGTAATAAAAGGAAAGCTTTGACCTTATTCTGAAGAGCAGGAACAAATGTCAGTCCAAGGAGACCTGTCTTTTCTTGATGTGTTGCGATGCTTGCTCTGATGTCACGGCCATGCCCATGACCGTGACTTCTTTACCGCATGCAGTTGCCTGCGGTTTTGTATGGGTGTTCAACCACGGGTGAGGGCCGCTTGTCTGTGGCCTCACTTGTGGTTGCCGCGGGCAACTAGTGTTGTATTTAGCAGCAGAGCAGCCTGAGCGTCCCTAGGCAGCTTGCTGCCCTGGCATGCGGTCTCACCTGACTTTCTTTGTTAGGTGTGTGTGTTGTGTGCATGGTGTATTATGTATTGTGTGCACTTCCCCTTTATGTGTCTTTCCCTTCTGTGGTACTGGAAGGGTTAACTTCCTTCCCAGTGTGTGTGTGATGTCACTGGGTGTGTTCAACCCTTGGGTGTGGCCACTTGGGCCTATATAGACCCTCTCTTTAGCAGGGCTCAGGAGGTTGCTTCAGTCTTGCTACCTGGAGCAACCTCCTGTGTTTTTCTATCCGCCTGTGAGAGCCACCACTGTGGTCATAAGTTTAAGTTTAAGTTTAGCTAATTCTGTGTGATGTTCGGTTTATGTTTTCCTGTATTATTCAGTGCTGCCATGTATCTGGGTTCCGGTGTGTGGATGAGTTTGTGCTGACTTCTGTTTGCTATTTGTGGACTTCAGCTTTCCTGCACACGGATCCAGTCAGCAGGGCTGTGGCAGGTGGCTGGAACTAGTGCAGCACCTGCCATATACATAGGCTTGCATTTGTTCCCCTTTTCTCAACAGCTTGGCCAGTGAGACTCCTGCTCCTCCGTGCCTAGGAGGAGTAGGTCGTCTTACCCTGACTCCTAGCGCAGGGACCGGACGGAGGGTGAGTTAGGGATCCGAGGTTCCTGCGCATGGGTCCTCCTACCTTCAAGGTCGGCCCATGCAGTTAGGAGTTAGGGTCAGGGTAGGGACGCTGTTAGGAGGTGACCTGCTCCCTATCCTGTTCTCCTGGCTGAGCAGCCATAACATCACCTGGCACGCACGGCTGAGGATTTCCCCCATCCTCAGCCGTGACATCTGACTTGCGATGTTCTGTGCAGACTTGCAATGCGCTGGCTTGGATACACTGCTGCAGGCTTTGGGCCTAGTGGCGGGAAACTACCTGGCTGCAGTTCTTGGCTTCTTCGTGGATAGCGGTGCGGGCACTCTAGCTCTGAACTTTGGCCTCCCACCATGCGTCTCTCTCTCTCTCTAGGGATCGCAGGAGGGTTGGCGCTCTTTCTCTGACTATCTTGCCTTTGCCATTCTGCCACTTTAAGGGTCGGCTGCAGTTTGACTAATACACACGTTCTATGGTAGCTCCGCTCAGGTGTCTTTGCTTGCTCACTCAGGGATCAGTTGCTGTTCGGCCGTATATGCTGATGCTCCACTGCTCTAATGCACTCTTTACTGTACAAGTTTCAGGATGTACAGTATTTCCTCTAGCGCCATTCTATGGAAACAGTAGGTTTAAAGAGCACACCAAATACTTGAAATAACTTCTTTATTAACTTCTACTTTTCTTCATATATAACACTGCCGCCTCCTCTGCAGATAGTCCATGTACAAAACACGTGTTGAATAAAGTATCATAAAATGGCGGTATGCATAAGATGGTGGTTCAACTGTTCAATCTTGTCATTCAACATAAAATGGTGGATATATTTCTCTCTTCAGTATCTGTACTCTGACTTAAAGTTATTTAAGCACTTTATGATCTCTCTCAGAGGTATATCTGAGGTTAACCAATAGTTCTATTTGCTTTACTTAGTTTGCAGTTTGCTGTATACAATTGATTATGATCTGGTATGAGAAGTTTGCAGTTTGTATGCAATTTGCAATTTGTATGCAATTTGTATGGTTGTATGGTGGAACTCCAAGTAAACATACATAACTTGTTCAGTATACAGTTTTAATCACGACATTAACAATAGGAACATTATATAACTGTTCTAAATACCTATTTTGGCCTCTTGCTTCCGTAAAACACAGCTCTTAGTGGTGTGAATGTCTGTTCACCTCCCCTCCTCTGGTGTAATGATTCTATCTAGTGGAATTTCCCACAGAGGCTATGTGTGAGGCTGGCTGTGATTGGTCAAGACTCCTGCTATGTGTGAGGCTGGCTGTGATTGGTCAAGACTCCTGCTCAGTAACAACTGTTGTTTCTGCTGTGTCATTGAGCTTACTTTACATTCATATAATGAATCTTAAAGGCATATTATCTTTTCTGCTTCTGTGAACACAATATATAACTGTTACATGACATCAAAAACATGAAGTCACTGTAAATAACTCTGCTTTTGTCTTTAACATATAAACATAGAAACGGTATTAAGGTTATTGGCAGGCCTAGCTGAATAAACATATAAGCCATTTTAGCATCCTAGCACAGGTCTTCGGGCTCTTTCACACTTGCGTTGTTGTGTTCCGGCATGGAGTTCCGTCGTCGGGGCTCTATGCCGGAAGAATCCTGATCAGGATTATCCCCATGCATTCTGAATGGAGAGAAATCCATTCAGGATGCATCAAGATGTCTTCAGTTCTGGAACGGAACGTGTTTTGGCCGGAGAAAATACCGCAGCATGCTACGCTTTTTGCTCCGGTCAAAAATCCTGAACACTTGCCGCAAGGCCGGATCCGGAATTAATGCCCATTGAAAAGCATTAATCCGGATCCGGCCTTAAGCTAAACGTCGTTTCGGCGCATTACCGGATCCGACGTTTAGCTTTTTCTGAATGGTTACCATGGCTGCCGGGACACTAAAGTCCTGTTTGCCATGGTAAAGTGTAGTGGGGAGCGGGGGAGCAGTATACTTACCGTCCGTGCGGCTCCCAGGGCGCTTCAGAGTGACGTCAGGGCGCCCCACGCGCATGAGTGACGTGATCACATGGATCATGTCATCCATGCGCATGGGGCGCTCTGACGTCATTCTGGAGCGCCCTGGGAGCCGCACGGACTGTAAGTATACTGCTCCCCCGCTCCCCACTACTACTATAGCAGCCAGGACTTTAATAGCGTCCTGGCTGCCATAGTAATACTGAACGCATTTTGAAGACGGATCCGTCTTCAAATGCTTTCAGTTCACTTGCGTTGTTACGGATCCGGCGGGCACCTCCGGCAAATGGAGTGCACGACGGATCCGGACAACGCAAGTATGAAAGAGCCCTTAGCTGGCCAGCTACAAAGACATCCATGAAACAGTATGTATTAAAGAATTTAATTCCTCTGGGATTGAGGGTGCAAGTATTCCCATCCTATGGAATGGAGGTTGATCAATTAAATACTAAGTGGGAGGAGGCTTGTAACCACTGTTCTATGATTTTTATGAAGTTATTAATTTCCACTAATGATGTTATGCTGGTGGACATGGATAGAGATTTAAAGAACATAGAGCTGAAGCAACAAATTAGCAGTACCAATTTTGAGGCGTTTAAAATGGAGATTGAGGAAGCACACAATGTTTGGGAAAAACAAATAAAAGAACGTAAAACAAATAAATTTGTAAGGGATCGGCAGGATTTTGAACAGAACCGTGTCTACAAATGGAAACAGAACAGACAGGGACAACGAAGCAGGAGTGCATCGGTCTCATCTAATTTGTCTACAGATGTAGACGGTGCCAGTCAAGATGGTGACTCCAAAACATATCTGACAAGGTATGGTACGAAACAGAAGGAGGACGTTAAAAATCGTTTTACTAACAAAAGACACCACACAGGAGAATCGGCATTATTACAGAGATCAAATAAATTTCCGCCCATATCGCTCTGCCCTAATGTGGACATCTTTGTAAAGTTAGAATAGTAGATGTAGAGCAGCACCCACGCACTATCAAACGACCACACCGGAATGCATCAGGCAAACCACGGCCTTTGTAAAGTTAGTGACAGAGGACTTGAAGGGGATTCCGACTGGTTTTGTGAGTTATAATCTAAATAAGGAACAGCGGATTGCAGTTAAACAGCTAAAGGAAATGAAAAACATGAAAGTTAAACCCTCCAATAAAGGATGTAATGTGGTCATCTGGCTGCTTAATTTATATGAACGTGAAGCATTCCGACAACTGCGGGATTTCAAATATTATAAAAAACTGACATTTAATACGCTATCTTCCTATCAGAAGGAGCTTGGCAAAATACTCCAAGGAGCATATGATAGAGGAGTGATTACTCAACAAGAACAAAGATGTCTATTTGTGGAAAATCCGATGGTGGCAATGTTTTATATGTTGCCCAAAGTGCATATAAATTAAACTCCTCCGGGCCGACCAATCGTCTCAGATACTAACAACATGTGTGAACCAATATGCAAACTGATCGATCATACCCTGAGACCTATGCTTGATAATCTTCCTTCCTGTCTCAAAGATACCGGCGACATGCTACCATATGTAAGGTGAATGGCCTGCAGCTTGAGGCCGATATGATGATTGTTACCTGCAATGTGGAATCACTCTATACATCAATACTTCACGAGGATGGAATGCAGGCGGTTACCCATTTCATTTCCATGTCCAATCAGGATGGTGAGTATGGGTCCTTTATATTGGATATTCTGGATTTCGCTTTGCAACATAATTTTTTCATTTTCAAGGGATCCTACTACCTACAGCTCCAGGGTACTGCTATGGGGGCGGCCTGCACGCCCTTGTATGCAAATTTGTTCCTGGGGCTGTGGGAAAGGAGGATCTTCTTGACTGAACCTGTCAGCCAAATTGAAAAGGTACAGTTATGGAGTCGTTACATCGACGATGTATTGATAATTTGGCAAGGGACATTAGAAGACTTACAAACCTTTATGCTTTTGATACTGTAGGCTTTTATGTCACCTGTCTGAAGGCCATTCCTTGACATTTCAAGCTCCTTAATTCATCTGATGGTTCTCTCCTCAAGATAAGGGGTATCGATAGGATACTGATTGGCAGCAGGGGAGGGAACTGGAAACGCCTGTTTGCACAAAGGGAGGCGAAGTGGATCTTTGAACTCAATACTGTCGTTCCATACGGGCTCAATGAGGGCTTGAGTTTTGCCCCATTCCTATAGTATAATTCGCCCCCAATCTCGTATGTTCTGTTGCTCTTGGCTTATTTTGTTCTTTATATGTCTGAGTGGTCTATATGTGTGGTTGGTCTGTTACCCCCACATATGTATGATACTTGTGTTGTACTTTTATCCTCACATTGTCTTGTTTTATATTTTATTTTAGGTTGTGGAATACCTCTTCTCCATTTGACCATGGAAATGAAATAGAGCTGGAATCCTTGTCTTTTCCATCATCCCATCCTATTATCATTCTAGGTAGTCAACGGGGAACTGGGGTCGACAGCGCTCTCCTACTGGTGCTTCCGGGTTGCGTTCCACCCGGTCACATGACATTTAGTTGCGTTCCGGCGTGGAGCGCATAATCGGATATTCGGGCCGGCGGTGAGCACTCCGGCGCTTAGGAGCTTTTATTGTCTCCTATTGCTCGCATTAGGACGGCACCACGTCCTCGTATCTCCCTCCCACTCTTTATATATTGCCGCCAATACATACTTATAAATTAGGTCCACTTACCTTTGGACGATCTTAGGGTATTATGGGAAGTGGCGTTGTGCGTTCCAGCGTGGAGCGCACGCCATCTACTTCCTACACATGTGTGGCCACACATGTAGTTTTTTTTTTCACTCAACTTTAATTAGTTTGGACAACAACAGGGTATTAAAAGCCAGTGGGCACAATGCACATTCATCCCCTGAGGAAGCTATACGCGAAACGCACGTCGGGGTTTTGAACTACACTGGTTAGTATGTTTATTATTATCAGTACTTCTTGATGTCTATATGATATTTATGGCACTTAGCACTAACAAAATTAAGAGTAATTCATTGAATGTTCATGCTTTCCTGTGTATCCACTGTTCTCCACTGGGAGTTTATGACGTTTACCATATGATGTGGATTTCATATTTCAGTGGCTATAGATTACCATGATTAGTGGTCACCAAGGAGTCTGTATGTGTGATGTATTAATGTATTGTTTTACATGTATTGAATAAAGTATCCCTTTGATTCATTATATGCGGTGCTCTGTGATTTGGTGTAGAGCTGTAATTATGTAGAATGGAGCAAACTATTCCATTCTAACCCCCCTCTGGAGAGAAATGGGTGAGTTCTATTTCCTGCAGGAAGGGTGCGGACCAGTTAGAACTGGTTCTAGTACTAGTGCTAGTGTGTGAGCTGGTAGGGACTTCATGTTGAAGCTCAATGGATTCTACCACATCCATTTGCTGAACATAAACCCGACCAAAGAGTGAAGCACAGTATCACAAAGAAAGCAAATACACTAATTAGGTTTGTCAGGACAGCAGAGTCAGATATAGCAGTGTTGATGTAACGGGGTTCCGAAGGTGCACTCGGTCCCCTATTACCCGCAGACCTGTTGCTTAGCTTTGGGAATGAGGATCTGTGTTTGACCTCATTCCCAGGGCGGCGTTACTAGCTGGGTGGCTCCCTGCTCCTAAGTCTGCCTTGAGCGCCGAGCTGATCACTCGGTGCTCGACTGGTTGGTCTGTCGGTCATGTGACGCTGGCCACGTAACATGACCCTCACTCCCCACTATAAATACAGGCAGCCTGCTGGCCACAGGTTTCCTGTTATTTTAGGTTCCACCTGTGATTTGGTCTTTCCTGGCGTACTTACCTCCTGCTGAATTCCTGACGATCCTCTGCCTGCTCCTTGTGTACTTTGCTGTTCTCCTGGTATTTATGACCCCGGCTTCTCCTGACAATTCTCTGCTTGCTCCCTTTGTACTTTGTAGCTTTCCTGGTATTGACTCGGTCCGTTCACGTCCTGTTGTTTGTCTGTCTGTCATCCCTGCACTTATTCCAAGTTAGGGATTGCCGTCCAGTTGTCCCCTGTCATTAGGACTCGCGAGGCAAGTAGGCAGGGCCAGTGGTAAGGGTGGAGGGCAGTGGTCACTTCCCTTCCCCCTGTTTGTGTGTGTACGCGACCGTTACAGATTAACAGGCCCAATAACCACTGTATTATGAATCCTCTGGTGACCCTGACTGACCATGTCTCTAATCTGACGCAGAGGGTGCAGGAGTTAGGGGAAAAACTCAGTTCTTTTGAATTAGGGCAAGGTTCTTCCACTCCTCAGGCCTCAAGTCCGCATTTTGAGCCCCAGATTAAGCTCCCAGAACCCTTTTCTGGAGACCGGAAGAAGTTTCTCTCTTTTAAGGAGAATTGTAAACTTTACTTCCGTTTGCGCCCCGTGTCCTCTGGCCCCGAGAGTCAACGCGTGGGCATTATCATTTCCCGATTACAGGGTGATCCCCAGGACTGGGCGTTCTCTTTACCTGCTGGCGCCAGTTGTTTATATTCTGTGGAGGGGTTCTTTCAGGCCCTGGGTACCCTCTATGATGAACCAGACAGGGCTCTAGTAGCCGAGATGGCTCTAAAGGCACTGGTTCAGGGCGATCTACCAGCTGAGGATTATTGCACCCAATTTAGAAGGTGGTGTCTCCCCTCAAGATGGAACAAACCAGCCCTGAAGAGTCAGTTCAGGTCAGGTCTGTCTGATAAATTAAAGGATCTTCTGGTCAGTTATCAACTTCCAGAGACCTTAGAAGAGATGATGACCCTTGTTGTCCGACTCGACCGACGGGTTAGAGAGAGACGACAGGAACAACAGTTCTCTTCCCAGATAGTGGTCCAGCCAGAGGCCTATCCCAGAGACGATGCTGAGGTCTCCACCGAGGAACCCATGCAGGTTGGCATGACCCGAGGGAATCTTCGCCGCAGACGTGGAGAATGCTTTTACTGCGGAGATCCTGACCATTGGATCAACCAGTGTCCTAAGAAGGTCCTCTCTGTCAAGTCTCCTAAGGCAAGGCAACCTAAAGATCAGGTACACCCTGAATTTTCTAAATGTAAGCTTTCGGTACCCATTACGATTTCTCTGGGTGTAGATAAATGGCCGATTAAGGCCTTTATTGATTCTGGCTCAGCGGCTAGCTTTATTGACTCTGAGTATGCTGTAAGATTGGGTATTCCTATGTTTGCCTTACCAACTCCTATCCATGTCATGGCTATTGATGCTACTCCTCTTATTGGTGGTACGGTGAGCTTATGTACCTCGGAGATTTCTCTAACCGTGGGTGTGTGCCACTCAGAGAGATGTTCGCTTTTAGTCCTGGAGAACCTACCGGCTGAGGTGGTACTAGGGTTGCCTTGGCTCCGACTACATAACCCCACTATAGATTGGCCCAATGGGGAGTTTGTGAGATGGGGGCCTAAGTGTGACTCGTGCTTGTCCGTAGTACAGGCTGGGGTCTCAGTAAAGTCTGATACTTTACCCACTGTTGTTATGGAATATTCTGATGTATTCTCATCACCAACCCCGGAGGTTCTACCCCCCCATAGACCTTATGATTGTACCATAGAGGTAGTAGAGGGGGCCAAGTTTCCTAAAGGACGAATTTATAATCTTTCTATGCCCGAACGCAAGGCCATGGAAGATTATATCAAGGAGAGCCTTGGTAAAGGGCATATTAGACCTTCTGTCTCTCCTATGGGGGCGGGGTTTTTCTTCGTTAAGAAAAAAGATGATGGTCTTAGGCCATGTATCGATTACCGGAGATTAAATAAAATCACTGTCCAGAATAGATACTCCCTCCCATTGATTCCGGATTTATTTAACCAGGTTCTGGGGGCAACCTGGTTTTCCAAAATTGATCTGAAAGGGGCATACAATCTAATCCGAATCAAGGAGGGAGACGAATGGAAGACGGCGTTCAATACTCCGGTAGGACACTTTGAATATCAGGTGATGCCTTTTGGACTCAGCAATGCCCCAGCTGTGTTCCAAAACTTCATGAATGACATTCTTAGGGCGTTCTTAGGTAAATTTGTTATTGTCTATCTTGACGACATTTTGATATTCTCTCCTGACTTCGAATCCCATGTGTCTCATGTTAAACAAGTATTAGAGGTGTTGAGGGAGAATCAGCTATCCGCTAAACAAGAGAAATGTGTCTTTGGTGTACAGGAGATTCTGTTTCTAGGGCATGTTCTGACTCCTCACGCCTTCAAGATGGATCCTGGTAAGGTACTAGCAATTAAGGAATGGGTAAGACCTTCATCCTTAAAGGCCTTACAACGGTTCTTAGGTTTCGCCAATTACTATCGTAAATTTATTATGAATTTTTCCGTAATTGCTAAACCGTTGACCGACCTTACTAAGAAAGGGGCGGATTTGGAGAATTGGTCTACTGAGGCCATTTCTTCATTTGAAAAATTAAAAAAGGCATTTAGTAGCACTCCTATTCTGATCCAGCCTGATCGGGAGAGACCCTTTATTGTGGAGGTGGATGCGTCCGAGGACGGCGCAGGAGCAGTCCTTTCACAAGGTCCTGCTAGCCTCACTAATCTGAGACCATGTGCCTTCTTCTCCAGGAAATTCTCTCCCACGGAGAGAAACTACAACATAGGGAATAGGGAGCTGCTGGCCATTAAATGGGCATTTGAGGAGTGGAGGCATTTTCTGGAGGGGGCAAGGCATTGTGTAACTGTTGTCACTGACCATAAAAACCTTATGTTTCTCGAGTCTGCTAAGAGGTTGAATCCCCGTCAAGCCAGATGGGCTCTGTTTTTTACTCGTTTTGATTTTTCCATTACGTTCAGGCCGGGAAGTAAAAATGTGAAGGCGGACGCATTATCTCGGAGCTTCCAGGCTTTTCAACCTACTGAGGTACCACCTGAATCCATCCTGCCAGCAAAAATCTTCTTAGCAGCTCTTACCCAGGATATCTCGGCTCGCATTAGGTCTGAACAACATCTGGCACCGGTATCCACCCCAACAGATAAGTTATTTGTTCCCGTACAATTTCGTCTCCAGCTGTTGGGTGAGTGTCACGATTCTGCCTTTTGTGTTGAGGGCACTAAGGATCTGGTTTCTAGATCTTATTGGTGGCCCACTCTAACTAGGGATGTCAAGTCCTACGTGTCAGCCTGTGAGGTTTGTGCCAGGTCCAAGACACCTAGGACTCGCCCTGCTGGTAACCTATGACCCCTACCCATTCCCAGTAGACCCTGGTCCCATATCTCGATGGACTTTATAACTGACCTACCGCCGGCGGAGGGTAAGACTGTAGTTTGGGTAGTGGTTTAGCAAGATGGTCCATTTCATTCCCCTGTCTTAACTCCCGAATGCCAAAACCTTGGCGTCTATTTTTGTGAAAGAAATTGTTCGATTGTATGGTATCCCAGAAAATATTGTTTCTGACAGGGGTGTGCAGTTTGTGTCCAAATTCTGGAGGGCCTACTGTCAAAAATGTAAAATTTCATTGTCTTTTTCCTCTGCCTACCACCCTGAGAGTAATGGGCAGACTGAACGCCTTAATCAGTCTGTCGAACAATTCTTGAGGTCGTATGTTGCTGATGACCAGCAATTATGGGTGAAATTTTCTTCCATTGGCTGAATTTGCTTTGAATAACCGTGTCAATTCTTCTGCTGGGGTTTCACCTTTCTTTTGTAACCATGGTTTCCATCCCAGTTTTCATTCTGGGTCATCCGTCTCCTCCTCTAACCCTGAGGCGGATAGGCTCTCCTCTGAACTGTGCACAGTTTGGGCCCGGGTTCAATCGAACTTAGAAAAGGCTCAAAGTTCTCAGAAACTCAAGGCCGATAGGAGACGTTCAAGGGGGGTGAATTTTCAGGTTGGGGATAAGGTATGGTTGTCCTCCAAGAATCTCTCTCTTAAGGTAGATTCTAAAAAGTTTGCTCCTCGTTTTATTGAACCATATAAGATCACGGAAGTGATTAATCCGGTATCTTTTAGGTTGGCTGCCCGAGTCATTCCACATTCATAATGTGTTCCATAAGTCTCTACTTAAAAAATATTTTGAACCGGTAGTACCATCGAAAGCCTCGCCTCCGCCGGTTCTTGTTAATGATGCTGTTGAGTATGTGGTGTCTAAAATAGTGGATGTCAGGAACGTGCGTAATTCCTTGCAGTACCTGATTCACTGGAAGGGGTATGGACCTGAAGAGAGATCTTGGGTACCTGCCAGGGAGGTTCATGCTCCTAGACTTGTTCGAAAATTTCATTTAGAACACCCTGAAAAGCCATCGCCTGAAGTCTTGGGTCCGGTGGCCCCTCGTAAAAGGGGGAGTACTGTAACGGGGTTCCGAAGGTGCACTCGGTCCCCCATTACCCGCAGACCTGTTGCTTAGCTTTGGGAATGAGGATCTGTGTTTGACCTCATTCCCAGGGCGGCGTTACTAGCTGGGTGGCTCCCTGCTCCTAAGTCTGCCTTGAGAGCCGAGCTGATCACTTGGTGCTCGACTGGTTGGTCTGTCGGTCATGTGACGCTGGCCACGTAACATGACCCTCACTCCCCACTATAAATACAGGCAGCCTGCTGGCCACAGGTTGCCTGTTATTTTAGGTTCCACCTGTGATTTGGTCTTTCCTGGCGTACTTACCTCCTGCTGAATTCCTGACGATCCTCTGCCTGCTCCTTGTGTACTTTGCTGTTCTCCTGGTATTTATGACCCCGGCTTCTCCTGACAATTCTCTTCTTGCTCCCTTTGTACTTTGTAGCTTTCCTGGTATTGACTCGGTCCGTTCACGTCCTGTTCTTTGTCTGTCTGTCATCCCTGCACTTATTCCAAGTTAGGGATTGTCGTCCAGTTGTCCCCTGTCATTAGGACTCGCGAGGCAAGTAGGCAGGGCCAGGGGTAAGGGTGGAGCGCAGTGGTCACTTCCCTTCCCCCTGTGTGTGTGTGTACGCGACCGTTACAGTTGAGTTTGCCTCCCAGTTTAATGCTAAAGCCTGAAACTGTTTGGATAAATGTTTATTCAAGTAAAGCTGCCATTGAACTTCCTCTCAAGATCTGGACTCCTGGGGTCCAGCCATATACAGGTAGGAGCACCGTGACACATAAAGAGACATTTTAGGCCGTAACATGCCACTCTGCATTTCCTACACCTAGGACGCCTGTTATATAGAGGGCCCTAGGGAGAGGCACCCGTTACACTTATAATTTCTTCTAATGAGCCTAAAGCAGCCTACACTGAATTATAGTAAGGCATGGCATCCACTGACTGTCATATTAGTAAGCAAATAATTGACATTTCAGCTTATTTATAGTTATTGCGCCATCATTTTCAGTATGAGAATACAAAGGCTGTAATTGCTTTCTTATTGGCAAGACAAAGTCTGCATCTTTCCTACCTATTGTCATCATAGGTGTAGGTGTCTTCTCAAGCTACGAGCACAGGAATTTGGCTCTGGTTCACGCCCCAGTCATTTCTATGATGATCCGTCAAGCAATATTTTGCTTTAGGCTTTTCTTTAAGATCCATGGAATGCTGCCTAACCCACTGCACTGACTTGAAGAATGAAAGTATTTACTTAAAGGAAATCTCCAGAACAAAGTAAAGTCAAGCTTGACTCAAGTCAGGATTGTAGAATGCATAGTGTGGGGTTGCTAATTTAGAAAGTCATACAATGTGGGAATAAAAAAAAACAATAATCAAAGGTTAATAAAGTACCGAATATAAAAATAAAGTAAGAAATAAAGTAAAAAAAATGAAAAATATTTTGTAAAAGTGTTAAAAAACACACATAACACATATTCTGGTGTCATCACAACCCATTTAATAAAGATAATGTTATTTCAACTACTCCGTGAACATCTTAAATAACACAAAAAATAACATTGACATTGGATTTCTTTCCTATCCCCCCCCCCCAAGAAAAATAGTAAATGTTAATCTATTAATCAAGTTCCATGTAACCCAAAATGGTAAAATTTAAAGCTACATCTCTTCCCATGAAAACACCTGCTGTCAGCCAGCTACATTGGAGAAAAATTAGTACCTCTGACTCTTAAAATGCTGCAAAATGAATAAAAACTCTTTTTTCTCCATGAGACGTGCTATTATTGTAGTAAAGAAACAAATAAAACTGTACATATTTGTTATTATCGTAATTGTACTGAGCCACAGCATAAGGGCTCATGCACACGAACGTATTTTATTTCCGCTTCTGTTCGGTTTTTTTTTTGCGGACCGTATGCAGAACCATTCAATTCAATAGGGCTGTAGAAAATACAGAAGTTACTCCGTGTGCATTCTGTTTCCGTTTGTCCGCATAGCCGTTCCGCAAAAAAGTTGTGCATGTCCTATTATTGTCCGAAAATCACGGTCCGAGGCCCCATTCAAGTCAATGGGTCCACAAAAAATACGGAACGCACATGGAACACATCTGTATGTCATCCGTATTTTGCAGATCCATACTGTAGAAATGCTATGCCCAGCCCATATTGCTCATGTTGTTTGGTGATTAATAAGTTAATGTTTCTGTATACAATCCGCAAAAAACGGAACAAATGCGGAAACCAAACAGATATGTTTTGTGCAATAACGGAACGGAAGAGGACTTAAATCAGAGAAAAAAAACCCCTCATATACGTAACAACGGATCAGTGAAAAACGGACCGCAAAACAACAACGGTCGTGTGCATGAGCCCTAAAGCTGAGTTCACATCAGCGTTCAGCCTTTCCGTTCTCCTGCTCCGTTATAGGAGCAGGAGAATGGAAAGGACGGATTCGGGACACAACTGAGCTGAACGGAGCCTACGGACCCCATAGACTATAATGGGGTGCGTTAGGTTTCCGCTCAGAAGATGACTTTGGAGTGGAGACAAAAGTTGTGCATGCGGGACTCCGCTTCAAAAATCTTCCTCTGAGCGGAAACCTAACGGACCCCATTATAGTCTGAAGGGTCCGTAGGCTCCGTTCGGCTCAGTTATGTGCCGAATCCGTCCTTTCCGTTCTCCTGTTCCTATAACGGAACAGGAGAACGGAAAGGCTGAACGCTGATGTGAACTGATGTGAAAGGCTGAACGCTGGCATTCTGACAGTGTTATCCAATACATTCCAGAACTTTTAGGGTTACATAGCATCATAAATCAATATAATGCTATGTGACCCCCGAGTGCTGGGAGTTTAGGCCGGGAGCTGCGATGCGGACTCGCAATGCTCGTCTGCAAGGGCCCTAAGAAAAAGCCCTGCCTGGTGGCCAGGACAGGTGGAGTGCACATAGGCCAGCGCATTTTCCTATAGTGTGCAAGCACAGCCACCACTGCTGGATTGCAGGGTGGTCATAACCCCTGGACACGAGCAGTGTATAATGTGACACGAACAGTGTATAATGTGAATGAATTGCTACCAATCTGCAATAGAGGTCCACATGGGTGTTACCAGTTGGGGCTGTGTCCCTGCACAATTTGACACTGGCAGCACTGATTTGATGGTGTCAGACTATGCAGGGTCGCACCCAAACTAGTAACATCCAGATGGATCTTGCAGGCTGATGGTAATTCATTCATAACTTCAGGAATAATCAAGAATAATAATGGAATAGCACAACATAGAGTCATAAGAGCAGATGTTCCAGAATTGTTATCACATGGGGGATGCAAGTAGTTAAGAGAGGTCCAGTTTAAGTTGAAAAATAGTTTTTTGTTTTGATTGTTTGTTTGCTTGTTTTTGAGGGGGGGGGGGGGGGGGGGGGGGTAAAAACACCCAGTCCTAATATCATTTGTTAGCAGTATTAAAAAAAAGGATGTCATGCATATTGCATTTACTTAACCTTTTCACGACTGTCATAAGGCTATATACATCCTATCTGCACATACCCCGTGCAGATATCACGTATATAAACGTTATGGCAGCTCTTTAATCCAAGCGCTGTAAAGTGCTTGGATTAAAGCTTCTGCCCCTGCACTGCTGCTGTCACAGCATACAGTCTAGAAATGCCGGCAAGGGACTACTCAGAGTGGTCCCTTGCCAGCGATCGCTCCGATTTGTTAGTCTGTGCAAACTAACCAATCGGATCTGGGCAGTGTAAAAGTACTGGTTTCAGGCTCTGATCTGCACTCTGTAGATCAGAGCCGGAAATCCGGTACTATATGCTCCGTCCTCCTAATCTGTTCCCCCAATATGTGAGACCCCTACCCGATCTGTGCCCCCTGCCTCCATCTTTGCCGGCCATGTACTATGTATGTGCCCGCAACTGTGCCCGTCTGCCCCATCCATGTCCCCTGCCCCTATTCCTGTCCCCTGCCCTCATCAGTGTCCCCTACCTCATCTTTTACCCCTTGTGTGGTCCCCCTGCTGTAGGTGATGGCGGCAGCTCCATTCCTGAGCCGGAGCCACCAGCAGCGAGTGTCAGCTGTATGCTGACACTCTGCTATAACCTATTAGATCCCGCTTCAGCGGCATCCAAGGGGTTAACAGAGGGAGGGGGCTCCCTTTCTCAACCATTGGGCTGCCGCGCTGCGATGGCAGCGGCCCGATGGTTGCCGTGGCAACCGGACACCTTGCAAAGGCGTCCAGTGTTGCCATTTATCAGTGTAAAACTAATAGTATTATACTTTGCAATACAAGAGCATTGCAAAGTATAGTACAGCCATCAGCCCCACTAGATCTTCAAGAGTGTGAAAAAAAAGTTCAAAAATAAATAAATAAAAATGTAAATTAAAAATAAAATACATTTCCTATCCGCTCATTTGGAACAGATAAAAAAATGAAAAAAATAAATAAACTACACTTATTAGGTATCACCACGTCCGTAACGACCGACTCTATAAATATATCACATGATTTACCCCATCCAATAAACACCATGGAAAAAATATATAAAAAATGAAAAAAAAATGCTATTTTTGTCACCTTACATCACAAAAGTGCAACACTAAGCGATCAAAAAGGCCAATTAGACCGTCACCTCATACCGCAAAAAATGAGCCCCTACATAAGAAAATTGCTCAACAAATAAAAAAAACTATAGCTCTCAGAACATGGAGACACTAAAACATAATTTTTTTTTGTTTCGAATATGCTATTATTGTGTTAAAGTGAAATTCATTTTTAAAAGTATACATATTAGGTATGGGGCGGAGCTTGCCAATGGCCGAGTGAGCAGTGCGCATTCAGAGCTCCTGACCATCTCCGGCAGTTTTTCAGATTACAGGTCACAAGTGACTCACCTTCCGCTATGAAAAACAGAGGGAAAAGAACCTCATCCACACCAGCACCGGTGGACCGAAAAGCAGGCGCCATGGAGCGATATTTAGCATCCAGCTCCCAGCCGACAAGTGGCGCCAAGACAGCCATGAGACCCAAGATGGCGGACGCACCTCATGGTGAGAAAACAGCGGCGGCCGCCGCAGCAGCATCCCCTGACCCCAGCCGATCACCGCCGGGCACACCGATCACACGGTCCTATGCAGGGGCAGTTCGCAGCCCGTCCTCAGCGGCTCCTTCCTCGCCTGCCATGACAGAGAGCAGGCTCTCCTCACCCAGCTCCTCACCGCAGTCCCACCGCTCATCAAGCTGCCCAGACGCTGACATACAGGCGATACCGTCCTCACAAGAGGAGGAATGGGACTGGAAAGTCCATCTTAAAGCTCTGCCCACAAAGCAGGAGCTGAATGATCTTTTTATTAAGCTTGAAGCCTCACACAAGCAAGATATTGCTGGCTTACATACAGATATCAAGCAAGTAGGCCACAGAGTGGAGGATGTGGAAGTTATCCAAGAACAAACCCTTCAGACATTGGAGTCTCACCAACAGATCCTGCAAGATCACACAGGTCAGATACAGGACATACTAAGTCATCTTGATGACATAGAAAACAGAAATAGGAGAAATAATCTCCGCATAAGGGGAGTCCCAGAATCTGTTCTCCCACAGGACCTGGATCACTGGGCTCAAGATCTATTTGCCAAGTTACTTGACAGAAGCCCAGATTCTCCGGTCGAAATTGACAGGATTCACAGAACCCTGGGTCCGAAACTTGCAGATCCAGCTCACACACGTGATATAGTGTGCAGAATTCATTTTTACAAAGAGAAGGAGGAGATCCTTAAGGCCTCAAGAAATATGATGCCAAGTCTCCCGGATTACCCCGGAATACTCATTCTGCCAGATTTAGCTAGGCGTACGCTTATGTTAAGGAAAGCTCTCAAACCTTTATTGATCCTCCTTAAGGACAATGATATTATATACCGCTGGGGCTACCCCTTCCAGCTCTTCGCCAGAAAAGATGGGAAGTCAGCCACTTTCAAGTCCATCACTGACCTTCAGAAGCTATTGGACGTTTTCAATTTACCATCTGTCAACCTTCCAGATTGGCCCAGACAAAAGGAATTGGCTCCTGTGCCGCGCAGAGACCCTTGGCAGACGGCGCTCCCAAAACAGCAGAGGCCACCTAGAAGATCCCGTTCACCTAAAGACTGAACTGTCTAGCTATTGTGAGGTTCCAGCCTCTAGCTGCAATCTGTTTTTCTTTCCAAGGAAGCCTAATTACATAGGCTCTTTAGAATGTTTCTAACATAATACTAAATGTTCTCACAGTTTAATTGTGACCTGTTATAACCACTTATCTCATTGCTTACCCGGAGACAAGTCGGGCAGCCATAGCGCCCTTGTCTTCTCTTACCCCCACTAGGTTCCACAGCACCCACTGAGTGTTGTATATGACGAATAGTCATAACTTAGTGACCGTTGAACCGATTGTTTGGTTCCTATTACCCCTCAGATCATTATTGTCTGTTCACTGAAACCTAAGCGTTTCCTAATTGTATTATCTGTTTGTCTTACGTCTTCCCCCTACTTTCCCCCTTGTGTGTAATCTTTCCTTGCATCCTTAACCCTTACTCCTTTCATTCATCATGGCGGGATTGTTATCGTTTAGCTCCTTTAATGCCAGGGGCCTCAACAAGCCTGAGAAACGCAGTCAAATCTTATACCGGTTTCATAAAAAAAGGATCATGATAGCGATGATTCAGGAGACTCATTTCAAAACTTCATCCATCCCAAATTGCAGAAACAGGTACTACCATACCTGGTTCCATAGTTCACACCCAGATAAAAAAGCAGGTGGAGTCTCCATAGCTTTCCACAAAGCCTTCCAGCACAAGGTTTTGGCCTCTGACATTGACACTAAGGGGCGCTATATATTTCTTAAGCTTGCATTTAATGATCAAGTATTTACTGTTGCTAATTTGTACTTCCCTAATCAGGGCCAGGCCTCCTTTGGAACCAAGATGTTGAGAAGACTTGCTAGCTTCGCCGAGGGCTCACGTATTATTTTAGGAGGTGACCTCAACATGACCATGAACCCAGAGCTTGATTCTTCGGTGGGTAAGTCCACGATCTCTCCCACGTCGTTACGTAAGTTCAGAACAGCACTCACATCCCTCAGGTTGGTTGATCTTTGGAGGGTCTTGCACCCGGGTGTCAGAGATTACAGTTACTACTCTGCAGCACATAACACATACAGCAGACTAGACCACCTCTTCGTATCGCAGAGCTTCCTGGATCTTGATCCCCGATGCTCGATCGATTCTATGATATGGTCGGATCATGCGCCGGTATTTGGATTATTGTCTCCAATTCACACATCTCCTCGCTCATTTACTTGGAGATTAAACGATAATCTACTAAATGATGCGGTTTGCTCGGCAGCTATAAAAAAGGCCATTACTGATTTTGTTGCTGACCATCGAGCGGATACCACTGCTTCTCCTCTAAAATGGGAAGCACTCAAATGTGTGGTAAGAGGCGTGTTTATGTCCCATGGGTCTCGGCTTAAAAGAGAAAGGACACATAAGCTAACCACGCTTTTTAAAGAACTGGAGGCCAAAGAGTCCATTAATAAAACCTCTGCGTCAGATTCTCTTAAAGCTGAACTTTCCTCCATTAGACAACAGATATTAAAAATTCTAGATCAAAAATCTCTTTGCATGAGAGATAAGATTAAACGAGGTTACTACGAGTTCGGTGACAAATGTGGGAAATGGTTGGCGAAAGCTTTACATCCACGTATTCCGCTCACACATATACCCTCTTTGAACATAGGCTCGAGGGGTCAGATACATGCACCGCTTGAAATTGCTAGTGAGTTCCGGTCATATTACTCAGACCTATACAATTTAGATCCCACACATACATCCGGCCCGAGATCGTCATCCCAAAACATACAAAATTATCTATCCCAATTTGGCCCCCCGAATTTACCGAATGATGCATCTACTGGTATGGAGGAGGATTTTTCTTCATCAGAACTCTTGCATGTCATTAAGGACCTCAAAAATGGGAAGAGCCCCGGCCCTGATGGGTTATCTGCACGTTTCTATAAATTCTTCACAGAGGATCTGGCCCCCATTCTCCTAGATGCATTTAATTCTATATCAACCACATGCCCCTTTCCATCTCAAACCTTACAGGCCCATATTACAGTCATCCCCAAACCAGACAAGGACCATTCCCTTTGCTCCAATTATAGGCCCATTTCCCTTCTTAATATCGACCTGAAATTATTTGCTAAAATTCTGGCCTTAAGATTACATCCCCACATACCAAAATGTACCCATAGAGAACAAGTGGGATTTGTCCCAGGACGAGAGGCCCGTGACAACACCATCAAATCCATAAGCCTGATATCTAAAGCTAAACAACTAAAGATTCCCATGTGCCTTCTTTCAGTAGATGCGGAGAAGGCATTCGACAGGGTCAGTTGGCACTTCCTAGAAAGAACCCTGATTCATATTGGGATTGGTCCTAAGATGATAAATAGAATCATGGCCTTGTATTCTGGCCCTACCGCGCGGGTTCGTGTCAATGGTGTCCTGTCGGATTCCTTCCCTATCTCAAATGGAACACGGCAGGGATGTCCTCTCTCTCCGTTTCTTTATATTCTTGTTATGGAATCTCTAGCGAATGCCTTGAGAGCCAATGACGCAATCAAAGGCCTTCACATTGGCAATATAGAACATAAACTATCACTGTTTGCAGACGATCTCTTGATGTACCTAACAAACCCTAGAATCGGCCTTCCCTCAGTACTAAAGGAATTTCAGATTTTTGGGAAGTTATCCAACTTCAAGGTCAATGTCCAGAAGTCTGAACTTTTAAATATTTCCCTCCCTTCTCGAGATGTCACTACACTCAGAGATTCATTCGCTTTTAAATGGGCCTCAAGTAAGCTTAAACACCTGGGAACTTACATCTCTTCTGACACTTCCCACTTGTTTAAACTCAACTTCCTCCCTATACTCCACACCATTGAAAATAACTTACAAACTTGGTCAGCTTTAAATGTTTCATGGTTTGGCAGAATAAACACCTTAAAAATGGACGTTCTACCCAGACTTCTTTATTTATTCCAGACAATCCCCTGTCGGATCCCAGCCTCTTACTTCACACGTTTAAGGAAACTCACTTCTCGTTTTATATGGGGTAGATCCAAAGCCAGGTTGAGCTACAATCTCATGATAAAGTCCAAGGAACACGGAGGCACAGGCTTGCCTAACTTCCTATCATATTACAGAGCAGCGGTCGCCAACTGCGTGATTGATCTTACCCATAATCTTGAGGGAAAACTTTGGGTTGAACTAGAACACACTCTAGCCCCTGGTCTTATCCCAGGCGTTTTCTGGTATCCGACAAGTACACTGACTCAAATGCCCATTCAAAGGTTATCACCTTTTCTATCTTCTCTAGTACACATTTGGATCAGGTTCGCCTCTACAACTCGAATGGTTACGATCCCTGGCCCTCTCACAAACATATCTGGTCATCCGTTGATGCCAGCCGCACTGTTAGCTCTACCAGCCCTCAGCTTACATGCCAGACCTCAGATTAGAGTCAAAGATATATACTCAGTTAGAGGGTTAAAAGATCTTAAAGACCTAGGCCATATTATACCTGACTCACCAGGGCGATGGTTTCACTACCTACAATTACGCAGTTTCACTGGATCTCTGGCACCCGGTATGCAACTTCAATCCTCAGTGACTGATTTTGAGAAACTATGCCTAACTTCCTCTGCTCCTGGGCATTCTATATCTCTTATATATGCCATTCTGAACTCGGGAGAGATCGGGGATGACACAGAAGAGTTCCCTTCCCCAACCAAGAAAATTATGCTTTCATGGGAATCTGAGTTGGGATATCCTCTCACACCTGATCAATGGAAAAGATCTCCCCTTTTCACTCATAAATCTTCAATTTCCTGCAGGATTCAGGAACTTAACTATAAGATTTGGTCTAGATGGTATAGGACCCCGGTTAAACTTAACCAGTTTTATCCTTTGGTTCCAGACACGTGTTGGAGGTGTTCGAAAGATAGAGGCACTATGCTACACATCTGGTGGGAGTGTACGGGAGTAGCAACACTATGGAATGACATCTTCAAGCTACACGAATATTTGTACAAAATCCATATCCCTATGTCGCCCCAGATAGCTCTCCTTTCAGTTTACCCGGGCAGAATTGGGATAGTCAAGAAGGGCATTCTTAGATATTTTGTTATAGCAATGCGTCAAATAATTCCCAGAGCGTGGAGATCACCAGATAGTCCCCTTAGGATCACTTGGGTTAATGCTTTGGACTCTCTAGCACGTCTAGAGGAGCTGGGAGCCGAAGATCAAGGTCTTGGAGTCGCTCACTCTAAACAATGGGAGGCCTGGTACCAGTTCCGTGCATCAGCAGGTTTCTCGGGTTGGTTGTCCTCAGGATCTACCACTTAAAATATTCCAACCAGTCTGACTGCAGTCATAGCTTATATAGATTGCCAATTCAATCTCATTCCCCCCCCCTCCCTCCTTACCCTTCCCCCCGGATCCCTTGTCTTGTCTCCACCTGTTCTACCTCATCCGTCTAATATTGATGTTTGATGACTCTTTTTTCTTTGTACTGACTTGATATGTACTATTGTAATACCCACAAAAGACATATACTCAAATGTAACTAGCTCATACTGCATGTTTTTAAATGTATATGGTTTTCAATAAAAACAAATTGAACCATAAAAGTATACATATTAGGTATCACTGTGTCCTTAAAAATCAGCTCTATAAAATTATCTCATGACCTAACCTCTCAGGTGAACACCATAAAAAATAAAAACATTGCCAAAAAAAGCTATTTTTTGGTCATCTTACATCACAAAAATTGCAACACCAAGTGATCAAAAAAGTGTATGCCCCCCCAAATAGTACCAATCAAACTGTCACCTCATTCCACAAAAAATGAGTCCCTACATGAGACAATGAGTGAAAAACAAAACAAAAAAAAACTATGACTCTCAGACAATAGAAACACTAAAACATCTTTTTTTTGTTTAAAAAATGCTATTATTGTGTAAAACTTAAATAAGAAAAAGTATACATATTAGGTATTGCCAAGTCCGCAATGATCCGCTCTATAAGGTCTCATGACCTACCTAACCCCTCAGGTGAACACTAACAATAAATAAATACTTTTCCAAAATATCCAATTTCTTGGTCATGTTGCCCCATAAAGTGTAATAATGAATGTTAAAAAAATCATATCTACCCAAAAATGGTTCCAATAAAAACATCAACTCTTCCTGCAAAAAATTAGCCCCTGCACAAGACGATCGGCAGAAAAATAAAAAAGACGTTCAGAAAATAGAGACACAAAAACATTTTTTTTTAAATGCTTTATTATGTAAAACTGAAACAAACAAAGAAAGTAGACATATTTGATATCATTGCGTCCGTAACAACCTGCTCTATAAAAATAGCACATGATCTACCCTGTCAGATGATTCTTGTAAAAAATAAAGGTGCCAAAACAGCCATTTTTTGGTTACCTTGCCTCACAAAAAACGTTATACAGAGCAATTAAAAATCATATGTACCCCAAAATAGTGCCAATAAAACTGGCACCTTATCCCCTAGTTTCCAAAAATGGGATCACTTTTTGGGAGTTTCTACTGTAAGGGTGCATCAGGGGGCTTTAAATGGGACATGGCATCTAAAAACCAGTCCAGCAAAATCTGCCTTCCAAAAACCATATGGCTCTTCTTTTCTTCTGTGCCCTGCCGTGTGCCCTTATATCAGTTAAAGACCACATGTGGGGTGTTTCTGTAAACCACAGAATCAGGGTAATAAATATTAGTTTTGTTTGGCTGTTAACCCTCTGTGTGTTAAATAGAAAAATGGATTAAAATGGAAAATCTTCTAAAAAAGTAAAATTTAGAAATATTATCTCCATTTTCCTTTAATTCTTGTGGTACACCTAAAGGGTTAACAAGGTTTGTAAAATCTGTTTTGAGCAACTTGAGGGGTGTAGTTTCTACAATGGGGTCATTTATGGGGGCTTTCCACTATGTAAGCCCACAAAGTGACTTCAGATCTGAACTGGTCCTTAAAAAGCGAGATTTGGAAATTTTCTTAAAATTTTTATGAATTGCTAAAATTCTAAGGGCCAGATTTATCATTACTCTAACAGTTCACTCCACTTTCACATATGGCTAAAGTGAGTTTTAGCCAAGTCAGATTTATGATCGGCCCTTTAAGACTGTAATAAATGTGGTTTGACGGTAGCAGTTTATCCATCAGTAAGCAGCTTTACAAAAGTCGCACGTCTTTACGAAAAAGTTGCATGTTCTATTAAAAAGTCTCATAAGATAAGCATGGTCCTCACTGAAGTGAAATTGCACATTTTTTTGCAACTTTTGAAATAGTCGCAATAGTAAATCTGTCTAGAGATTGATTTACATAAGAAAACACGCCCACTTTCAGAAAACTGGAGAGCATAGCACAGAGCAGAAAAAAGTCGCAAATTTTTGCGCAGTTTTAGCTATTGCGCAAATTTTTTTGACTTTTTCACTCCATTATTCTGACTTGAGCTAATGATAAATCTGGCCCTAAGCCTTCTAACGTCCTAAAAAAATAAAATTACATTTACAAAAGGATGCCAACATAAAGTAGACATATGCGAAATGTTAAGTAATACATATTTTATGAGGTATCACTTTCTGTTTTAAAAGCGTAGAAATTGAAATTTTTCTAAATTTTTGGTAAATTTGGGATTTTTTTATAAAGTTGAAATATATTGACTCAAATTTATGGCTATCATGAAGTACAATGTGTCATGAATAGAGATGGCCTTGCGGTTCGCCCGGGGGTCGTTTTGCGGCGAACTTTGCTCGTTCGCAATTCACCGAACATGCGATCATATGGCGATATTCACATGCGCCATATTTTTTTGCATAGCGCCAAACATCAGGTGGGAAAGAACAGCCAATTGAGACGTTTCAGCACATGGACACACCCCCTACCCTATAAATAAACCCAATCTGGCCGCCATTTTACATTAAGTCTTTTGCCAGTGTAGGGAGAGGTTGCTGTGTGGAGCAGGGACAGACTGTTAGAGACACCAAACGCTAATAGGGCCACAAAAGTCCTTTTAAGTACTGGTATAGGTGTGCTATCGATAGGTGTGACATACTGAAGGGTGTGATATACTTATAATATACTTTCCAGCAAAGAAAGTATATTATAATAGGGCGTGTCAAATATTTTTACTTTGTTTTTCAAAAAATTAGGGTGGTCAAAAATTTGTGTTTTGGTTAGCAATTCACAATAATATTTACAAGAAATGGCAATTACATTGTTTTGCTTGGTAAATAGCTACTTCAATTTTGCGATATTTTGACGTTTTAAGTAAAATTCGCTACAAACTGTTTTCTTTCAAGAAGTGCCTTCTCATTATTTCTGTCTGTACTTCTGCTCTAAGGTTAAGAATATACTTATATTATACTATAAAATATGTAAAAAATATATATGCCATTCGTAAAAGTTTTTAAACTAGCAATACTCATTTGCAGCAGTGCCTTTTTAATAATTTTTTACTAATGTCATACTTTATCAATTTTTATCATAGTATCATACAAATGATAAAATTTTCTTGTCTTTCTTTTTCCAGGCACGAATAGTTTCTTCCACTTGCACAATCTGTAAAAGGAAAAGGAAGACAACTTCCACTCACATGAGTAACCTCTTTGGAACTGGTCGACAAATGCTGCCTTCTGAACTCCCAACTCTGCGTGATGTTCTAAGATATGACCTTCTGCTAAGAGAGCAGAGTGGAGAGAATGTCAGAAATTACCCAGCAGCCACTCTTCCAAAGGATATTTATCCAAAAGTGCTTGAAAAGTGGGAGCTAGCAAACAGTTGTTTTGTGGTGGCAATTTTAAATTCGAGAGTCACAGTCCTGAAGAAGATAGAAAAAAACTAGGAAAAGGTCAAAAACATATCACTTGGCAGAGGCAAACTGGAAGTGAAAGAGGCTTTCATAGCAACGTTGACATCCTCAATTGCAAGTGTGAGATTAAGCTATGTTCAGAATTTGAGGGTCCATGTCCAGGTGGTGCTGACTGTAAACATGAAGTGCACATCTCCTGCTCTTGTTCTAAGGACATGAAGATCCCTGTCAAAGAACTAGTGTTTATTAATGGTCAAAGAGAGAAGTTTGGATCTGTTGGACAGCATCAAATTGGATTACCAGATCTATCTGAGCACAGAAGACAAATTAAAAAGCAGAAGAGGCAAGAAGATGAAGTAAGAAGAATTTCTGAATATAAGCAGAAAAGGAAGGAAGAGTTAACATTACAGTCATTACAACAAAATGAAGTTCTTTTCTCCGAAGAAGATGAAGAGCCAACTGATGTTGAAGATGAAGATTCTGAAGAACCTTTGCAGATACCATGTGATGACTCTGATGTACCTTCAACTTCAAGTACAAGTCTGTATAATAGATTACAATTGCACAATGTTGCATTGCAAAGTATTAGGTATGGTGTCGGTCTACGTGCTACAGCTGCCAATACAACAGCTGCATTTTGGGATGCTGGTCTAATTACTGAAGGAGACAGGAGACTTGTGGTTGATCACAATAAAGTAAAAAGGGCCCAAGAAAAAGTCGTGAAATCACTTGATGAAGAATGTCATGCTCGATGCTGGATAGGCAAGATTGAATGTATCTTCTTTGATGGACGCCAAGATTCCACTAAAGTTCTGTTACAAGCAGGAAACTCAAGTCATCAGTTTCCAAGTATTGTGAAAGAAGAGCATTACACTGTTTGCAGTGAGCCAGGTGGAAGGTATCTTTGCCATTTTTCTCCAGAGAAAGACTTAATGAAAAAGAAACCTGCTGAAGTTATTGCTAACCATCTTGTGGATTAAAAAAAAAAAAAAAAAACAGCATTGATAAAAGTTTGCAGGCTATTGGTGGCGACTCAACGAATGTTAACACTGGTTGTGAAGGAGGGGTCATGCATTGGGTTGATGTAAAGCTGAATCGTAAACTCATCTGGTTGGTTTGTGCTCTTCATACTAATGAGCTACTTTTGTGGCACTTGATCAAACAGTTGGATGGGAAAACTTTGTCTAACAACAAGTGGAGTGGTAAAATTGGCAACATGCTTGATAGTGCAACTGAACTTGAAATCAATCCCTCATTTGTCAGAATATCCTTTCCAGAGCCTTTGGTTCCATTGAGTGACATTGTTGTCAAAGATCTTTCTACAGATCAGGCTTATGGTTACAGGATAACTCAGGCCATAAGGACAGGTGTACTTTCAACTGATCTGGCATTATTAGAAATTGGTCCTGTACGCCACTCTCGGTGGTTAACAACTGCAAATAGGATTTGTCGCACATAGGTTTCAAAACATGACCTTAAAGGCAACAACTTGAAGACGTTGCAACTGCTTGTGGAATACATTGTTGGCGTATACTCTCCCTGCTGGTTTACAATCAAATCAAAATTCTCTTGGGTGGAAGGACCCCGCCACATTCTTTATCAATTGAAGCTCCTAAAATCCCAGAAGAAGGCATTAGCAGATATTGTTTTGCAAACAATCCAACGTTCATCATAGTTCGCATTTAGTGAAATGGTGCTTCAGACATTTTTATGCTCGGAAGACCTAGAAGAAAGGAAAGCAGTGGTCCAGAAGATAATTGAATTAAGGAATGAAGATGATGATACACCAGGAGACCTATCTGTTTGGCCTAGGAAAAAACCTGCAGTAAATCCAAATGCAACTTCACTTTTGGAACTGATAGACTGGTCAGAAAAAGTATATGAACCTCCACTTACTTGTAAACTCAAAATATCAGAAATACAAAAGTTTGTTCAAGAGCCAATGCAAGTTCTAAAGTGGCCATGTCATTGACAGTCCATAGAGAGGTGTGTGAAACAAGTAACAGAGGCTTCTGGCAAAGTGTATACTCATGAGAAGCGAGAAGGATTCATTAGAGGCCAGGAAGCAAGCAGAAGAATGATGTCTAGGAATGAATCGAAAGCAACATTTGATGAATATTGTTGGTTGAAGCTTTTAATTTTTTTTTACAATGTGTTTTCAGTGTTTGATAATAGACAGAATATAAATAAAATTGTTTTACTTCATTAAACAACTTTTTGAGCAAATTTTTGTGGATTTTATATTATATTTATTCCCTTTTTGAGGAAATTTCAATATACATTATAATCAAGCAAAAATTTACCAAGCTAAATGTTTATCAATAACGAAAAACCTTTTAAATTAGGATATTACACATCAAAAGGCACATTTTTGGACCCCCTCATTTACATAAATCCCAAATTTTAATTTTTCTCCTCTAAATTGACACGCCCCCTTATAATGCATTTGTATTGTCCAGCAGTTGTGCACGGTTCTGCTGCGATACTGCAGCTATACAGAGGGACAAATTCTATTGGAATAACTAATTGCAACTGGTGTGATATACCAGTTGCCCCCCAAAAAACCTGATTGAGGCAGGGGTGTGATATACCTATATAGTACATTTGTAATTTGCAGGAGTTGTGTGTGTTTCTGCTGAGATACCCCAGCTACACAGAGTGACAAAAGCTATTTGAACAAATAATTTCAACTGGTGTGATATAACATTTGCCCCCCCCCAAAAAACTGATTGAGGCAGGGGTGTGATATACCTAGAATATATTTTCCGTATAGTGCATTTGTGTGCGGTTCTGCTGAGATACCCCAGCTATACAAACGCTATTGGAACAAATAATTTCAACTGGTGTGTGTGGCAATGTGAACATTGAGATGTGCAGTAAAGTCCTGGGGAAGCATAATAAAAGGGGTGTTGTTTGCACCGGGAGTGTGTCACCAAGGGGCCCAGCCTTGGTGGAGTAAAGGCCCCTAGATAGGTGGCCACCAAGTTAGCTGGTGGACACCAATATAGTTAGAATAACTGGTTCCAGCTAGTCCGGGGCGGGCTTTTACTGGGAACAGGAAATGTGCTGAGTGGGTGCCTGTTCCCCATGCTCTAGTCCGTGAATTAGGGCATGCTCACGTCCAGGGATTCCATTTAATCTGGTTTCTGGAATTGGGTGTGTCTCACTCTGGAGAGTGTGCAGACAGAGGCCTGGTAAAGGCTCTGTCAGTGTAGTCTCAGCTAGCAAAGGCTGAGGGGCCACGAGGCTATGCAATAGCCTGGACTTTGGGGGACTCAGCGACACCCAGGAACAAGCATTGAAAGGTCAGAGTCGGGAGGACTGCTAAACCACAACCCCCTCCAAAGGTACTGCATTTGTTACAGCCTGAGGGCTGGTGGACTGTATGTCCGGTAGGTACTGCACCTGGTTTCATGTGTGAACGCTATCGTATAGCCGAGTTAGGGATACAATGTTTATTATGTTTAGGTAGAGCCCAAACGGGCAGGCTTTAGTTTTATGCCATGTTGTGTATGAAGAGTGTCAAATAAATCGCACTGTTTGAACCTGAAACCCCAGTGGTTATGAAGATAATTCTGTAAGAATGACCCCCGAATAAGAGACGCTCCCTACATGTGATATACCATGTTTGGGGTAGCTCTCTTTCACTAGGGTTGCAACCATACACTTCTTCACGGACACCAGGATTTATTGTGGTACATGGCATAACGAAAGAACATACAAAAAAACACCTTGTCCGTCTGGGCTCTACCTAAACACATCGGTTTTCCTGACTCACCTCTAAGTACCGCTTAGGGTCAGGGTCTCAGGCTCCAAGCAATAGCAGGTTCCGCTAATCAAGCGTCAGTCCACACAGGGGAGAGATCAGGCTTTGCACAGCCTTGTGGCCCCTTAGTCCTCCTGACTGAGACCACACACAGAGCCTCTGCTCCAGGATCATACACATTTCCCCAGACTGACAAACTGATTAGAGTAGGCTTCACCTGCGCTCACTACAGGCATGAGGGAATACCCGTGTTGGAAGGGTGTGGACCGGCAGCTCTCTGTCATGGATGATGTTACAGATAGCTGGAAGTTATGGATAAACATCCGACTGGCTTGATCTCAAACTAAGGATCATAAAGGTGGCCCCTATAAAACCCTAAGAGCTCACCCTGACTGCTAAGCACATACAAGGGTCTCAGAGGTAGATGATTTCATGCCCTCGAACCTAAACTGTGTGACACCTGAAAACCCTATAATAGTGAGGGGACACGACCACCGGCTCCCTGCACTTAATACGGAGGGAGTCAGGGTCACCTGGAATCAAGCCAGCAAGGAAACACAATACAGCAGTGAACACTTCAATCCGGGAAGTAGTATAAACCGCAAAGTGAGGCAGTATGGGAGGGAATATAAAGGAAAGAGGATTAGACTAAATAGGTGACACCTGGGAGAAGGAAATGAGATGACAAAGTGAAACCAAAACAAAGAACATCATGCAAGAGGTAGAAAAGGACGTCTGTCAGACCTTCTCACAGAAGTGGCGGTGACAGTACCACTCCCTCTAAGGGTGGACTCCGGACACTCAGAACCCACCTTCTCAGGATGAGACCTATGGAAAGCCTTGATGAGACGAGTGGCGCCACTGGGACCCACATCCTCTCCTCAGGACCATAACCCTCCCAATGAACAAGGTATTGGAGAGAACCGTGGATAATGCGAGAATCCACAATCCTAGAGACCTGGAATTCAAGATTACCATCAACAAAAATCGGAGGAGGAGGCAAAGAGGAGGGTACAGTGGGTTGGACATAAGGTTTTAATAGGGACCTATGATAAACATTATGGATCTTCCAAGTCTGAGGAAGATCAAGACGGAAGGCAACGGGATTGATGACAGATAAGATCTTGTAAGGCCCAATAAACTCAGGACCCAACTTCCAGGAGGGAATCTTCAGTTTGATATTCTTTGTAGGCAACCACACCAGATCACCTACATTCAGGTCCGGACCAGGCACACGTCTCTTATCCACCACACGCTTATATCTCTCACTCATCCTCTTCAGATTACCCTGAATCTTTTTCCAAATAAATGACAAAGACGAGGAAAATCTCTCCTCATCAGGTAAACCAGAAGACCCCTCTCCAGAGAATGTCCCAAACTGTGGATGAAACCCATATGCACCAAAAAATGGTGACTTATTCAGAGGACTCCTGGAGATGGTTATTTAAAGCAAATTCAGCAAGGGACAAAAAAGAAACCAATCCTCCTGATTCTCCGACACAAAACAGCGCAGATATGTCTCCAGATTCTGATTGACGCGTTCGGTCTGACCATTCGACTGCTGGTGAAAAGCAGAAGAAAATGACAACTGAATCCCCAAGCGAGAACAGAAGGCCTTCCAGAATCTGGAAACAAATTGCGTGCCCCTATCAGAAACAATGTCTGAAGGAATGCCATGCAATTTAACAATGTGATCAACAAACGCTTGCGCCAACGTCTTAGCATTGGGAATGAACATCATGCAAGAGGTAGAAAAGGACTTCTGTCAGACCTTCTCACAGAAGTGCCGGTGACACTCTCACTACCAAGCCTAACTGCCAGTCCAATTAAATTCCAGTCCAGAATACAACATAAACAAAACTGTCTCAGCAAACTATCCTTTGCTGAGACCACTGCACACTTCTGGATTTTAGTTATCTCACCCAGCTGAGGTATCCACACCCTCCTGCACTGTACGTCTTGCCACATATCTCCCCACCTCTTCTTCAGACCGGAGGTCTGAGCATTCTTCCACATCGTACCATGCCCTCTGGAAGATGTGGTCATTGTGACCTTTTTCCCTCTATTCTGCCATCCCCAGGCTAGCAGAGCTTGGTCTTTCACAAACACAGACTTTCTACCTAGTAGATGATATCTAACGGACTCTAGAGCCCATCTAATGGCCGTATACTCTCTTTTTTCTCTTCCACGAGCTACGATGACATGCTCTAGCATTCTCTGATCTTGCTCTTTTTGTTTCTTTGTTTTATCAACATATTGCATCTTTCTTTTTACTTTACTCTCAGCATTTTGATCTTGGCTTCTGGAACTTCTTTCACAAAATATTTTTTCCCAATCGACCGGCTCTCTCAAACTTCTCTGGCTCTCGCATATGCTCAGGTTCTTTCTTGGACGGCTGCCGTTCTTGACTCAACTGTTCACACAGTTGTTCCCAGCAGGGGCGTAGCGTGAGGGGGCCGAGGGGGGGGGGCTGTTGCCCTGCATGCCAAATTGCAGGGGGCGCCAGGCAGCCTATGGCTCCCGCCCCCTCCGTTATGCCTCATAGGCTTCAGGCCACTAGGCCTGAAGCCTATAAGGCAGTAGAGCGACGCAGGACTCGGTCACGATTACCTCACTGTGACCTCCTGCGTCGGATCTCGCGAGATGACGCGATGACGCGGCGCGGGAAGGCACAGTGAGGCGTTCGTGACTGCCTGCACCAGGATGCCACAAGATGTGATGGAGAGAGGTAAGTATTCATTTTTTTTTTTTTTTATGTATCCTACCCTAATTGCAGAGGCACTGGAGGCACTATGGCGGTGGGGCAGGAGCAGAAAGAGGAGGACCACTGACTGGACATCATAGTAATAGGAGTGGAGAGGCGGCCATTACATTATATTAACAAAGAGGGGGCCATTATATTAATAATAAAGAGGGGGACATTAATAATAAAGAGGGGGCCAATACATTATATTAATATAATGGCCCCCTCTTTATTATTAATATAATGGCCCCCTCTTTATTATTAAAGAGGGGCCATTACATTAATAATAAAGAGGGTGGCCATTATATTAATAATAAAGAGGGGCCATTATATTAATAATAAAGAGGGGGCCATTATATTAATAATAAAGAGGGGGCCATTACATTAATAATAAAGATGGGGCCATTATATTAATAAAGAAGGGGCCATTATAATATACAGGGGGAATAATATTATGGGGAATAGGGGACTATCTGTCTGGCTCTAGCACAGTATTGGGGGGCAGCAGGATGACAGTGTTGAGACACCAGGAAGGAGAGGATGATAGTAAAGTGAGGAACCAAATTTTTTTTCTGTGAAACTCTGCAGAGACGAGAAGCGGCTGAAAGAAGGTGTCATGGCGGTCTTATCTCTGAATGAAAACGTTGAGGAAAGTCTACATCACAGGAGATGTCACTGGATGTAACAGGTATGGTGCGGTATTCTACTGTATATAATAATGTCCATGCACATATCTGTTTCACGGTAGGGTTGGGGGGAGGAGATTGAGAATATGGCCCACCTTGCCGCATCCTGGCCCCAGACTTCAGGTCACACTGTGTGTGTTCTGAATTCTGGGGGCTCACACCCATCTACTACATTATCTGTACTCAGAAAGTTATCACTGTTATCTGTGGTGTTACATAGGACTGCTAGTGATCTACTATAGTGTCTGTTAAAAGGTGGCGTGCCCGAGGTAGGGGGGGGGGCTCAATTTTTGGCTTTCCCCGGGTGCTGGCAACCCACGCTACGCCACTGGTTCCCAGTCATGGTCGTGTCCGGACCCTTTCTACTTTGCTTTGCGGATCTCCTTCAGCAGAGCATGCTCATCGCTGCTCACTCCTTTTAAATACATCTGGTTCATTTTTTTCCTTCTTTTCTGCAGGGGTTTCCTCAGGTTCGGCTTCACTATCAGAGTCCTCTGCTTCTTCAGACTCTTCTCCAGCCTTATCTTTGGTCTCGGCAACATCCGAGGATTTCTACCACTCCCACTCACTGGCCTTAGCTTCTTCAGCCTTTGAGCCACATTAAGTGGTTCACAGAACTCTCATCTTTACCTCGGCCAGCACCACCATCTCTAGACCCATTCTTAACAGGCTTTGGCTTAGGCTACATGCACACCACCGTGCCGTTTTTTGCGGTCCACAAACCGCGGATCCGCAAAAAACAGAAGCCGCCCGTGTGCCTTCCGCAATTTGCGGAACGGAACGGGCGGCCATTGATATAACTGCCTATTCTTGTCCGTTTTGCGGACAAGAATAGGACATGTTATATTTTTTTTGCGGGGCCGCGGACCGGCGGCTCGGATGCGGACCCAAACAACGGCAGTGTGCATGAGGCCTTAGACTTCTCCAGCTTATAGAGGTTCTTCCCGACATCAATCCTTTGATCTCATGAGACCTTCCATCTCTGCTCTGAGCTGCCTGTTCAGCCTCTCAAATTCATCTCGCTCCTGAAGTGCTTCTTCAAGGGCTCTAGCCAAGAAGAGGGCCTTGGTCTCCTTCTCCCGAGCATCAGTCTCCGCTCGGTCACATTCCTCGATAAACCGGGCCGAGGTGTTTTTCTCTTCAGCCAGGGGGTGGTCAAACTTCTGTTTCTTCTCCAACCTAGACACAATTTGTCTCTGGTGGTCCAGGTCCACCATCTGATCACACAACTCTTGATCAAGTTGAGCGATCCTGGCTTCCAAATGTCTTATCTCCTCCAAGAGAGCAGATTTTCCTGAGATGCTGTTTGCGACCTCATCAGCCAGTTCATCTCTTTCCTGCTCTGCATGAAGTCTGGATCGCTCAGAAGCTGCAAGTTCCTCTTGAAGTTGGAGAAATTCCACTTCTATTTGTGACTCTAGATCCTTTAGTTCATTCATCTCTTTCTGAGTCTCCTCCTTTGACTCTTCTGGAGCTTTCTTCAGTTGCTCTGCAAGAACAGCTAGTTCCTTCTCTAGTGTATCTAGGGACTGTGCGGAGCGGGCAAAAACATCTTCAAGTTTGCAGCCATACTGGCCTGCTAGGCCTAGCTGGTAGTGAACCTCTACCAGCAGTCGGTCATGCTCTTCTACACGTTCTTTTTGGTTAGTCAGACCTGCCAGGCAGTCTTCCACTGCCTGGGTATAATTCTGAGACCCTAGGCTGACGTCTCCCCACTTATCTCTCGTCATGTCAGGTATAACTGTCGTCTAATCACTACTAGCAAACTTAATTTTGCAAGACCTTGACATGGTAGCTTCTCTCTCTGAGTTGCTATCGGTCACAGCACATACGTCATATATACCACTTGGGTCATTATCAATCCTGACCTCTAGGGGCACCGATGAGCCAAACCCAACATTGGACATTTCCTTATTAAACATAGAACACTGGAGAGACTGCACACTCTCCTCTGGTACGTGTGGTATATACGCCAGCCGTGCCCCACTTTTCCGCACATTTATCACAGTGGGTTCCCTCAGCTGTGTGCCCTCAATATTTATCAGCATTTCTACATCATTTACATTTTTACCTAGGGGGGGGCACTTCTCCCCTGTCCACAACCTGCAATGGAAAAAGCATGTCATCGTCATCATCACATCACATTTTCACTATGCAATTCCGCAAATTTGGTACAATCACCTTGCACCTTATCAGAACCATTATTTCTAATGGTCACTTCATTTAAAGGGCTAGGTACCAGTTCTGCAGGAGATTTAACACTGACTGCAGAAGTGTTTCCATTTCCCCACAAATCAAAGAACAAAGGAAAATCACTGCCCAACATTTCCTCATGTATGAGCACTTTTGCATTACCAAGATCATCAGCCTCAGTTTTCACCAGGGTCTCACCGTCAGTGAGGACCACTGGATAGTCCGTAGTATCCGCATAATTGTTCCAAACATTTATCATTCAACCAGTCTCAGGTTTTACTATCATGCTACCTCTTACCCGGGTTAGCATGGGATCTCTGACTTTCCCCACCCCAAATCTTGCCTTGGTGACAGGCTCTTTGGGCAACACAGTCCCCTTCTCCCCTGCAGATTCATGCGAGGGAGCAACTGCAACAGGCTTACCCGCCTGTTCAGACACTGCATTTCCCACATGGTCACACACTTTTTTGAGACAGTTTCTCGCCTCGATGACATATCACCCACCGGCCCAGTGGGTAGCAACTGCCGCCGGCTCAATGTCACTGGGTCTGCTACACACGGGATAATCGGAAAGATCTTACCGATTGTCGCCATGGATTCGGCACTCACGGGAGATGAGGGGAGTTCAGGAATATCTCCAGCACGGTCATCACCCTTCTCCTTAATACAGTAAGGCCTTGACTCCACTCTTTTTTCGGACGGTCACTCCATTCGCACCCTTTAGGACTTTGCGCACACGTGCAAGAAACATAGGATCTCCTGAGAGCCGCACCGCTCTCCACCTCCATTTCTTCACGACAGTTGCCCTTGGCAACGGCAGACATATTTTCCTCTGGAACTCCAGCCGCACAACTCTAAGCCGTTTCTCCGCTTCATAGCAGCAAAAAGAACAGAAAGTCTTTTCCAAGCACACACTCCACTCTCGGGGTCTTACATTTCAACACCTCCCTCTGCAAAGAGCCATAGTCCATTGCAAAGGTCAGAGTCACGGTGGTATCTGTCTCTAAATTTCCCTTTATGAACTCCAGGACCTCTGGCATAACACAGGACACTTGTTGGTGGGAATCTAAAGTGACCCACAGTGGGAATCCCCCAATCACCTCGCAGGATCTTTCTGTATCACACAATCATCCATTGCGTAGTCCTGCTGCAGGTGGGTCTGCCCAGACCTTATAGTGACCAAAAAAATAATATATATATATATATATATATATATAATAAAAAATAATATATATATATATTATTTTTTTTTTCAAACAGGTCAGTCTCTTTTATGGGCTTCTGGCACTTTAAATCACTGCACAGATTTTCCGTGCACCACAGAAAATAGTCCACAATAGCACGAGCAGCACTTGCTCCAACAAACAAACAGGCTTCCGGCCCTTTAACTCCACCACAGCAGGATTCAGTAGCACCTGCTCTTTCTCGTTGTTGCCCCTAGCAACCGGGTGTCTTTGCCCTTTTCTCGTGGACAACTTGCCCGCTTCCTCCACCGAATGTAAGGGGTAGCTCTCTTTTACTGGGGTTGCAAACACACACTTCTTCACGGACACCAGGATTTAGGGGCCAAAACATACAAAGCCAAAAAAACACCTTGCCTGTCTGGACTTTACCTAAACACATAGGTTTCCCTGACACACCTCTAAGTACCGCTAAGGGCTAGGGTCTCAGGCGCCAATCCTTAGCAGGTTCTGCTCATCAAGCGTCAGTCCACACAGGGCAAAGATCAGGCTTCACATAGCCTTGTGGCCGCCTAGTCCTCCTGACTGAGACCACACACAGAGCCTCTGCTCCAGGATCATACACACTTCCCCAGACTGACACACTGAGGGTGGATTTATGCCAGACTGATTAGGGTAGGCTTCACCTGCGCTCACCTCAGGCATGAGGGGATACCCGTGTTGGAAGGGTGTGGACCGGCAGCTCCCACTACCAAGCCTAACTGCCAGTCCAATTAAAATCCAGCCCAGAATACAACGTAAACGAAACTGTCTCAGCAAACTATCCTTTGCTGAGACCACTGCACACTTCTGGATTTTAGTTATCTCATCCAGCTGAGGTATCTGGGTGAGATATACGTGTCCTCCTGCACTGTACGCCTTACCACAACCAGTTGCCCCCCCAAAAAACTGATTGAGGCAGGGGTGTAATATACCTATAATATAATTTCCATATAGTACATTTGTAATTGCAGGAGTTGAGTGCGGTTCTGCTGAGATACCCCAGCTATACAGAGGGACAAATAATTTCAACTGGTGTGATATACCATTTGCACCCCAAAAAAGCTGATTGAGGCAGAGGTGTGATATATCTAGAATATACTTTCCATATAGTGCATTTGTAATTTGCAGGAGTTGTGTGCAGGGCTGGTGCAAGGATTTTTGCCACCCTAGGCAAAAGCTAATTTTGCCGCCCCCTTGACTCCGCCCATTGACTACGCCCTTTGACCCGCCCACAGACCACCCGTCAGACCTCAGATCAGCCCAAAGACCCCCACTCAGCCTCCCTCAGACCTCAGATCAGCCAAAGACCCCCACTCAGCCCTCAATGCCCCCCATCAAAACTTAAATCATAATCAGGCAGAACTAACTACATACTACAATACTTACCTAGAACGCTGCGGCTCCTCTTCCTCGCTCTCCCGTCTTCCCACCGGAGCTGCACTGTCACATGACAGCGTGCAGCATCAGGTCATAGTGCGCGCACAACGTTCTGCCGCTGTACACGCTCTGGAGGATAGTGCAGCGCCGGGGCCACCACCGCCAGGGAGCTGTGACAGTGTAAGTTTAAAGGGGCAGGGCTGGCTGAGCAGGCGTCCGGACCGAGATCACCCCATCAGACATGTCACCCAGTGCGGCCCACACCCGCCGCACCCCCCTCGCAACGCCACTGCTAGTAGCAGTCTGCTACTGTGACATCTATTGCGGCCATTATAAATTCAACAAACGAAGGATCCGTCAGGAGGTTGCGACGTTATATTTAATATACTATGAAGTTAAATGGTCACTCGGACCTTAGCGTGACTTTTGCAACCTCTCTGACTAGTAATCATAAAATATATCTTTATTATTCCCTCTTTAAAAAACATATATTTCTTGGGAACTGACTTAAAATTCCTCAGGGAAATCAGGGTTCAGGATCTGTCTCATGTTTATTATATGATGTATGTCCTGATTGGACTTCTCAGGGCGGGATATCAGACCACCCCTCGAGTCTCCAAACTCTACAGATTCTCTATGTCTAACACTATCTAGATACAATTTCCCACTACGGGGTCCCTACCTCTAAATCCCTGAACTAAAATCTATTCCTACATCCCTACATGTTTCGCCGTGTACTCGGCATCTTCAGGGGATGACATGCAGGTATTGCTTGTGGGGGCGGTACCCAAGCTTTAAATCTTCGGTTTCTGCGGGTGGGATCAATCCGTCCAATCACCCAGGGCCGGGCTGACACAGAGGCTGGGGAGGCTCCAGCCTCAGGGCACAGGCCATTCTGGGCGGCAGGCAGGCCACTGACCACGTTGCTGCTGCTACCGCGCCTGCCGGGCTTCCGGCCGCGCTGGAGGACAGAGGGAGTAGTGAGTACTTGGCACTGACTTACGTGCTCCCTGGCTGCCGGCACTGACTTACGTGCTGGCTGCCGGTCCACACCCTTCCAACACAGGTATCCCCTCATGCCTGAGGTGATCGCAGGTGAAGCCTACCCTAATCAGTCTGGCATAAATCCACCCTCAGTGTGGGGTGGATGTCTGATTAATAACAAACATACATATCTAAATGGCGGGGGGGGGGGGAGCGGCGCACTTGGGCAGCTCAGCCTCTGTTGGTAGTAGACCTTGTCCTAGCCCTGCAATCACCATATCTTCTTCAAGTGATGGACAACATCTCGACCAATGGGTTGCGAGTACAGGGCGCACTCTTACATTGTCACTAGGAACACACCAGTGACATCATCAAAGTGGTGCATCGTGCCTGCGCCATTACTTAAGTGCTGTGCCCGTATGTCTCAGCTATATCTAGCTATCCTGTACTCCTTATCTTTGCGCATGCATTATTATTTGGGTAATTTTTCCACATGATGGAAAAATATATAAGATCAGAGAATATATGAATTGTAGGAGTACTGGGTTGGTGTATGGAATCCAATGTAACTGTAACAAACTTTACATTGGTAAAACCATCCAAGAATTAAGGAGAAGAATCTCCAAGCATTTCAGCATTTTGAATACGAGTGAGGAAACACCTCTGTCAAGACATTTGCAGAGGTATCATGATGGTAAAACCACAGGTTTAAAAATCTGGGGGTTACAAAAAATACAGGCAAGCCCTAGAGAAGGCATTGTGGACAGTAAGTTGCAACAAGAATAGACCAAATAGATTTATCGTCTCCATTCTCTAGCACCAAATGGATTAAATGAGGGCTTCACTTTTGCCTCATTCCTATAAAATTACCGTAAACGCACTCTCAAATCTTATAAGAGTTAATATTTAGGATGATTACATAAGGAAAAGAGGAACTTTTGCTTGTGGGGGGTTTCTCAAAAAAAAAAGCTGAAATACTTCATATCCTATGCAAGATTCACCAAGGCAGGTGGGCAATCCTGTTGTAGATGTTCCGTCCATGGGAGAAGATGAGATATCTGCAAATAAAAATGAAAATTAATTAATAATAATAACAAAAATAAAAAATAATAAAACAAATATAACAACAGTAATTAAACATATTGGGCGCTCTACAGCAATCACCATAACTAATAAATAAGATGAGAAAGCAAAAAATAAAAGAGAGAAAGCGTAAAATAAAAAGTAAAAGAAAAAAAGAAAAATAATAAAAATTACCCAAATAATAATGCACGCGCAAAGATAAGGAGTACAACAGTGGTCCCATAGCACTAGCTATACATAGCTAGATATAGCTGAGACATACGGGCACAGCACTTAGGTAGGAGTTTGAATCTCCAAGTGCCAATGGTCGTACTGAAATGGGACTCCCTTATGAACAAATTCTAAGTGTTGGCGCAAGCGCAGGAGAATCCTTAGGTGTCGATGTTTGCACTGAATTGAAAAAATTCTAAGTGTTGGCGCAAGCGCAGGAGATAGATCGATGTGAATATTTTCAAAGTGCTGACTCATGCGCATCGAACCTTACCGGAAGAATGAATAATAGAATGAACAAGCGCAAGCGCAAAGACAACAGAAAGAAAGTTCAACATTTCATAAGTAATGCCGCAGGCGCGATGCACCACTTTGATTATGTCACTGTGTTCCTAGTGACGATGTAAGAGTGCGCCCTGTACTCGCAACCCATTGGTCGAGATGTTGTCCATCACTTGAAGAAGATATGGTGATTGGACAGATTGATCCCACCCGCAGAAAGCGAGGATTTAAAGCTTGGGTACCGCCCCCACAAGCAATACCTGCATGTCATCCTCTGAAGACGCCGAGTACACGGCGAAACATGTAGGGATGCAGGAATAGATTTTAGTTCAGGGATTTAGAGGTAGGGACTCCGTAGTGGGAAATTGTATCTAGATAGTGTTAGACATAGAGAATCTGTAGAGTTTGGAGACTCAAGGAGTGGTCCGTTATCCTGGCCTGAGAAGTCCAATCAGGACATACAGTACATCATATAATAAACATGAGACAGATCCCGAACCCTGATCTCCCTGAGGAATTTTAAGTCAGTTCCCAAGAAATATATGTTTTCTATTGCGGCCAGACTCCAGAGTGTTGGCGCCCCCAGCAAGATTGCACTCTACGCGGTGGCCTACTCTGCTTTTGGGTGGCGCCGGCCCTGGTTGTGTGCGATTCTGCTGAGATACCGCAGCTATACAGAGGGACAAACGCTATTGGAACAAATAATTTCATCTGGGTGATATACCAGTTGCCCCCCAAAAAAACTGTTTAAGGGTACTTTCACACTAGCGTTATTCTTTTCCGGCATTGAGTTCCGTCCTAGGGGCTCAATACTGGAAAAGAAATGATCAGTTTTATCCTAATGGATTCTGAATGGAGAACAATCCGTTTAGAATGCATCAGGATGTCTTCAGTTCAGTCTTTTTGCCTTTTCAGGACAGAGATAATACCGTAGCATGCTGCGGTTTTATCTCCGTCCAAAATTCCGGAAAACACATTTTTTTCCTATTGAAATGCATCAATGCCGGATAAAACGGCCGTATCCATTTTTCCAGATGACACCATTTTTCCGGTGACGGAACTGCTTGCCGGAATCCTCTGCCACAAGTGTGAAAGTACCCTAAGGGGTTAGATATACCTGCTTCCAGCAAATTATCATTAAGCGGTTCTATATACCTGCTTCCACAAATACTGCTCTTCTATAGGGACTTTGTCACAGGGTCATTTTGAAAATGACAGGCAGAGGAAGAGAGCGGCCATTCTGCAGGGGTGGTAGGGGTCGGTCAGGTGCACCAGGCCGGAGCCTAAGTGGCAAGTTGGAGAAGGTGCGTGCGATTACGTCAAAGGACGGACCAGAGTTAGTTGAGTGGTTCACTCAGCCTTCTGCTTCTGCACCCTCCTCACCCTCTGTATCTACACCCTCTTCACTCGCTGCTGTGTGCACCCCCAAAGACACCACCACCACTACCACCACCACCATAGCCCCTACACTTGAGACAGAGGAATTATTTTCCCATCAATTCACAGACCTTACAGATGCGCAGCCATTCTTGGCATCGTATGAGGAAGAGGAGGTAGCAACGGCCGCCTCCCAGCGGTCTGACGACAGTACCCAGATCAGCCCAAGGAGGGTGGTCCCCGCTGTTGCTGCCTACTCCGAGATCTCTAATGTCAGTGGTGGTGAAGGTGACGATGATGACGTGTCGATGGACATCACATGGGTGCCCACAAGAGAGGAAGAGGAGGGGAGTTCAGAGGGAGAGATGGAGCAGCAGATAGGGAGGAGAAGGAGGAGAAGCAGGCAGAACTCCTGGTGCACAGGAGCTAAAAAGTAGACTGCAAATGTATCTGGCGCGAGCCATCCACCATGCACGTTGACATCTTGTGCTACCAGGATGCCGGCACATGGCTACGCTATGTGGGCTTTTTTTTAACTTGTCAGCTGCTGATAATAGTGTTGCCATCTGCAGCCTGTGCTGTCACCGCATAAGTCGTGGTAAGCCCAACACTCACCTAGGGACGACCGCCTTAAGAAGGCACCTGTCCTCCCATCACCGAGCCCAGAGGGAGCAACTCCTTCAGAACCCACAAAGCCACACTCCTGGTGCTCCACATCCTGCCTCTTCTCCTTTTCCTCTCTCCTCTCATTTGTCCTCCACTCCACCTTTCACCGTGCCGTCGTCGCGTTCATTTGGCACAAGGCAGGCTTCCGTGGCCCAAATGTTCGGGCGTAAATAAATGATGACGCTGGATAATCCTCTTGCCCAATGGCTGACCGCTGGCTTGTCGGAACTGCTAGCCCGCCAACTACTGCCATATAAATTGGTGGACTTGGAGGCCTTTAGAAAATTTGTGGCCATTGGCACACCGCAATGGAAGGTCCCTGGAAGGAAATATATCTCCCAGAAGGGCATCCCAGAGCTATATGGCCATGTTCAGTGGCAAATGAAGGCACACAGTGTCTCTGCCAAGATACATCTGACCACAGACAAGTGGTCTAGCAAAAACGGGCAGGAAAGGTACGTAACTTTTACTGCCCACTGGGTGAACCTTCTGATGGCCATCAAGCATGTAACCCCTGGCACCTGTGTGGATTTGGTGTTACCGTCACGGATTGCATGCAGGCCTGCCTCTTCTTCTCCTCCTCCTACTCCATCCTCCGTCTCCTCCTCGGCTGACTCCTCCTTTTCCACAAAACAAATAATGGTCCATGTCTTAGGTAAATACAGTGGCATAAAAGGCCTTTTCTGTCCGGTGAATGCCTGATGTTTGGGACCTCGGAGGAATTCACTCACCTGTGACGACCACGTGTTATTGACCTTCAACTATTATCGGCGGAGCCTGACCGCGCTGGATGGTGGAAGCTCAAGAGTAGCGCTCCCGCTGCCAAGCCTTTCTAAAGCCTTATATTAAGCACACTAACCCACCGGGATGGTCAAGATTCAACCTAAGAACTCCCAGGGTCGCACTGTGTCTCCTTCAGAAGACTCTCCTGAGGCTACAGACAAAGAGGATTTATTCACAGTCATGAAGGAGCTGTTTGGGCTATTGCTGGGCCCGGGGCTGGCGGCACAAGTGATGATTGAAAGAGTCCACAGAGCATTGCGCCCAAGACCTCCCCCCTCTGATAACCCCAGAGACATAATATGTGGCTTGCTAAGCTTTCGGGACACTGAAGCTATTCTACAAAAATCCAGATCTATGGAGGATATCCAGCTCCTGGGTTCCAAGATACAAATCTACCAAGACCTTGCATCCTCTACCCTGCAGAAAAGGAGAATGTTGAAACCTCTCACAGATCTATTACGTTCTTCTAGGATAATGTACCATTGGCTGTTCCCCTTTGGCCTCCTCATCACGCATGGGAATAGAAGGTACACTATCTGGGCACCAGAGGACTTGAGGCAAATATGGGAACCCTTACACCTGGAACCTATGGCTCTATTTTCCTGGATGCCGGTTCCCCTGGAAGAAGACTTACCTCCTCTACAAATACCCTCCAAGTGGTCCACCATGAAGAGGCAGAGGAACAGAAGACACGGCAGTCCCTCCCAGATGGACTCTAGCAATTGAAGGGGATCACATCCCTTATCAGATGGCATCCTTTTACTCTATTCCTCCCATAGAAATTGTACCGCTGATAATATGTGATATTAGACCTCCATAGGTACCCCCAATAGTTTCCAATGGTACTCGCCAGGGATGCCCGTTGTCCCCTACTATTTTCATACTTTGTCTGGAGACTCCTATTCAGGCCATTAGGCAAAATGATAACATTAGAGGGGTAGAAATTGGTCCTATGCAGCATTCAGTGGCAGCTTTTGCAGATGATATGTTGCTGATCATATCAGATCCTGTCACCGCCTTCCCAGAGATATTAAAACTATTACAGGAATTTGGCCATTTGTCCAACTTTAAAATAAATGTCCCAAAATGCTCGGCCATGGGAATTAATGTTCCATCTAGTATCATTTCCTCACTGTTTACCTCCTTTCCCTTCAAATGGGCAACAACACATATTAAGTACCTAGGAGTTAACATAACTAGCGATCCAGGCCAACTGTTTCACTCTAATTACTCTGCCCTACTATCTGAAATCCGAGCACAATTGACATACTTAAGAATCCCATACCTTTCTTGGATAGGCAGGAAAAACCTATTAAAGACTTATGTTCTCCCTAGACTGCTTTACCTTTTTCAGACCCTGCCGATCTCCCTTCCCAAATCATATCTGTTACAGGTGCGTAGACTTTTCTCAACCTTTATTTGGAAGAAGACTAGACCTCGGATAGCTTACACTCTACTATCTCAACCAATCTCTAGAGGTGGTTTTGGTTTGCCAGATGTGCAGATATACTATCTAGCTAACCTAGTGAGGTTACACTCAGAGATATTGAACCATTTCTCTCGTAAACTGGGATGTCAAGTAGTTAATAATACTTGGGATCCATCCGAACTGGCTAGACTTTGGGTAACCCCGGCATCTGGCGACATTGTTGGTCACAAATTGAACCCTACATTTCTGGGTATTGGCAAGGCCTGGAACACGGTTTCCCCTCTTTTGAAGCTCCCTAGAGGTCCTTCTCCCTTCATGCCTATCCGTTTGGTTCCTTATTATTTAAATCATAGCTATAGAGATTACCTTAATTTGTGGCCTAGTTTTAGCAACGCAGTTGTTGGTGATGTGTTAAAAGGTAATGTAACTCCGGAGTTACATAGCTTGAAAGAATCCTATAATGTTAACAAGTGGACACCCTTACATTACCTTCACTTTAGTAACATATGTAAGGATTATCTGACCAAGGTTCAAAAATATTATATCCTCTCTTGGTATGACATCGTCCTACAATCCCCCGTCTCCAGGCGTAAACTACTCTCCAGTTTATACAATAAGGTACTTGAATCTAATGTAGTAGAGAGGCCAATCAGACAATAGGAAAATGATTTGGGATTAAGCTTCACAGGCTCAGAGGTAGATAGGATTCTCAGCCACCCACATGGATATTCCCGTTGCATAACGATACAAGAGAATTCTTTTAAAGTGGTCACTAAGTGGTACCGTACCCCAGATGTATTAAATAAAATGTTTCCATCAGAGACTTGTTGGAGGTGCCATGCAGCTAAGGGCACAGCTTTGCATGTTTGGTGGTCGTGTCCTAGGATTCGTCCGTTTTGGGATGATGTGACTAATGAGATTAAGAGATTATGTCCAGTAGGTGTGACTCTAACGCCCAAAGCTGTCCTCTTAAACTTGCCAGAACTGCATTGCCCCCTTAGCAAGCACTCGCTACTCTCACAACTGATAGCTGCGGCTAAGCTGTTAATCCCTCTTAAATGGCTTTCAGATCAGGCCCCAACTGTACAGATGTGGAAAGACAAGGTTCGGGAAATTTGCAGATTAGAGGCGTTATCCAGCTGGGAATCCCTGTCCCATGAAAAATATTTAGTTAACTGGGCATCATGGCTTCAGAAGCCCTAAAGGTTACCCTTAATCGGTCCTTGGATCCTGTCTCACTCCTCTCCTTGTAGTTTTGGTCTTATGTCTGTATGACTCTTCCATTCAAGTACTGTATCATTGATTTATCATATATCTAGTAATGTCTTTGATTATAACTAGCAGCAATTGTGTGATTTTTTTAGATGATTTACTCTGCTCTGTGTCTAATGCTCTTAGAGCATGTGTCTAATGCTCTTGTGATCCTGGGACATGTTGCCCTTCCTTTTTCTGTTGTTATATATGTCTGTTATCTCAATAAACAGAAATTTGAAAGAAAGAATTTCAACTATTATCATTTGGTTTTTTTTCAAGAGGGGGGATTTTGTTAGCCATGCTTTTAATCAAATTTAATATTTTTTGTTCTTTTAAACATATGTATTTGACATCTATTTGTACTGGCCTGCAGTAAAATTGATATCTAATGATTGTCTAATATACCTCCAGCCACATAATTACTTATTCTTTTCTGTCTGGTGAATGCCTAATGTTTGGGGCCTGTACTACACTGGCCTGCAGTAAAATTGATATTGAATGGCCGTCTAATATACCTCCAGCCACATATTTACTTGATCATTTATGTACGGTGAATGCATCATTTTTGGGGCCTGTAATGTAACTGGCAAACAGTGAAATTATTATACGGTGACCGCCTAATTTGCCTCCAGCCACATTATCAATTGTGCTTTTCTGTACGGTGAATGAATAATTTTTGGGGCCTGTAGTCCACTGGCTGGCTGCAAAATTTATATCCATTGACCGTCTAATATACTCTGGCCACATAATCACTTGATCATTTATGTACATTGAATGAATAACTTTTGGGGCCTGTTATCTAACTGGCCAACAGTAAAATTGTTATACGGTGACCGCCTAATGTACCTCCAGCCACATTATCAATTGTTCTTTTCTGTACGGTGAATGAATAATTTTTTGGGCCTGTAGTCCAATGGTCTGCAGTAAAATTGATATCCATTGACTGTCTAATATATCTCAGGCCACATAATCATTTGATCTTTTATGTACAGTGAATACATACTATTTGGGGCCTGTAATCTAACTGGCCAACAGTAAAATTGTTATACGGTGACCGCCTAATGTACCTCCAGCCACATTATCAATTGTTCTTTTCTGTCCGGTGAATGCCTAATGTTTGGGACATCGGAGGGATTCAACACCTGTTGATGACAACCATGTGTTATCGAATTTTAAACTATTATCATTTGTTTTTTTTTCAAGAGGGAGGATTTCGTTAGCTATGTTTTTAATCCAATTTTATATTTTTTGTTCTTTTAAACATATGTATTTGACATCTATTTGTACTGGTCTGCAGTAAAATTGATATCCAATGTCTAATATACCTCCAGCCACATAATCACTCGATGTTTTCTGTCAGGTGAATGCCTAATTTTTGGGGCCTGTACTCCCGTGGCCTAAATTTTTTTTTTCTATTTTCCAGCAGGCCACATTTTTGAGAGTTTCCCTTTAAGATGCATAAAAATGGCCCCTGATTAAAATACATATTTTTTGTGGGAATTTTTGCCATTGATCCTCCTCTTGTATGTCACTGTCCATGTTGTGGGACGATTGGGTGGCTGCAATAATGACCTGAAGGTTTTTCAAGTTTGCCTGCCATTAAAGTGAATAGGGCCCGCCGCGAACTTGCGGTTCGTGAACATTTGATCGCGTTTGCGCGATCGCGTTCGTGAATCGTCCCGGCCGATGTTCGTCCATCACTAGTCACGAGAAAACAATCTCAGAATGGCTTGGATAAGTAAGTGACACATGTCAGATTTTCAAAATTAGACGTGGTCACGGGGACATCAATGACCCTTGGTCATGAAAGGGTTAACCACTAGGGATGAGCGAACCCGAACTGTATAGTTCGGGTTCGTACCGAATTTTGGGGTGTCCGTGACACGGACCCGAACCCGAACATTTTCGTAAAAGTCCGGGTTCGGGTTCGGTGTTCGGCGCTTTCTTGGCGCTTTTTGAAAGGCTGCAAAGCAGCCAATCAACAAGCGTCATACTACTTGCCCCAAGAGGCCATCACAGCCTTGCCTACTATTGGCATGGCTGTGATTGGCCAGTGCAGCATGTGACCCAGCCTCTATATAAGCTTGGGTCACGTAGCACTGCACGTCACTCTGCTGATTCAAGCATAGGGAGAGGTTGCAGCTGCGACGTTAGGGCGAGATTAGGCAGATTAACTCCTCCAAAAGACTTCATTCTGTGATCGATCTGCAGCTGTGGATCATTGAAGTGCTATTATTGACTTGCTCACTTTTTTGAGGCTGCCCAGAGCGTTTTTAGATCACTTTTTTTCTGGGGTGATCGGCGGCCATTTTGTGACTTGTGGTGCGCCAGCACGAGCTATCACCAAGTGTATTTAACCATCGATAGTGTGGTTATTTTGTGCTATATCCTACATCAGCTGCAGGCTGAGCCTGTGTCACCGAAGTGCATTTAACCATCAACAGTCTGGTTATTTTTTGGCCATATGCTACATCAGCTGCAGGCTGAGCCTGTTTCACCCAAGTGCATTTAACCATCAACAGTCTGATTATTTTTTGGCCATATACTACATCAGCTGCAGGCTGAGCCTGTGTCACCCAAGTGCATTTAACCATCAACAGTGTGGTTATTTTTTGGCCATATATTACATCAGGGGCAAGTTGAGCCTGTCACCCAGCGCCTAAAAAATAGACCTGACATTTCTATTCAACCAAATCTGCACAGTTTTAGCTGGTCAAGTTATTTGTAGTGACCGTCAAAGCAGACTTTTTGTTCTGGGTTGAAAAAGCATTCCCAAATTTGCCATTCTGAAAATAACTAGTTTGTGGTATTTGAGGCCTACTTGAAATCTATCCCAAAAAGAAAAACTTACATTGAAGTTATTGATAGTGTCATTCAGAAAAACCTAAGACACACGCTAGCGTGCTGATAGAAGTGTCATTCTGTGATTAAACCTATAACTATCACACAGCGCAAAAAAAAACAGGTCTCACATCTCTATTCAACCAAATCTGCACAATTTTAGCTGGTCAAGTTATTTGTAGTGACCGTCAAAGCAGACTTTTTGTTCTGGGTTGAAAAAGCATTCCCAAATTTGCCATTCTGAAAATAACTAGTTTGTGGTATTTCAGGCCTACTTGAAATCTATCCCAAAAAGAAAATCTTACATTGAAGTTATTGATAGTGTCATTCAGAAAAACCTAAGACACTCGCTAGCGTGCTGATAGAAGTGTCATTCTGTGATTAAACCTATAACTGTCACACAGCGCAAAAAAAAAAACAGGTCTCACATCTCTATTCAACCAAATCTGCACAGTTTTAGCTGGTCAAGTTATTTGTAGTGACCGTCAAAGCAGACTTTTTGTTCTGGGTTGAAAAAGCATTCCCAAATTTGCCATTCTGAAAATAACTAGTTTGTGGTATTTCAGGCCTACTTGAAATCTATCCCAAAAAGAAAATCTTACATTGACGTTATTGATAGTGTCATTCAGAAAAACCTAAGACACACGCTAGCGTGCTGATAGAAGTGTCATTCTGTGATTAAACCTATAACTGTCACACAGCGCAAAAAAAAACAGGTCTCACATCTCTATTCAACCAAATCTGCACAGTTTTAGCTGGTCAAGTTATTTGTAGTGACCGTCAAAGCAGACTTTTTGTTCTGGGTTGAAAAAGCATTCCCAAATTTGCCATTCTGAAAATAACTAGTTTGTGGTATTTCAGGCCTACTTGAAATCTATCCCAAAAAGAAAATCTTACATTGACGTTATTGATAGTGTCATTCAGAAAAACCTAAGACACACGCTAGCGTGCTGATAGAAGTGTCATTCTGTGATTAAACCTATAACTGTCACACAGCGCAAAAAAAAATAGGTCTCACATCTCTATTCAACCAAATCTGCACAGTTTTAGCTGGTCAAGTTATTTGTAGTGACCGTCAAAGCAGACTTTTTGTTCTGGGTTGAAAAAGCATTCCCAAATTTGCCATTCTGAAAATAACTAGTTTGTGGTATTTCAGGCCTACTTGAAATCTATCCCAAAAAGAAAATCTTACATTGAAGTTATTGATAGTGTCATTCAGAAAAACCTAAGACACACGCTAGCGTGCTGATAGAAGTGTCATTCTGTGATTAAACCTATAACTGTCACACAGCGCAAAAAAAAACAGGTCTCACATCTCTATTCAACCAAATCTACACAGTTTTAGCTGGTCAAGTTATTTGTAGTGACCGTCAAAGCAGACTTTTTGTTCTGGGTTGAAAAAGCATTCCCAAATTTGCCATTCTCAAAATAACTAGTTTCTGGTATTTGAGGCCTACTTGAAATCTATCCCAAAAAGGATATCTTACATTGAAGGTACTGATAGTGTCATTCAGAAAAACCTAAGACACACGCTACCATGCAGATAGAAGTCTGATTCTGTGATTAAACCTTAACCTGTCACACAGTGCAAAAAAAAAACAGGTCTCACATTTCTATTCAATGGTCTGCCGGGTGTTCACTCCAAGGTCATGGAAGTCACGCCTGCGGCCACCCCGTTCTCCGAGGGATATGTCCTGAAATCCAGCTGAAAGCTGCAGAACATCAGTCGGAGGTCTCTCCACTACTGGCGGGCCTCTCTGGCGCCTTTTTCCCACAAGCAAAGGCTTGGCTGGTGGCTGCTGGGGTCTTTCAATGCGTCTAGGTTCTTGAGCCTCTTGCTCCTGTCCAGGCTGTCCTTGGCTGGGCTGCCCCCTGGCACGTGCTCTTCCGCGGGCTCTGGCTCGTCCACTCATCTTCTATTCCTGAGAGGATATAAACCGCTAATAAGGTCAATCTGCCGCCTAGCAGCTCCGCCGTGGCACAATCACCTCAGAACTCGCACACTGGTGACTTTAGGTATCTTCACTGGTCACTTTGAGCAGAATGATGACATCCGAGTCACGGCACCAAATGTAACCCTCTTTTCCTTGCACCATCTGCGACACCTCCAGCTTTCACACTCACTCGGTCACCAGCTCCTCCAGGCATAAACTCTATGTGGACTCTAAGGGACGACACTCAGGTCTTCTGTGGTTTAAAGCTTTATTGAGGTGTAGTGCACTTGGCTGGAGCCTGTAATACAACAGGGAAACACTGCCACTATGTGGTATACAGCCAGGTCACCAGCCCACCTATATCATAACAGGCAGTCATTATATTACATTCCCACATACATGTTACAGGATATAACAAAGCATACAGAAAAATGAACAAGAGAAAATCATTTACAAAGATATTGCAGCAGGGTGACCTGGAATACAGCATGTCTTGCAGCCATTTTAGGAAGAACACATGTCTCTTTAACTGTACATCATCTACTCAGCCTAGCATGTGCTGCAGGGTTTAAAGGCTGCTAAAAAACATACAGTCACCTCTTTACAATCTACAGAACTATTATGGGTATATATTATAACTTTTTACAATAGATAAATGAACTTTAGCTTTAGAGAACTTAGACAGAGATCCTACCTCCTTCACAGTAAATGTCTGCACTGAGGAGACCAAACCAAGTAGCAGAATACACAGGGGGCTTTCTGGAAGAGTCCACTGTAAAGACTCTGTCTGTTAAAACTTTTCTCAGTTATTTAATAGCACATTTGAAGAGGTTTATTTAGCATGTCCTGACTCTCTGCTAACAGCTTATGAATATATGGAACTATATTTAACAAGTGATCATTGCTGCAGCTCCTGTATATTGGTATGACCCTATTGCAAACCTGCAGACTGGATATTTGGTGAAACTTCATGTGGTTCATATCGACTGTACTACACCACTGACTTGGTGCCTGGGCCTAAATGTGTGACAGTGGCCTGTTCCAGTGGTGGGTGACGTGAAGCCTGATTCTCTGCTATGACATGAAGACAGATTCTGCGCTGACATAAGGCCAGATTCTCTGTTACGGGACCTCTCTCCTCTGCCTGGGTGCCTGGGCCTAAATGTGTGACAGTGGCCTGTTCCAGTGGTGGGTGACGTGAAGCCTGATTCTCTGCTATGACATGAAGACAGATTCTGCGCTGACATAAGGCCAGATTCTCTGTTACGGGACCTCTCTCCTCTGCCTGGGCCTAAATGTGTGACAGTGGCCTGTTCCAGTGGTGGGTGACGTGATGCCTGATTCTCTGCTATGACATGAAGGCAGATTCTGCGCTGACATAAGGCCAGATTCTCTGTTACGGGACCGCTCTCCTCTGTCTGGGTGCCGGGGCCTAAATGTGTGACAGTGGCCTGTTCCAGTGGTGGGTGACGTGAAGCCTGATTCTCTGCTATGACATGAAGACAGATTCTGCGCTGACATAAGGCCAGATTCTCTGTTACGGGACCGCTCTCCTCTGTCTGGGTGCCGGGGCCTAAATGTGTGACAGTGGCCTGTTCCAGTGGTGGGTGACGTGAAGCCTGATTCTCTGCTATGACATGAAGACTGATTCTGCGCTGACATGAAGCCAGATTCTCTGCTATGGCATGAAGAGACTGATTCTCTGCTGACATGAAGCCAGATTCTTTGCTATGGCATGAAGAGACTGATTCTCTGCTGACGTGAAGCCAGATTCTCTGCTATGGGACCTCTGTCCAATTGATATTGGTTCATTTTTATTTTTTTAATTTTAATTTTAATTCATTTCCCTATCCACATTTGTTTGCAGGGGATTTACCTACATGTTGCTGCCTTTTGCAGCCCTCTAGCTCTTTCCTGGGCTGTTTTACAGCCTTTTTAGTGCCCAAAAGTTCGGGTCCCCATTGACTTCAATGGGGTTCGGGTTCGGGACGAAGTTCGGATCGGGTTCGGATCCCGAACCCGAACATTTCCGGGAAGTTCGGCCGAACTTCTCGAACCCGAACATCCAGGTGTTCGCTCAACTCTATTAATCACCAAAAGAGGACCTGTCACCACTCCTGATAGGTCTGTTTTAATAACTTCATGCATTCCCCATGTAATAACAATTCTGGGACATTTATTCTTATGTCTGTATGTTGTGCCATTCCTTTCATTTTTCTACTAGCATTTATGAATGAAATTTTAGCTGTGTGCAGTAAAGGTACAGAGGGGTAAAAACCAGTTTGGGATGTGTCCCTGCACAGACTTACTCCATCCAATCAGTGCTGCCGTTTTCAGACTGTGCAGGTAAACACTCCCAACTGGTTACCTCCCCTCTGTACTCTGTACCCTGACTGCACACAGCTAGCATTTCATTCATAATTTCTAGAAGAAATAATAAAGGAACGGCACAACATAGAGTCATAAGAATAGATGCTCCAGAATTGTTATTACATGGAGAATGTATGAAGCTATTAAAACAGGCATGTCAGGAGTGGTGACAGGTCCTCTTTAATGACTAGGAAGGTGTTTTGACTAGGTACCCGGACCCGAACCCGAACTTTACCGCCATTTAATAAAGCTTTTGAAAGGCTTCAGGGCAGCCAATCAACAAGCTTTTAAGCTGTGGGCACTTAGAAGCCATCACAGTAATGCCTAGTAATGGCATGGCTGTGATTGGCCTGTGCATAATGTGACCCAGCCTCTATACAAGCTGGATCACATGTAGCACCGCCCATCAACTCTGAGTAGTGCAGGGACAGGAAGCAGCCAGCTGAAGCGAGGGAGAGTGTTAGGAATCTGGCTATTTGTTTTGTGTGTGACCTAAAATGATTTTTTGTGGGTGCAATACACCAGCTTTGCACCCCTGACACAGAAATATAATAATAAATCTGGCTGTTAATTCTGTGGGTGACCTATATCGATTTTTTGTGGGTGCAATGCACCATCTTGGTACCCCTGACACAGAAATATAATAATTAATCTGTCTGTTAGGTCGATGGGTGACATATACCCATTTTTGGCGTGAGATACACGTGGACTTTATACGTGACAGGGAAATTACCGTATTTTTCACTTTATAAGATACACTTTTTCCCCCCCAAAAGTGGAGGGAAAAATGGCCGTGCGTCTTATAAAGCTAATACTAGTGAGTACTTCCATTATGGAAACGCTCACTAGTATACATTAGGTGTCGGGAGCGGGGAAGAAGCCCAGCAAGTTCTTCTAGCACTCACCCTCCTTGGTCTTCTTTGATGGGGCCGGTGCTGCACTGTCCTGACCCCGTACAGCGTCAGGACATAGTGCTAGCACTATGACCTGACTCTGCACGCTGTCAGGTGATAGTGCAGCGCTGGCCGGAGAAGACAGGGGAGCGAGACGCTGGACCCTTAACGGAGCCGCAGCGCAGGAGAGGTAAGAGGAGTTTTTTTTATTTTATTTTGTTCTGAGGTCTGATGGGGATTAATAATAAAGGTCTGATCTGAGGTCTGATAGAGGTTAATAAAAAAGGGCTGATCTGAGGTCTGATAGGGGGTAATAATAATAATAAAGGGCTGATTTGAGGTCTGATAGGGGTTAATAATAAAGGGCTGATCTGAGGTCTGATAGGGGTTAATAATAAAGGGCTGATTAGAGGTCTGATAGGGGTTAATAATAAACAGCTGATCTGAGGTCTGATAGTGGTTAATAAAAAAGGTCTGATCTGAGGTCAGATAGGGATTAATTTTAATAATAAAGGGCTGATCTGAGGTCTGATAGTGGTTAGTAATAAAGGGCTGCTCTGAGATCTGATGGTAGTTAAAAATAAGGGGCTAATTTGAGGTCTGATAGGGGTTAAAAATAAAGGGCTGATTTGAGGTCTGATGGGGTTCTGACATGGAGGGCTGATATGGGGGTCTAATATGATATCCTGATATAGGGGTCTGATCTGAGGATCTGATTTGAGGTCTGATGCATCTTATAAAGTGAAAATATGGTAATATAGTTAATCTGACTGTCAGTTTGGCTGGTGACATATACCCATTTTTGGTGTGAGGTACACCTGCACTGCATATGTGACAGGGAAATTAACATAGTTAATCTGACTATTAGTTCAGTGGGTGACATATACCCATTTTTGGTGTTAGGTACACCTGCACTGCATATGTGACAGGAAAATTAACATAGTTAATCCATCTGTTAGTTTAGTGGGTGACATATACCCATTTTTGGTGTGAGGTACACATGCACTGTATACGTGACAGGGAAATTAATATAGTTAATCCGTCTGTTAGTTCGGTTGGTGACATATACCCATTTTTGGTCTGAGGTACACCTGCACTGCATATGTGACTGTCAAATTAATATAGTTAATTTGACTGTTAGTTCAGTGGGTGACATATACCCATTTCTGGTGTGAGGTACACCTGCACTGCATAAGTTACAGGGAAACTAATATAGTTAATCCGTCTGTTAGTTCGGTAGGCAACATATTCCAATTTTTGGTGTGAGGTACACGTGCACTTTATACGTGACAGGGAAATTAATATAGTTAATCCGTCTGTTAGTTCGGTGGGTGACATATACCCATTTTTGGTGTGAGGTACACCTGCACTGCATATGTGACAGGCAAATGAATATAGTTAATCTGACTGTAAGTTCAGTGGGTGACATATACCCATTTTTGGTGTGAGGTACACCTGCACTGCATACGTGAGAGGGAAATTAATATAGTTAATCCATCTGTTAGTTCGATGGGTGACTTATACCTAGTGTTGAGCGCGAATATTCGAATATCAAATTTTTATAGTGATATAAATTCGATATTTAGAATATTCTGTTTTTTTTTTTTTTTTTTTATTGTTATATTTTTTTCTTTCCCACTTCCCTAAAGTTGTTCTTACCTGTCCTTTGGATTCCTGGCTTCCTGGCTGCTCCAGTCAGTGCCCGTTGCCGCTTCTGCCGACTTCCGTGCTCATGGAGCGTCCCCATCACCATGGGAACGTCTCCATATACTAGAATGTACTGTCGGATTTGAGAATTACGTGAAAAATCGCAATTCGATTATTTCAAGTTATAATAATCGAATTTCGATTTTAACTTAGCACTGCTATATTTAATTCTAGCCTAATATGGAATATAGCAGTGCTAAGTAAAAATCGAAATTCGATTATTATAACTTGAATTAATCGAATTGCGATTTCAACTTGGACCTGGTTTACTATGGTTGGCTTGGTAGAATTAGCGAATATGACGAATGTATTCGTCATATTCCACAAAACGAATATAACGAATGTATTCGTCATATTCCACAAAACGAAGATAACGAAGTATTCTGCATCTTCGTTTTAGCTACCTATTCGTCAACTTCGCTAATTCTAGCAATCATATAGGAAAGTTTACTATAGAGACAGCTAAGTTTAATTCGCTATGCGATTATATGACTGCTTTTTAAAAAAAAAAAAATAGAATAATTATAATACCTGATAATTATTATAATTATTCTATTTATAAAAAAAAGCAAAGTAATATAATCGCATAGCGAATTAAACTTAGCTGTCTCTATAGTAAACTTTCCTATATGATTGCTAGAATTAGCGAAGTTGATGAATAGGTAGCTAAAACGAAGATGCAGAATACTTCGTTATCTTCGTTTTGTGGAATATGACGAATACATTCGTCATATTCGCTAATTCTACCAAGCCAACCATAGTAAACCAGGTCCAAGTTGAAATCGCAATTCAATTAATTCAAGTTATAATAATCGAATTTCGATTTTAACTTAGCACTGCTATATTCCATATTAGGCTAGAATTAAATATAGCAGTGCTAAGTTAAAATCGAAATTCGATTTCTATAACTTGAAATAATTGAATTGCGATTTTTCACGTAATTCTCAAATCCGACAGTACATTGTAGTATATGGAGACGTTCCCATGGTGATGGGGACGCTCCATGAGCACAGAAGTCGGCAGAAGCGGCAACGGGCACTGACTGGAGCAGCCAGGAAGCCAGGAATCCAAAGAACAGGTAAGAACAACTTTAGGGAAGTGGGAAAGAAAAAAATATAACAATAAAAAAAAAAAAAAAAATTCAAGTTATAATAATCGAATTTCGATTTTAACTTAGCACTGCTATATTCCATATTAAGCTAGAATTAACGAATATGGAATATAGCAGTGCTAAGTTAAAATCGAAATTCGATTATTATAACTTGAATTAATCGCATTGCTATTTCAATAGGAGAGTAGCCTTTAAGTTAAAATCGCAATACGCGATTATTTAAATCGCATATTAATCGCGATAACAAGAATAATGACGAATATTCGATTTCGACAAATCGAATATGGCACCTGCCGCTCATCACTACTTATACCCATTTTTGGTGTGAGGTACACGTGCACTTTATACGTGACAGGGAAATTAATATAGTTAATCCGTCTGTAGTTTGGTGGGTGACATATACCCATTTTTGGTGTGAGATGCGAGTGCACTTTTTACATGACAGGGAAATTAATATAGTTAATCTGACTGTTAGTTCGGCCTGTGACACATACCCATTTTCTGGTGTGAGGTACACCTGCACTGCATACGTGACAGGGAAATTAATATAGTTAATCTGTCTGTTAGCTTCAGTGGGTGACATATTCCCATTTTTGGTGTGAGATACACGTGCACTTTATATGTGACAGGGAAATGAATATAGTTAATCTATCTGTTAGTTCAGTGGGTGACCTCAAAGAATGCAGAGAGCATCAAATAAGGGAAGTGGCCCTGGACGTGGTGCTGCTGCTGCTGGTGGCGCTCCCATTGCAGGGAGCGGATGTGGTCGATCTTTGTTGGCCCGAATTTTGATGTATGAATGGTAAGGCCAGAATAAGTAGAGGCGGTAGTAGATTGGATGGCTGACAGTGCCTCCAGTTCCTTCACATTGTCTTCCACCCAGTCCCCTGAAACCGCAGAGTTGGCACCTTCAGCCCATGGGCATCTGTCTTTCACCTCACCCCCTTGCAAATCAGCCAAGCAGTCTGAGCCCCAAGTCATGCAGCTGTCTCTTATGCTTTCTGATGACTCTGCTGGTGGGGTTTCCGTGGGCCATCCACCTAGCCCTTCCCCAAAAGTGGAAGAGATTGAGTGCACTGATGCCCAACCACTTATGTTTTAGGATGTGGACATGGGAGGATCACCGCAGCACGTCTCTGATGATGACAAAACACAAGTGCCAACTGATGCAGCTTTCTGCTGTGTGCAGACTGGCAAGGAGGGCAGGGGTGAAGAGAGGGTGGAAGATGATGTGGAGGATGATGAGGTCCTAGACCCCACATGGAATCAAGGTCATGCAAGTGACGTGTGCAGTTCGGAGGAAGAGATGGTTGTCACACAGCACCAGCCGCACAGCAGCAGAGGCCAGATACACAACTGTCAAGCCAGGGCACAGTTCTGCAGGATGAGGAGGTTGATAATGAGAAGGAACCATGTTCACAGCAGGGTGGCACCCAAGGCAGCTTATGGGCATCAATGGAGCATGGCTGGGGCGATACAGAGGACACAGACGATACACCTCCAACAGAGGACAGCTTGTTGTTGCCCCTGGGCAGCCTGGCACACATGAGTGACTACATGCCGAGTTGGTGGCAACCCTGCTGGATCCCAGCTACAAGGACAATGTGCTGTCCTTAATTCCGTCACTGGAGTGTGATCGGAAGATGCCCGAGTACAAGCCCACACTGGTAGACACGCTGCTGATGGCATTCACACCTGGCAGCGGGGGTTCAGTGGAAGCACAAGGCGAAGGCAGAGGAGGAGGAGGAGGAAGAAGACGCCAACACAGCTGGGGCACCGCCAGCACCTCAGAAGAGAGGATTAGCATGGCCGAAATCTGGAAAAGCTTTGTCAGTACGCCATAACAACCAGGACAACCAGTTGATATGGAACGTCTTAGCAGGAGGCAGCATTTCAGCAACATGGTGGAACAGAACGTGTGCACACGCCTGCACGTACTGACTGATGGGTCTGCCCCATTCAACTTCTGGGTCTCCAAATTGGGCACATGGCCTGAGCTTGCCCTTTACGCCTTGGAGGTGCTGGCCTGTCCTGCAACAAGTGTATTGTCCGAACGTGTGTTTAGCACAGCAGGGGGTAATCACAGACAAGCGCAGCCGCCTGTCCACAGTCAACGTGGACAAGCTGATGTTCTTTAAAATTAACCAGGCATGGATCCCACAGGACTTGTCCATACCTTGTGCTGAGGCACGCTGAAAAGCGCGTCGGGGTAGCGCCATCCTGGTTTGCACACAGGGTGAGTTCCATGGAGCAGTTTCTAGGACCTTTATGTATGGGAATGCATGTGATTTTGCTCCCTGGTACTATATTACTTCAACCTCCTATTTAACCGGTGTTTAATGTCATTATGATTACTTGACACTTGTTATTGCTGCATCATATATATTATTTGGGACATACCCGTACAATAAAAAAAAAAAATTATGTATGATTTTGCAATATATTCTCATATTTATTCTGTGTGCTGCCAGGATGGTGTTTTCTTCTGCCACCTTTCCTTTTAATGTGACATTTGTTGTACATAGTTTGTGATTAATAAAATACTATACTTTTTACGTGTACTTTTTGAGCTCCATTATTTGTTTAAGTCTTTTTCTCTGCTTGGGAGCTTGTACCAGGATATTTAGTAGCTGGCCCCCCTATTTAGCCACAATACTTATTAGTGTACTACGGGTGTAGTTTTGGCATGTGTGCCACTCTCGGTCTTCTTTCTGCATTTATTTATGTTATTTTAAGTCATTTCCCTATCCACATTTGTTTGCAGGGGAATTGTTTGCTTCCTTTTGCAGCCATCTATCCCTTACTACGACTATTTTACAGCCATTTTAGTGCACCAAAGTTCAGGTCCCCATTGACTTTAATAGGGTTCCAGTTCGGGTTCGAATTCGGATCAAGTTCGGGTCCCAAACCGGAACTTTGACCCAAACCCGAACATCCACAGGTCCGCTCATCCCTAGTTTTGACACCTCCAAAATCAATATTAAAATAAGCATAATGTTGGAAATAGATGTTTGACTGAGGCAACATGGTGGACCCAAAGATAATATCCTACATATACCTCCATGATTGGTAGGTGCCCCAAAAACAACCATAGCTTGCTTGTGAAAATCTGTTTGGGGGTGAACATAAATTATGGTATAAATTGTATAATTATTTTTTTTCTGCACAAGTATTGAAATTAGAAATGATATTCAATATTATACTGTTCATGTTTCACACTAAGTAACCTGATAAATGAATTCTTCAGGTTATTATAGTCATGTGGATATCTAATATACACTGATCAAAAATATAAACGCAACACTTTCGGTTTTCCTCCCATTTTCAATGAGCTGAACTCAAAGATCTGAAACATTTTCTACATACACAAAAGACCCATTTTGTCTTAGAAATTAGCTGTTCTGAAACTGATGGTAAAACTGTCTCTTTGTTATAGAGGGAAATAGAAATCAGTTTCTTAGAAGGTTATTCAACAGTCACAATCAATATGGCTGCATTTTCTGGGGTCACGTATTCAAAAATGGCCATCACAACAAAGGTGATTGACAGGTTCCTGCAGTGTCATTTTGATTTACTCGGTAAATCCAAAAGGAGGGGCTAGGAGAGGATGCATGGAAAGAACATGGGTACATGGGGTGCCTTGGGACTGCACTCAGTGCACTTAACTACTCATTTGCATATGGATTAAAAGTACTTTTTCTCATAAATTAAGAAATCATGCATTACTCAGTTAAAAGTATTATTACATTTAGCTGAGCTATCTCTACAAGACATCGTTCCTGGTTTAACAGTGAATTTTCTGGTGACAGACTCCCTTTAATCTTTACAATGGAAGCTTTGTCATGTCCTGTTACGTCTGTAGTTGCTTCACTGCATTTATGCATCTCATCGTATGTCTATAAATGTAATTTGCTCTCTACACATAAGGATTACACAATTAATTGCAGCAATAAATGTACTAATTATCTGCTGATTAACATTGTCCGTAGGAGGAAGGCGGTGGAGTACACTTGCAGTGGCCCAGTTTGAGGTGTCCCCCAAAGCTACACTGGGCCCCCCAGACACCTTTGAGGTTTCACCACGTGTTGCTGCTCTCTGGAAGGGGTGGTACGGCATGGTGCACCCCAATGGGAATTAAGTCCAGAGACTCAGGGATTGCAGTAAACCAGTTCCTTTCTTTACTGGATGAACTCAAGTGCAAAACAACACAGACAATGCACTGTGCTGACTTCCAGTCTCACCTCTGGAAGTCAGAAAAGTTCTGTGCATAGGAAAGTCCTGAGCTAGCTGTCCCTCTCTTCCTTAATAGGCTAGTACACAGGCCAAAGAGCTAGTGGCCCAGGGTCTGTGGCTCAGTCGTCAGGCTGGCTCCTTGGTTAAAAGGCTGGTGACCACGTTCTGTGGCAGTGTATCCCCACCTCAGCCTTCCATTAGTGTAGTCTGGCAGCGTCTCTCCTACTAAACACTGGTCCCTGTCTGCAGACAACTTGGGTGTCACAAGAGTGTCACAACCTATTGCTGTCCCTGTTGTTCCTGGGGTCAGAAGGTCGCAGCGAGTGGCTACTCACTCGGTTTCAAGAGATCGCTCCATGACCTAGTGGCAGGAATGGATTCCGGTCCAGGTTTTCCTGCTTAGGTTTGCAATCCTTTTTGTCTCATTTAGGAATCTGTAGCTTTTCCTTTCAGCTGTACTTTGTCAGCCACTGCCAGGTACTATATATTCTCCCTTTCTGCTTTCCTTGTTGCCAGATGTAGACCTTCTTTCTAGATCTTGTAGTCTGACCTCTGCTGGAGCTGGAGTTGCTGTGAAGGTGTTGGAACTGGTGCTGTGAGATCTCTGGTTCTGTCCTGTTTGTTGTCTCCCTTTGGGGATTGCTTGTGGTGTTTGTGTTGTTTGTTCTTTCCCTGTTACTCTAGGTGTCAGTGGTAAGGACTAGTGCTCCCACCGCCCTTTTAACTACCTAGGGCTTATTTCAGGGAAAGCCAAGGAGGAGGCACATGATCAGCGTACGGGTTAGCAGCCCGTCTAGGGACGTCAGGGCAGCCAGGTGCCAGTGCTAGGTGAGTTAGGGGTCACCACTCCTCCCCCTCCCTAGTGAAAGGGTACCCTCCTTCCCTAACCTCTGTGCCGCACATCTGTTACCTGCCATATCAGATGTGATATTGGGGCTCTTACTGCTCCTCTTTTATACACTTTGTAACTAAACTAAAATATTCTAGTGGAAGGGGTGAAGCTTGAAAGGCACAGCCTAACAGAAACAATGTGCAGTTCAAGGCTGCCATAGACTTGTATTGGATCTCAATTACAAAGCAGTTTTTAACTCATAAACAACTGTCTGACAGTCTGGCTCCAAAACGCGGCTCTGCATATTCCCTTATAATAGCAGTGGAAAAGTACTAGCTTCTCAGTGCACGGGCTAAAAATTTCCAAAGTCTCTTAGTGTGAACTGGCTCTGCAGTTACCCTTTCCACAACTCAGTGCAATAACAGTGCAAATGAACATGATATATCTTATTAAATGCAGTTCAACAGTATAAAACAGTATAAGTTAAAACAACGGCATAAATCACAGTTCAGTATAACCCTTCTGTCACGGTGGGGAGTGGAGGAAACCCCCCACTATACAATGTGGACCGGGTGGAAAAGCAAATAGGCCAGAGGCTGGGGTTAAGGAGCAGGTCACCTCCTATTGGATCCCTAATCCTCGCCCTAACTCCTCACTGTATGAGCAGACCTAGATGGTACCCAGGAAACCTAGGACCCTGAGTCGCCCTGAAAATCCCTCAAATAAAGGGCAGAGATGACCTGTTCATCCCAGACACGGATGAACAGGAGTCTCCACCGGTCTAGCTGCAAGGAAAAAGTGGAGACCGTATACAGTAACTGGATCGGCAGGTAAGCACACCATTCAACACACTTACATGCCGCAGCAACACCGACTGGAACCCGAGCATGAGTACTGGTGCCCACACACATACAGGACACAATACAAACAACCACGCCCAGGTATCCAGCACACCAGTTACTGCCTGGAAACCCCCATGCAAACAGGACACATGGTTGCCCCAGGCAGAGCAGCATACAGACTTGTAGTCCCCCCTCCGGTGAACCCTGACACCCCCTTCTGAAGGAGACAATGATAGAAAGGGGAATGTCTAGCAAACATGCGGGACACCAAACACCTCCAGACATGTAACAACGACCAGACATAACACCTACCCATACAAACAACACCACACATAAAAAAGGGTAGTGAAGGGAATTAGACACCGGGATGACATACAGTAGGAGAGACATTGCTGAGACCTTTGCAGCATACAGACTAGTAGTTCCCCCTCCGGGGAATTGTAACACCCCCTTCCGGAGGAACAACACTCAGGGAAAATTTCTAGCAACATGCTGGACTACAGACACCAATAGACCAGACATGTAACAACACTAGACAAGACACCACTAACCCATACATAAACATCACCAAACATATGCAAGGGTAGTGAAGGGAAGGTAGACAATGGGATGACATAGACGACATCGGAGAGACATTGATGTCCCACCAGGTGGCCCTCAAGGACTGGTCAAATAAAACACCCAGGAAATGAGCAAAGCTCCAGCACCAACAAAGGCTGGAGTACAACTGACTCTAGCCTGGACGCCACGGGTGATAAAACCCAAGTGGTAACACCCAGCCAGGAAGTTAACCCCTCCAGCACCAGACAGAGGAGGAACCAGGAGAAGGGGAGCAAAGCCCATACATGCTGCAACAACAACGAGTTGCCCTTGGCAATCAGCATGTACGGCTAATGTGTCACGGCGCACAACAAAGACTGTGACACCTTTAAAGTGCACTAAAGTAGTGAGTTGATGTCTTTGCATAGCAGCAATAGGCAAATGTCCACAAACGTCCAGATTCCAAACAACCCTTGCTCAAATTCACAATACATATTCATTGAAGATAACTATAAATGATTGATAAGGAATACATTTGATTTCACATAGTAATGTATTCACTATCCTAGTAAATGTGTAAAATAAGGAATTGTATCACAGTATAATAATCAGAAAGTGGGCATTTATTCTAGTGAGCCATCAGATCCCATTATAGTCAATGGGGATCTGGTGGTGCCCGCCAGTGTGCAGACATATCCAGCTATGCAGGATATGGTAAGTCAGGTAGTCTGTTCCTCTGCTGTAACAGACTACCAGATTACCTTTAGCACAGATGTGAACCTACCCTTATATCTTATATAATTTATTTTGGTAGTTCTTATCAGTAAAATAAAGCTCCATCTTTATATACAGTCTGCAACCAGAAAAGCTAGCATCTTAGAAATATTCAGTATCTTCATTTTTTGTTGTATTTAGTGATTTTACAGTTTGCTTTTACTCTGTACAGTGCAAAAATAATCTGTTTCTACGGAAAACATTGTGAAGCAGGAAAACGGCGGAAATGATGAACCTCTTAAGATCTTATTTGACTTGGAAGAAGCTACCTGACACTTATTGCTACATTGCTGACATTCCATGTAAGATGTATTAAAATATATACTATTTAAATTGTATCATATGTAACATAAATTTATTTCTATCAACATTATACAAGGATGTATTGTTAGACAATCTCCAGAAAGGCTGTCCATGATTGTCACCTCAGCATGTTGAACTTGTAAACTTCATAAGCAGTGGATAGCGGCTGTGAAAAATAGGACAAGTCCCATTTATGGCAGTTTTCACGGCCAAACCGACCCTATTGAAATTAATAGGACCGTTTTTTAACAGCCACATAGACAGGAATGCTCAAGGGTGCATGGTGACATCATCACGCTGGGAGTGCAAGTCCTTCTGCATAAAATGAAGAATGACTCTCACTGTGCATGCAAGTGGATGAGATGAGGATTTTTTATTTTTTTTGGGCGGGGGCAAAAAAAATGTTGCACATTATTACTGTGTTTCCCCGAAATTAAGCCCTACCCCGAAAATAAGACTTAGCCCTATTTTGCAGGGTTTTGGGAGTAGGGCTTAAATATAAGCCCTACTCCAAAAATAAGCCCTAGGTAAATTTTATATTTATGGAAATGTGGGTGATTCAGCAGCTCAGGAGCACTCACTAATGGCTCCTGAGCTGCCAGGGCGGGCGGGCAGGACCTGGGCGCCGGAAATATCCGCTCTCCCAGCTGATCCGAGGCGGAGGCGGGCAGGAGTTACAGCAGCGCAGGCTGCCAGCACTTAGCCTTCAGTGAAGCCCCTAGCCCGCGCATACATCGCGGCTAGTGGCTTCACTAAATGCAAAATTATGCCGGCAGCCGCGCTTCCATCTACCGTACGGGTACATCGCTGGGCGGGCTGGGCGGCTTCTCTACCCTGGACTGCCACCAGCCCGCAAGTTCTAACAATGAGGCAGCAGGAGGATGTCCTTCTCCTCTCTGCTGCCTGGAGCTGGAAGTGCTGATTGGTGGTGAGCGCGTCCTACTCCCTCTCCCGCCTCCACCAATCAGCACCCTGTCATTTGTCACGCTGGATCTCCCTGTTTTTTTGGTTGTTCATGGAGCCAAAATAAGCCCTACCTTGATAATAAGCCCTAACTCTTTTTTTCGGAGAAAAAGCTAATATAAGACCCTGTCTTATTTTCGGAGAAACACGGTAATACTGTTGGCCACTATGGGTGACAATTATTATTGCTGGAGGCAACCTCCACAGCAACTCCAACTCCACCAGAGGTCAGAATAGAAGATCTGGAAGGAAGGTCTATATCTGGCAAAAAGGGAAGCAGAAAGGGAGAATATATAGTAGCTGGGAGTGGCTGACAAAGAACAGCTGAAAGGAAAAGCTACAGATTCCTAATTGGGACAAAAAGGATCGCAAACCTAAGCAGGAAAACCTGGACCGGAATCCCACTGCTAAGTCATGGAGCGATCTCTTGAGCAACCGAGCGAGTAGCCACCCACTGGGACCTTCTGACACCAGGCACAACAGGGTCAGCGATAGGTTGCGACACCCTCGTGAAACTATGGTGTCATTATTACTGCTGGGGGCCACTATGGAGTCATTATTACTGCTGGGAGGGCCACTCTGGGGGACATTATTAATGCAGGTGGCCACTACGGGGGACATTATGGCTTTTTAAAATCTAAATCCCTGTAGGGACTGGGATTTAGATAAAAAAAAAATCCCCAAATAATTATCCAATTTTAATGGTTGTTAAAAATGGATGCAAAGTGGCCGTTAAAAATGGCTAGATGGCCACCAAATGATTGCAAATATGGTTGAAAAATGGCCATGAAAAACTGACAGTGTGTACAATAATTTGCACATTTTTTTCGGTTCTCGTCGCCTTTCCAAAGTGGGGCTTTGTGAAGACTGCCGGATTTACTATTATTTGCCAGAAACTGGTATATGTTAAGGCTGAAGTGTATGCCAGCCCCTAGCTGGCGTATAATTAATTTTTTGGCGCGTGACAGGGCAGAGATATGCCTAATTTATTAAAAGTCACTTGCCGCGGCATATAGGTATGCCAGTCTTGATAAATATCCCTTGGTGTGTCTGTTTTTTATGGCCATTTTTATTCACTGTCGTGTGAATGTAGCCTTAAGAGGCATGCATCTTGATAAATTTGGTATGTCTGCGGCCAGCATTTAAGAAACAGCAGTCTTAATAAAGTTCCCCCTTTATATAAAATGGTGTTTGAAGGTGAAAATTGTACATTCTGTCTGATCTTTAAAATAAGGGTGAAATGAGAAGTGGACTTTAATGTGGACACTAAATGAGGGATGTTTTTGAAGTCATAGGAAATGATGACATGTTCTAATATAAGTGATTACAAGTCAAGTAATTAACCTAAAGCCATGTTAATAACCTTACTGTGTAATTTTGTATAATTAATCTCCCATTATGCACATGACCCAGACATTAATTAAGAGTCTACAAGAGACAAGCACGAAAGTGTTGTCATACACAATATGAAGAAACACAGTATGTCAGAGTCACAATTTTTGAAAATGCTTCTTAAAGTGCCTCTGGAGTACAATTCACTATGACTCAGGGAGTAAACCATGCAGAATTTATGTTTTTTTTTAATTTTATTAAAGCCTAAATTCAGTTATAAAACGACCTGTGACCATATGCAACATTATGTGTGGCATGAGTTCAGTAATTGTCCTGTGTGATCCTCCCTTTCCACCTTATAAATCTCTCCATCTGTCAATCAAATGATACCATTTCTTGTCTCAGTGACCATAAAACTTAATTATTTTCAGTAATTCTAATAGGAGTCTGGGGGAGAACAGTCTACAGAAGAAAGATGAAATCCCCACCAGTAAGCAGCAGACATCACCAATGTAAGCATCTCAATAGTGAAGTTTACTGGATGTTCTGTCTCAGAACCTGTGTATCTGCAGGACCCGTAGAGAGGATGTCATCCTTTGTTTCTGAAGCAGTGCAATACATTTGTTTCCTTACACTTTATAACATGTTTTTATACCAACACACCTGTATTTTAATTGTATATATTGCATTCATGTCTAGATGTTCACACCTGTGTGCACTTTGAATCAGACATGATTGGTTATGACTTGTATATAGACTCCTTAACATTGACATTGCAACACCAATAAGGAAAATATGTGGAATTATGGAAACCTCAAGATCGATTGGCATGTTAATGATATGCAAATGATAAAAAAATGGAATCAAAATATGCAAAGCATCTCGATTTATTCAGTATCAAATATCAGCACCACGTGCAAAAATACATGCACTTATACTCCTTGGCATGTGATTAACCACTACAGGACCGCCATACGCAGGATTGCGTCTTTGCGGCGGCCCTGTTATTCCGAGTGGACGCGCCTTAAAAGACAAGTTCGTCATCAGCCTGCCAGCCAATGATCGTCGCTGGCAGGCTGATGATTTTCAAAAAAACGAATCAGAAGCCAGTGAACACATTATATTTTTAAATATAATGTGTTAAATGGCTTCTGTGCTCCTCTGCTGGTCCTTTTCGTCGGTTGGTCCCAGCAGAGGAGCACACATCACAGTGAGTACACCCAACACTACACTTAGCCCCCAGATCACCCTCCATCACTCCAATTAACCCCTTGATCACCCCTTGATCGCCCCTGTCAATCACCTAGCGAAAGGAAAAAAAGTGATCAGTGTAAACTGTCACTTTTTTTCCCCACTGGTATAGGATAGTTTAGGCCCCTTGGTTAGGTAGTTAGCACTGATTCGCTGATTAGTGTATCGCTAATCAGCATTGGTACTTTTATAGTATCTGTAAGTGATCAGAACTGATCACAGTCAGATCTATAATAGTATTAGTGTCACCTTAGCTTGCCCTCCACCCAAAATGCAGTGTTTGCCCGATCAGGCCTGATCGGTCGCCCACACGTGCGTTCACCCACGCCCGCCCCGCCGCAGTGACAAAATATTTTTTTTTTTTGATCACTGCACAATCACTTTACAAGCACTGCGGCGATAAAAAAAAAAATCAGTTTTGATATTTTTTAACAATCGCAGCGGCCTCCGGTACTTCGCTAGCCTCCCATTTTTAAGACAGGCTTGCTTTTTTTCTTGGGTAGTCTCAGGGAATACCCCCTAAATTTAGTTGACCAAATGTTAAACAAGGGGTATTCTTCTGAAGAGGCCTATAGGATTCTGACCCAGTCGGATGAGGAATGGGAACCCTCATCTGACGAATCCAGCGGGTAAGAATATGAACCTGTAGAAAGCAGTGGCAGTCTGACCCAAAGTTCGGACGAGGAGGTTGAGGTCCCTGATACCACCAGGCGTACCCGGCCCCGTGTTGATACACCACAGGTTGTGCAGGATCCGCTTCAAGGGCAGCAGAGTGGGGCTGGGGCTGGCGCTGTCGGATTACTTGGTGAGGCATACACCAGCAGCGCAGCCCATCCTGGACCTAGTACCAGCACTGCCGTACAACATGGTGAAGTGGCGAGCACCAGAAGGGCAGTTGAAGCTGGTACGGTGGCACGTGCATTAGTTCCCCCGTCGCAGCCACCGCACAGACAGGCCCGTAGAGCCCCTAGAGTCCCTGAGGTGCTGGCAAACCCTGATTGGCAGCCCCCAACTTCAGCCGCACCTGTAGTTCCCCCTTTCACCGCCCAGTCTGGAGTTCGGGTTGAGACAGCTCAGATCGGTTTGGCACTGGGGTTTTTTGAGCTGTTCTTGACTGCGGAGCTCTTGGACTTAGTTGTGGCAGAAACAAACCGATATGCCACTCAATTTATAGCCGCCAACCCGGGAAGCTATTATGCCCAGTCTTTCCGGTGGAAACCCGTCCAAGTTTCCGAATTTAACATTTTTCTGGGCCTTCTCCTCAACATGGGCTTAACCAAAAAGCATGAATTGCGGTCATATTGGTCCACAAACCCAATTCATCACATGCCCATGTTCTCTGCTGCCATGTCCAGGACACGATTTGAGGCCATCCTGCATTTCCTGCACTTTAGCGACAACAGCACCTCTCGTCCCAGAGGCCACCCAGCTTTTGACCGGCTCCACAAAATTCAGCCCCTCATAGACCACTTCAACACCAAATTTGCAGATTTGTATACCCCTGAGCAAAACATCTGCGTAGACGAGTCCCTAATACATTTTACCGGGCGCCTTGGCTTCAAACAATACATCCCAAGCAAGCGCGCCCGGTATGGGGTCAAATTGTATAAGCTCTGTGAAAGGGCCACAGGCTATACCCACAAATTTCGGATCTATGAGGGTAAAGATCAGACCCTGGAGCCGGTCGGTTGCCCTAACTACCTGGGGAGCAGTGGGAAGACAGTCTGGGACTTGGTGTCACCCTTATTTGGGAAGGGGTACCATCTTTAAGTGGACAATTTCTACACAAGTGTGCCCCTCTTCAGGCATTTGTTCCTAGAACAGATTGGCTGCTGTGGCACCGCGCGACCTAGTCGCCGGGGCTTCCCCCAACAGCTCGTTACCACCCGTCTTGCAAGGGGGAAGAGGGCTGCCTTGTGTAACCAAGAACTGCTCGCGGTGAAATGGAGAGACAAGCGTGATGTTTACATTCTCTCCTCCATTCACGCAGACACGACAATCCAAATTGAACGAGCAACCAGTGTCATTGAAAAGCCCCTCTGTGTCCACGACTATAATTCGCTCATGGGAGGGGTGGACTTCAATGACCAGATGTTGGCTCCTTATCTACTTTCCCGCAGGACCAGACGCTGGTATAAGAAGGTGTCTGTATATTTAATTCAATTGGCTGTATATAATAGTTTTGTTCTCTACAGTAAGGCTGGGAGAACAAGATCCTTCCTCAAATTTCAGGAAGAGATCATCGAGAACCTCCTGTATCCAGGAGGTTCCGTGGCCCCATCCACCAGTGTAGTGAGCCGTCTACACGAGCGACATTTCTCCAGTGTCGTTGCTGGTACCTCAAACCGACCGCCACCCCGAAAAAAATGTTGTGTCTGTAGCAGGAGTGGAATAAGGCGTGACACCCGCTATTTCTGTCCTGACTGCCCTGAACACCCTGCCCTATGCTTAGGGGAGTGTTTCCGGAAGTACCACACACAGGTACACTTAGCATAGGGATTTTATCACAAGACACGGAGGCTTCGTATTGCTTCAACTTCCTTTACTGTTACCATAGCAGCAAAGAAATGAACATGTCAATCAAAAGAAACACCATAGAAACCGACTCCACCCCCTTATCCTAGTATATATGGACTCCACACTCTGGGATCATCCTCTTTCTTTGCTGCTGCCATAGCAGATAAGTATCCTCTTTGCTAATAGAATCCTTACTTGTCTTTTTTGTCTATATAGCATTTTATGTGTATTTTTACATCCTTCCAGGTTTGCTGTGGGGGGGCTTGCCCCTTCCCACCTCACTGAGGCGTTCCTACCCAGTTTCGGTAGTTATTTTGCCCTTTGTCTTTCTCATTTTTCCCCTTTTGAGTCTCTCCTCAGTTCCCTTATTCGTCTGCTTTCAGATTTTCCCTATACTCGTTGTCTTCCTTACCGATTCTCTCCGGTCCTTTTTCGGTCTGGTCGTGCCCGCCCCGGCCATTATATCGCGTCACTCGTGACTGCCTCCTTCTTCCTGATTCTCCCTGCGCTTGCTGTGACGGCGAGATTTCGGCCTCTGCTCTCCCGGCATCATTGCTCCTATCCTGTACTGCGGCCACCTGAGATCTCGCAAGATCTCGGCCTTTTCCTCAGGATTTCGCGCCGTTTGTCTCCGCTTGTGCTCCGGCAGCTCCCACCTCACTCGGTGCCGGTTTCTTCTTGGTGAGTGTTTATCTTTGCGCCCTGTTTTTATCCTTTGGCATCTCTGGTCCTCACTGCCTTTTTCTTTCTTCTTTCTTTCAGGTTTTTCGTTCCTCTTGTGGTCTGTGGTGACTAACTCCTTTCCACTCTACTCACAATATCTCGCCACAGTAGTTCCTCTTCAGTTAGGCAGGACCCTGCTGCCCCCCCCCCCCTTAGCCCCCCTAATGCTCTCAGCCTAAGGAATGATTCCTCACAGGAGAGACATAATGCTGCGCTGCAGCAATCTATTTCTGAGGCGATCATGATTGCTATGGGCTCCATGTCCTCAGCTTTATCACAGTCACTATCTCAGGCCTTATGTGTTCAGCCCCCTTGGGCCACACAGGACCCTATATTGGTCCCTGAAAGACCATCCGCCTCCAGAACTCTTAGAACCGATGGTAATCCATCACATGACCACGCGGTTGTCCCGCGTAAAAGGCAGAACGTTCTCGTGCTTGGAAATCGGCCAGGACCCTTCCTGAGCCTTTGACTGATTCTGACAGAGAATCGATTGAGGAGGTTCAGAATGAGTTCCATTATGACTCAGGGGAGGAGCTTGAGGACGTCGAAACTGACCCTCTGGATATATTACCAGCTCCCATCCTATCCACGCCTACGGGCGTCTTACAGGAAGGCCTTACAATACCTGACGACCTTATGATTGACCCGCTAGGTGCCCCCCTATTTAATCCGGATGAGTTACATCATCCCAGATCAGCAGAATGGCTTCCCGCCACTCATGTAGCACATTATTTGGAAGAGAAAATCCGTGCTCCCCTAAGCAAGGAGTCCCGCAGTAAATTGCGAGCGGAATGCCCCCGCCCTTTGATCCCCAATAAAGTGTGTGAAACACCGACTGTTGACCCTAGGATGGTTCAATTTCTCACAAAAACAAAGTTTAACCCGAAAAAAGGGCTTGACTCAGCTTTGCGGGCGGTTCAGGATAAACTTCTGGACATCACGGGCCCTCTTGCAAAAATATTCGACATGTCCGAGTCCGCCAAGGCGGAGGGTAGACAGGTGGATCCTGTCGAGTTAGGAGGATGGGTCCAGAGGGCCATTTGCATTGCAGGCAATGTAAATACCTCCTTAGCCATCGAACGGCGTAAAGCCATCTTGATGAAGGTGGAGCCTAAGCTCTCCAACCTAGCACTGTCAGAAGCAGGAAAAAATGCTCAGGGCCTCTTATTCGGAGACTCGTTTATTAAAGAACTGGGCAGATATGTCGGGGCCTTTACAGCTTTAGATAAAGCCCAGACATCAATGAAAAGGGTCTTTAACACCCGTTTTTCCAACAGGGCCTGCAGCTCTAGGGGCCGTCTGTCCGGCCGGTCCGATTTCCATTCCCGTGGTACGGGAAGAGGCTCCTTCAACTATAGATCCTCTCTTCAGGATGCCAGACATCAACCATCCTTCTTCCCATCCAGGGGTTTTTCAGGACAGTCCAGGAGCTACCGTGGAGCCCCATCCTATCGACGACCGGTTGGTAAGTGCCCTCCCCGTCCTACCGTTGCTTTCTTCAACAGGTTGTGTCGGGGGCAGACTCCGTCACTATTCCAATGCCTGGTCCGAGATCACCTCAGACCGGTGGGTGTTAGACACCATCATGGGTTTCACTATAGACCTGGTAGCCCATCCAAACCTACTACCAATCCCCAGACACATTCTATTTACCGGGTCGGTGCAACGACAATTGCACAGAGAACTGAAGGAACTCATCCTCAAGCAGGCGATAGAACGCACTTCACCCCATTCAGCGGCGGTAATCAGCAGTATGTTTCTGGTGCAGAAGAAGGGCGGCCAGTCGCGCCCAGTTATAAACCTAAAGTCTCTCAACTCTATAGTCCAATATCGCCACTTCAAGATGGAGGGCATCCATCTTCTGAGAGACATGCTCCTTCCAGGCGATTGGATGGTCAAATTGAACCTCAAGGACGCCTATCTCACGGTCCCGGTGGCTCCGTCCTCCAGGAACCTGATTGCTTTCCTTTGGGAGACCAACTTTGGCGTTTCACCTGCCTGCCTTTCGGTCTCTCGTCCGCCCCTTGGTGCTTCACCAAAGTAATGAAGCCTGTAGTATCTTGGCTCCGCAGCAGAGGGGTACGCATGATAATTTATCTAGACGATATTCTGATCATTGCACGGAGTCCGTCTCTTCTTCTCTTGCACCTGTCCATGACCACCAACCTCTTATCCAGTTTGGGTTTCATCATAAACCAGGAGAAGTCATGTCTCAATCCATCGACTTCTATAGAATTCCTGGGATTCAGGATAGATTCCTCTTCTCTGACCCTTCATCTCCCTCTATCCAAGGTCCGCGCTATTCGCAAAGAACTGCGACATGCACTGCTTCGACCCCAACTATCCCTGCGACATTTAGCACGCCTTATAGGTCTGCTAGCATCGTCCATACAGGCCATCTTCCCGGCTCCCTTGCTCTACCGAGCTCTCCAGAGAATCAAAATTGCACACCTACGGTCCGGAGCCGCATACTCAGACATGGTCACGCTCGATTCAGAAACGAGAGACGAGCTTCAATGGTGGATCCAGAATCTATCAGTCTGGAATGGCAAAGCCCTGTTCGGCCCCCTACCGGATTTGATTATAGAATCCGACGCCAGCTTACACGGCTGGGGGGCACATTGCAACGGGATATCCACCGGAGGCCCTTGGTCCCCAGAGGAGTCCCGCCTCCACATAAATGGCCTGGAATTACTGGCAGGGTCGTTGGCGATTCACAGTTTCGCCAACGGCACAGTCACGACCTGTATCAGATTACGGATGGACAATGTCTCCGCGGTCCGATACGTAAACGGGATGGGCGGTACTCGTTCTTCGGTTCTGACGTACCTAGCTCAAGATTTCTGGGAGTTCTGCCTTACCAAAGGCATTGTGGTCATAGCGGAACACCTGCCTGGTCTCCGCAATGTGGTAGCAGACTGGAATTCTCGATATTTTTCGGATTCCAGCGATTGGAAATTAGACGAGGGAGTTTTCATAGCTTTATCGTCTCACTGGGGTCCTCCATTGATAGACCTATTCGCGAACCGTTTGAACGCCCAGACTCCCAGGTTCTTCAGCTGGCGTCCGGATCCGCTGGCGGAAGCGGTGGATGCCTTTTTACAACAGTGGGGGGGAGCACTGATGTATGCGTTTCCGCCGTTTGCTTTAATTCCCCGGGTTCTCCTCCAAGCCCAACTCCAGATGGCGGATCTGATCCTGATCATCCCACTGTGGCAGTCTCAACCGTGGTTTCCACTGCTTCTGGACTTATTGGTGGATTGTCCAATCCTCCTCCCGGACCTCCCCGGGCTCTTGCGGGACCCTTTGGGAGAACAACATCCCCTCATTCGATCAGGAGGTCTTCGTCTTCTCGCTTGCAGGATCTCGGGTGTTCCATCTCACTGTCTGGAGTTTCGGACACGACTCTTTTCTTATTGGAGAACGCATGGGCTCCAGGAACTAGACGGGCTTATCGCTCCGCCTGGGACGCTTGGGCTCGCTGGTGCGGAGAAAGGGACCTGGATCCCCTTCGGGCGCCTATAATGTCCGTTTTGTCTTTTTTGTCCTTTTTATATGACTCAGGTAAGGCCTATCGCACTATTAATCTTTACAGATCGGCCATATCTTCCCGACACGAGGGTTTCGAGGGTATTCCTGCGGGTCAACATCCTTTGGTGTGTCGTCTGCTGAAGGGCTCTCGCCTGTCTCGACCTCCCAGACCTCACTTCTCGGCTACTTGGGATGTGGGGTTGGTTTTAAATTTTCTGGTTTCTTGGTCTTCCAATGACCAACTATCGCTACGTCAGTTATCAGCGAAGTTAGTTACGCTGTTATGCTTAATTTCGTGTAAGCGGGTGTCGGATGTGCGAGCATTAGATCACGATGCGCGGTCTTTTACGCTGGAAGGGGTTTTATTTAACATTTCCAGACGCACTAAGACAAACATTCGTTCAGTGACTTACCCCGCTTTCCCTCAGTCCCCACAGCTGTGCCCGGTGGCGTGCCTTCAAGAGTACGAATCTCGTACTGCGCCTTTTCGTGTCTCTTCTTACCCTAATCTGTTCATCTCTTTTCAGAGACCCTATGCTCCAGTCGCCAGTGTGACACTGTCTCGTTGGGTTAAGGAAATTATGAGTCAGGCCGGTATTGACACCAATATCTTTACGGCTCATTCCGTCCGCAGTGCTTCCGCTACCTCTATGTCGGTCTCTGGGGCTCGTCTGGAGGATGTTATGCGTTTAGCGGATTGGTCTAGGGTGTCCACTTTCCGGGAGTTTTACTTTCGCCCGGAGTCTCATGCTTTTAATGCGGTTATTTCTCAGCTTTAAACTAGCAATACGAAGCCTCCGTGTCTTGTGATAAAATTTCATGATTTTGCTATTACATGACGTAAAGTCATGATTTTATTAAAGACACGGAGGCGAGTATTGCCCTCCCTTACCCACCCGGTTGGGTTTTTTCAGTAGAATCTTTTATGCATTATTTGTTGTTTGATATATTCTGAGTATTTTGTATGATTTGTTTTCTTTCATGAAATATCCTTGTGATATTACCTCGTATTTTGTGTTCTCGCCCGCAGGTTGAAGTTCCTCCTCCTCAGCGTTTTTGGTCTAAACCCGCACGATGGCGCGTTTCTTGCCACTAAAGTTCGACTGTCTGGTCGGTTGATGGGTTGGTCCTAAGGTTCAGTTTCGTTCAGGAAGTTCAAGTTCCGGAGGTCTCAGCGGTTAGAGTGGCTGTTCAAAGAAAGAGGATGATCCCAGAGTGTGGAGTCCATATATACTAGGATAAGGGGGTGGAGTCGGTTTCTATGGTGTTTCTTTTGATTGACATGTTCATTTCTTTGCTGCTATGGTAACAGTAAAGGAAGTTGAAGCAATACTCGCCTCCGTGTCTTTAATAAAATCATGACTTTACGTCATGTAATAGGAAAATCATGAAATTGCGTTTCACAGGACAGGCACACAGGGCTATTAGGGCCCATTCACTCACAGCTGCTGCAAACCTCTCCTTTCACCTGGGATAAGGTGCATAATGTACTTCGCCACATCTTTGGGCGATTTGCGCTTTGCACATTGTCCCATGGGGAAGGAGAGGTTTGTCCTATAAAGGTAAAAAAAAAAAAAAAAAATCACTGGTAAGCAAAAAAGTTAACGTTCTGTTCAAAAAGTTAAATAAAGTTTATATGTTCCGTTCAAATGTTATTACAAAGTTAATAAATTTATTGCGTTGCGGCCTGTTTTTTTCTTTTTTGTTTTGTTTTTTTTACCTTCTAGGTCAGGGGTGCACAACCTTTTTTGGTCTCGGGGCCGCATTGTCACATTGCTCTATTTCAAGGGGCCGCAAAAAAAAAAAGTTAATCAGCACTTGTTTGCATCAGCCTATTACACAGGGAATGTAAATGGGGAGGAATAATCACTACCACTGCTCCCTCATTCAGTTCTGTTGATTATTGGCAGCAAATTCCTGATTACACGGTGAGATATGCTGACAATAATTGTACGTCTTTCATCCTGATAAAACATGCAAATCAGCCGACAAACGAACTGATCAGCGACAGTGGCGTGCCTAGGCTGTTTGGCACCCGGGGCGGGTCCTTTCTCTGGCACCCTCCCCCCCCCAATACTTTAAGAAAATCATAACCCCTCACAGTAGTATTGCCCTCATTGTTTTGTACAGATGTTATGCAAACATTGTGCCCCCTTCATAGTAGTTATGCCCTCATTGTGCCCCTCTCACAGTAGTTATGCCCTCTCTGTGCCCCTTTCACAGTAGTAATACCCTATCTGTGCCCCTTCACAGTAATAATGCCCCTTAATAGTAATAATGCCCATTGTCCCCTTTCACAGTAATAATGCCCAATGTGCCCCCTTCACGGTAATAATGCCCTCTGTGTCCCCTCCATAGTAGAAATCCCCATTGTGCCCCCTTAATAGTAGTAATGCCCTCTGTGTTAGTAATGCCCATTGTGCCCCTTCACAGTAATAATGCCCTCTGTGCCCCCTTCATAGTAGTAATGCCCTCTGTGCACTGTGCCCCCTCCATAGTAGAAATGCCCATTGTGCCCCCTTCACGGTAATAATGCCCTCTGTGTCCCCTCCATAGTAGAAATCCCCATTGTGCCCCCTTAATAGTAGTAATGCCCTCTGTGTTAGTAATGCCCATTTTGCCCCTCCATAGTAGAAATGCCCATTGGGCCACCTTCACATTAGCAATGACCATTGTGCCCCCTCCAGAGAAGAAATGCCCATTGTGCCCCCTCCAGAGAAGAAATGCCCATTGTGCCCCCTCCAGAGTAGAAATGCCCATTGTGCCCCCTTCACATTAGCAATGCCCATTGTGCCCCCTCCAGAGTAGAAATGCCCATTGTGTCCCCTTCACATTAGCAATGCCCTCTGTGCCCCCTCCAGAGTAGAAATGCCCATTGTGCCCCCTTCACATTAGCAATGACCATTGTGCCCCCTCCAGAGAAGAAATTCCCATTGTGACCCCTCCAGAGAAAAAATTCCCATTGTGCCCCCTTCACATTAGCAAAGACCATTGTGCCCCCTCCATACAATAAATGCCCATTGTGCCCCCTCCATAGTGGAAATGCCCATTGTGCCCCTTCCAGAGTAGAAATGCCCATTGTGCCCCCTTCATATTAGCAATGCCCATTGTGCCGCCTTCACATTAGCAATGCCCATTGTCCACCCTCCAGAGTAGAAATGCCCATTGTGCCGCCTTCACATTAGCAATGACCATTGTGCCCCCTTCACATTAGCAATGACCATTGTGCCCCCTTCACATTAGCAATGACCATTGTGCCCCCTTCACATTAGCAATGACCATTGTGCCCCCTTCACATTAGCAATGACCATTGTGCCCCCTTCACATTAGCAATGACCATTGTGCCCCCTTCACATTAGCAATGACCATTGTGCCCCCTTCACATTAGCAATGACCATTGTGCCCCCTTCACATTAGCAATGACCATTGTGCCCCCTTCACATTAGCTATGACCATTGTGCCCCCTTCACATTAGCAATGACCATTGTGCCCCCTTCACATTAGCAATGACCATTGTGCCCCCTTCACATTAGCAATGACCATTGTGCCCCCTATACAAAAAAAGAACAAAAACAAAAACAATAAAAACACAGTACCTACTCACCTTGTCCCGTGCCGGAAGCTCACATACCTCTCTACTCTGCCGACACAGATCGCCCTGCAGCACTGTGTGGGCGGAGCTTATGCAGATTCCCAGGCTGCAGGCTCTGCACACACATGCTGGCAGCGCAATCCGTGTCTGCAGGCTGAATGGTGGAGCGGGGAGAAGTCTTCCTACTCTACCATTCAGAACGCCGCTGGCCTGAAGGAGGGGAGGAGCGGGGGGAGCTGAGTGACAGAACAGCCGCTCCCTGCGCTCCAACAATGAGCGCTTCCATCTGTATTGATGGAAGCGCTTATTGCTTCTGGCACCCACCTGAGAGCGGCACCCGGGGTGAACTGCCCTCTCCCTTAGTACACCACTGCTGCAGAGCGCTCCTTGAGAAGAAGGCAGGAGCGCTGATAAACTGCGCCTGCCTTCTCCTCGGCTCCCTCACTCTCGCCAATAGCCAGGGACCCGTCCTGCTCCAGACTCCTGCTATAGTACAGGGGCATGAGCTGTCATCCTTCCCTGTGTGGTGCTCCAGGAAGAATCACAGCAGATCGCATGATCAGCTGTATTTCGGTCCAGCAGGACGGGGGCCGCAAACCTTGGCTCCGGGGGCCGCATGCGACCCGTGGGCCGCAGGTTGTGCACCCCTGTTCTAGGTGGACCAACCGATGAACCAGCTGCAGCACTGATGTGCATTCTGACAGAAGCATTGCGCTGCTGTCAGATTACACAAAAGTCGGTGTATGCGGCGTTGCAAGCCGAGATTTCTCCTCTGCAGTAAAAGATATGTTTGCCGAGGCATATGAGCTGAGGGGCGCAGTGTTCATATGCTTTGGCAAACACTTTGTATATAAAAAAAAAATTAAAAATAAAATCCCGGCAATGATTTATTCATCCACATCGATTGATGTGAATGGAGAAATCGGGTTTGCCAGGGCATACGGGCTAAGTGGGTTTGGATGTTGGGCGGAGATCCTATGTCCTGGCAGACGCCTTTCCCCTCCTTTTTTTTTTTGGGCAGAGATTTTTTTTTCATCCACATTGATCAATGCGAATGAAGAAATCTGTGCCGTTCATTTTTTCTTTCAGCCCAGAGGCTGAACGGAAAAAAAATATATCATTACCCATATGCTCAATATAAGGAGAATAGCAGAAAGTCCTAATGCTGGCCATACATGTAATGATTGCGGAGACCCTCAAATGCCAGGGCAGTACAAACACCCCACAAATGACCCCATTTTAGAAAGAAGACACTCCAAGGTATTCGCTGAGGGGCATATTGAATCTATGAAAGATTTAAATTTTTGTCCCAAGTTAGCGGAAAGGGAGACTTTGTGAGAAAAAACAAAAAAAAATCAATTTCCGCTAACTTGTGCAAAAAATAAAAAATCTTCGATGAACTCGCCATGCCCCTCATTGAATACCTTGGGGTGTCTTCTTTCCAAAATGGGGTCACATGTGGGGTATTTATACTGCCCTGGCATTTTAGGGGCCCTAAAGCGTGAGAAGAAGTCTGGGATCCAAATGTCAAAAAATGCCCTCCTAAAGGAATTTGGGCCCCTTTGCGCTTCTAGGCTGCAAAAAAGTGTCACACATGTGGTATCGCCGTACTCAGGAGAAGTTGGGCAATGTGTTTTGGGGTGTAAGTTTACATATACCCATGCTGGGGGAGATAAATATTTCGGTCAAATGCCAACTTTGTATAAAAAATTTTGAAAAGTTGTCTTTTGCCGAGATATTTCTGTCACCCAGCATGGGTATATGTAAAAAGACACCCCAAAACACATTGCCCAACTTCTCCTGAGTACGGCGATACCACATGTGTGACACTTTTCTGCAGCCTAGGTGGGCAAAGGGGCCCACATTCCAAAGAGCACCTTTAGGATTTCACAGGGCATTTTCTACACATTTTAATTTCAAACTACTTCTCACGCATTAGGGCCCCTAAAATGCCAGGGCAGTATAACTACCCCACAAGTGACCCCATTTTGGAAAGAAGACGCCCCAAGGTATTCCGTGAGGGGCATGGCGAGTTCCTAGAATTTTTTCTTTTTTGTCATAAGTTAGCGGAAAATGATGATTTTTTTTTTTTCTTACAAAGTCTCATATTCCACTAACTTGTGACAAAAAAATAAAACCTTCCTTGAACTCACTATGCCCATCACGAAATACCTTGGGGTGCCTTCTTTCCAAAATGGGGTCACTTGTGGGATAGTTATACTGCCCTGGCATTTTAGGGGCCCTAATGTGTGAGAAGTAGTTTGAAATCAAAATGTGTAAAAAATGCCCTGTGAAATCCTAAAGGTGCTCTTTGGAATGTGGGCCCCTTTGCCCACCTAGGCTGCAAAAAAGTGTCACACATGTGGTATCGCCGTACTCAGGAGAAGTTGGGCAATGTGTTTTGGGGTGTAATTTTACATATACCCATGCTGGGTGAGATAAATATCTCGGTCAAATGCCGACTTTGTATAAAAAAATGGGGAAAGTTGTCTTTTGCCGAGATATTTCTCTCACCCAGCATAGGTATACCCCAAAACACATTGCCCAACTTCTCCTGAGTACGGCGATACCACATGTGTGACACTTTTTTGCAGCCTAGGTGGGCAAAGGGGCCCACATTCCAAAGAGCACCTTTAGGATTTCACAGGGCATTTTTTACACATTTTGATTTCAAACTACTTCTCACGCATTAGGGCCCCTAAAATGCCAGGGCAGTATAACTACCTCACAAGTGACCCCATTTTGGAAAGAAGACACCCCCAGGTATTTCATGATGGGCATAGTGAGTTCATGGAAGTTTTTATTTTTTGTCACAAGTTAGTGGAATATGAGACTTTGTAAGGAAAAAAAAATAAAAAATCATCATTTTCCGCTAACTTGTGACAAAAAATAGAAAATGTTCTATGAACTCACTATGCCCATCAGCGAATACCTTAGGGTGTCTACTTTCTGAAATGGGGTCATTTGTGGGTTTTTTCTACTGTCTGGGCATTGTAGAACCTCAGGAAACATGACAGGTGCTCAGAAAGTCAGAGCTGCTTCAAAAAGCGGAAATTCACATTTTTGTACCATAGTTTGTAAACGCTATAACTTTTACCCAAACCATTTTTTTTTTTACCCAAACATTTTTTTTTTATCAAAGACATGTAGAACAATAAATTTAGAGAAAAATTTAATTAGAAATGTAGTTTTATTTGAAAAATTTTACAACTGAAAGTGAAAAATTTCATTTTTTTGCAAAAAAATCGTAAAATTTCGATTAATAACAAAAAAAGTAAAAATGTCAGCAGCAATGAAATACTACCAAATGAAAGCTCTATTAGTGAGAAGAAAAGGAGGTAAAATTCATTTGGGTGGTAAGTTGCATGACCGAGCAATAAACCGTGAAAGTAGTGTACTGCAGAATTGTAAAAAGTGGTCTGGTCATTAAGGGTGTTTAAGCTAGGGGAGCTGAGGTGGTTAATGAGGTTATAAATGGTTGCCTGGGGAATGTTCTACCACTCTGAATGCACTTGGGCTTGCAAATCATCAATATCCGATGCAGGCAGTTCCCTTTATAATTTCCGCCCAACGATGTCCCAGATGTTCTCCATGGGAGACAAGTCCAGAGAAGCTGCAGGCCAAGGTAGAATGTTAGGCCATGCAGGCTTCTCACAGTAGCACAAGCATCATGTGGCCTGGCATTGTCCTGCTGAAAAACAGCTCCTGAGACACTTTGGAGAAATGGCTGTATTACTGGTGCCACGACCAAAGCATTATAATGCCAAGCTGTTAGTGTATCTGAAATGCAGAGTAGAGGGGTCTATCTACTGTACATTATGCCACCCCACACCATAATCTTGAGAGTAGGACCGATGTGACTTTTCCTTGTGGCCTCTTCATGGAGTTGCCCACGTTGTCTCCAGATAATTCTCTGGCTATCATTGCATCTGAGACAAAAAGGTGGACTTATTGTTGAAGAGGATAGACTTCCATTCCATCATCTATTGCTGTCTTGCCATGCACCATGATAGCCTTTGAGAGTGGTGATGTGAGGCCAATGGGACACCTGGAGCTGAAAGTCTAGCTCATAGCCGAATGGAGTGAAAACGCCTTCTGATGGTTTTTGTAGATACTTTTTGCCACCCTAACCTTGGGATATGATGTCCAATTTCACTTGCTTTACAAAATGGATCACTATGCACTGTTCTTCTAAGCAGACGATTCGTCCGTGCAGAAGTTCACCTTTGCTGTCATTCTAGTTTGTCATTCTCCAAACCACCAGGTCACAAAACATTGAACCATGCTGACATCTCTGCCTAGACCCATAGCAAAACAAGGTCTCTCAGTTTAAGGATTCAGTCCCTCTCAGTTTGTGACAAGTGGCGATAACTGGTACTTCTATGAACAGAAGGCATTGCACAATCATCCTACAGACCTTGAGCTGATTTTTGAGGTTTCATGTGGCTAAAAAACTTTGCGTTTGATCTGGCTTTTATGCACCCGACCCACTTCATGCCACAGATTGGAGTTAGATTCTTGAAAATGTGATCATCCACAGATTTTATCAACACCTGCTATTCCCTTATTTGCATAGCCTTCTGACTTCATGGTCTTGCAATTTCAATGTTGAGAAGTGTATTTTTGCACATCTCCCTACCCTTAGTGCTATCATCAAAGGTAGAATGTGTAAGTGGCAGTCTGTTGTTCTTGTTGCGGTTTATAGAGTCCAAATAAATCCTAAAAGTTTTAATCCAATGGATGCTGGAGATGTTGTCGTTCTGCTGGAAGATCCACCCATTACCCAAAAGCAGCTATGGAAGATAAGTACAGACCTGGCTAAGGGGGAAGGACATTTGCCTTACCTAATGCTTTTTTACAGAGGCAAATGACCAGGCAGACAATCATCCATAAGAAAGCTCTTTTCTGATCACTATCCTGTTTAAACACTACATGGATCACCCAACAAACAATATAATATGTTCGCAGATTGGATCTTTCAGTTACCACCCCCATCCAGGTGCCTATAAGGTATGTCCCTGCGTCATTGGGGCTGGGGTTTTCTATTGTGATGTTAAGTGGCATGTTGGAGCCTGTCTGTCCACTTGGGTTGCATCTTCCACTCTTAAACAGTGTCATGCGGGTAACCAAGGATTTACCCATTTTGTCTTTTTTGTCTCGGGCACTCTGAGGTCTTTATCCCCATGGGTCACCCGTGTTCCACCCAACTGCTCCCCATGAGTTACACTGTTCCCCATACTGGTTATGTGACACAGATGTATGTGGATCTATGGCTGCCCATTTGGTAAATGCTACATTGCCATGCTGGCATTGGGCACAATACTAGACTGCAGTAATCAAATTTGAAGGAAGCCACATACGTACTGGAGGAATTAAACCAGAAAGTGGTCAATATGTAGCCATCCTTCTATTTTTGTTGGGTGATGGCCACTTGTCCTCCTGTCTTTTGAAGATTCTGTGTATATGTGACCGTGTAGGTGTAGACAAAAAGTAGCAGAGCGATAACTGTTGCAAAAGTCATCATGCCGATTCAGCGGTGGTTCCCTCGATATCTGGAGCTGGAACTCGTATTCTTTTGCAGTGTGATGTGTGGATCCAGTTAGGTCTCCCCTCAAGTTTTACAGAAGTTGGGGTGGTCAGCAGCACCTGGTAAGGTCCCTCGTATCGTGGTTCGACGGTGCTTCTGATATGCTTCTTGACCACCACCCACTCTCCAGATTTCAGAGTGTGACTTACTTCTAGGGAGTTAGGATCTGGAATGGAAGAGAAAACTTGTGCATGTATGTTAGACAATTGTTTACTCAGAGCTATCACATATTTGGCAACAGATTCATAATGCATTTCCAACTGTTGCGGGTGGAGGCCTTGGTGTGTGCCTAGCTGAAAAGAGTGCTATAGGCAAGCACTGAACCCAATTGAGCCCTGTCTCCCTGGTCATCTTCAACATTTTTTACTTCAACACGCCGTTCAATCTTTCAACTTTGCCGCTGCTTTGGGGCCTGTAGGGGGTGTGATACACCAGGTGGGACCCTACGATTTCCAAGACTTCTTTGGTTAATCTGGCAGTGAATGCTGGGCCCTGATCACTCTCAATAACCTGAGGTACTCAGAACCTACAGACAAGCTTCTGCATCAGTTTTTTAGCAGTAGTAGTTGCTGTCTGATTTCGGACGGGGTAGATTTCTGGCCACCCAGAGAACAAGTCTATCACTACCAGCACATATTGAAACCCTTGGCACATTGGCATCTGGATGTGGTTGATTTGTATCCTCTGAAAGGGATATAAGGCCTTTGGGAGACATTTCCGTGGTGTGGGCTTGGTTCTACATGGATTACACTCTGCGCAGATGAGGCACACTTAAGTATGTCTCACCAGGATGGGGGTGATCCCTGGGGCCACCCATATTTTATCAATTAGCTCTTTCATGATGGTTTTGGATTGGTGGATTGGCCCATGAGCTATTGCGGCTATTAGGGGATAGAGAGTTCTGGGTAGCCATACTCTCTTTCCCTGTGTCCAGAGTCCGGATTCTTCTTCGAGAAGAAGAAGGCTGACTGTTTCAACCAGGTTTCCTTTTCCTGGGAGTGGCCTGTTTCTGCATTTGTTTCAGTAGGTCCCATGTGACTTCCTCTTGCTCCAGATCTTCTTGTACTGTCAGGATCTTTTCTGGCTGGGCTCCTTCCTCTTCCATTGCTGCTCTCTTCGCTGTTTGATCAGCTAGGGCATTTCCTCTGGCGAGTGTCAGTTTGTGTATGGGCCTTTACCTTGATCACTGCCACTTGAGTGGGCAGGAGTACTGCTGCCATTAGGGTCTCTACTGCTGAGGCATTTTTGATTGGGGTTCCTGCTGTTGTGATGTAATCCCGTGCCTTCCATATTAGTCCAAAGTCATGAACCACTCCAAAGGAATATCTGGAATCCGTGTAGGTATTAGGGGTGGAATCTTGAGGCAGGCTTCAATGAGGGCAATGAGTTCAGCCTCCTGTGCTGACTGGTCTGGGCGCAATTGTCTTGCACACAGCACTTCATGCTCACTAGTGACTGCCATGCCTGTATGGAATTTCCCTTTGTCATCGGCATACCTTGAGCCGTCCACAAAGAGAATCCAATGAGGGTTTGTCAGAGGAGTGTCTTGGACGGATGGTGGTGTCCCTACTTCAGCTTCCATCATTGTGATGCAATCATGATCCTGTTCCTGGTAAAGAGAGTCAGTTGAGGTCCATAGTTCTTCTTCCTGAAGATCTTCTTCAGCATGCAGATCAATAAAATCTTCAGAAGCTTCTCCTGAATCTCTAGTATACTTCCCCCTAGGAAGAGGAAGGAGTGCAGCAGGGTTAAGTATGTGACATTTCTGAATGGTGACATTATCTGGCAGGAGCAGACTACACTGCAGCTGGGGGTGGCATTGTGCAGTGAGGTGTTTGGGTTGTGTCTGCTGGAGGATGGCAGAGATGTTATGCAGAGCCAAAATAGTGAGGGGGTGCCCAAGCACAACTTCAGATGTGACGTCCAGAAGAGAGCTGACAGCATGGGCAGCTCTGACACAGGAAGAGGCAGGTCTGGCTACAGGCTCAAGGCACTTAGAGTAGTAGACCAGCGATCTGTTGCGTCCTATGTTAATGGTCGTGACTCTTAGACCCGGATGCAGTTGCCAGTGGTCAGTTTGGTTGTTCACCGCAGGTGAGGGCTGTGAGTTGTTTGCCCCACCTGCGGTTGCCGCTGGCAACATGATGTTGTTGGCAGTGTAGCAGCCTGAGCTGGTTGCTGGGCAGCTCGCTGTCTATGCATGTGGTTGCCTCTGGCAATCTGTGTAGTGTATGTGTGCACTTTCCCTGTTTGGTGTGCACAGGGTTTTGTTGTGTGTGCATTTCCCTTTAAGTAGCTTCACTACCCTGTCTGGTGTTGGAAGGGTTAACTCCCATCCTGGTGTGTGTGAGTGGGTGTGGCTGCTTGGGGTATTTAGCTTCCACTGGATGCCTGAAGCGGAGGGGTACTCCAGCCATGCTGTATGCTGGAGTCAGCCTCCTGGTCTTCTTATGCCATTTCTCCAGTGAGGGCCACCCTTGTGGTCATAAGTAAATGTCATGATGTTAAGTTTATGTTCTTGTGCTGTCTCACCTTATTGCAGCTATGGTGTTCTGGTTTCCTGTGTGATTTGTGATGTGTGCGCTGTCCTTTTATGTTTGTGTGAACATCAGCACTTGTGCACGGGTTCCAGTCAGTGTGTCTGTGGCAGGTAGGTGTGGAACTGGTTTCACTTACCTGCCATATCCATATGCTATATATGTTCCCTTCTCCTTGCAGCTTTGTCAGTTGAGACTCCTGTTCCTCCGTGATGTGGAGGAACAGGTCGTCTTTCCCTGCTCCTAGTCCAGGGATTTCCTGAGGGCTAATAGGGACCCGAGGTTCTGGAGTATGAGCCCTCCTACCATCTGGGTTGGCTCATACAGTTAGGAGTCAGGGTCAGTATTAGGGACGTTTTAGGAGAAGACCTGCTCCCTGATCCTGTCGTCCTGGCCTAGCAACTTCCTTATCCTTTTCCCCACCGTGACACATCCACCATGAGTTTGGGTAAGAACTACGTATTGTAGGAGTTCGACCTCCGGGTTGTCTGCCTGCCATGGTTGGAGCACGGAGGACATGGCTTTGCTAAACCATGTGTCACGGTTGTATTGTTTGACCATGCTGCGGTCGCCGTGCAGACTGGTTGCCGGGGGCAACGAGTAGTTTTCGGTTTGCACGTGCACTTCCCCTTAGGTGATTCTTCCTGCTGTTTGGTGAGTGTGGGGTTAAATTTCTGACTAGGTGTGGATCAGGGTGTGGTCTCTTGGAGCTATTTAGCTTAGGCTTGTTGCATGGAGGTCAGTGCTCTAGCCTTGCTTTGGGCTGGGAGCTATGCTCCTTTCTGTGGCTATTCCATCTGCCCAGTCATTGAGGGCCACCTTGTTGGACATCAAGGTCTTTTAGCAATGTTATCCCGGTGTCTCCTTCCCTTCCTGTCCTTATTTGTATGGAGTGGGTTATGTTCAGGGTGTTTGTATGTCTAGTTTGGTGTTACATATCTGGTGGTGTTTGGTGTCCAGCATGTTTACTAGATATTCCCCTGTCTCATGTTATAGCTGCTATGGATGTCCGGGGTTCCTGTGTGGTTTGTGGTGTGTGCTGTGTCCTTTAATGTTGGTGTGGACAGCAGCACTTGTGCACGGGTCCCAGTCAGTGTGTCTGTGGCAGGTAAATGTGTTATTGGTTTTGCTTACCTGCCATCTCCTTAAGCTGTATGTGTTCCCCTCTCCTTGCAGCCTTGCCTCAGATAGAGACTCTTGTTCCTCCATTACTGGGATGAACAGGTCATCTCTTCCCTGCTCCTTGATGAGGGTTTACCATGGCGACTTAGGGTCTCTAGGAATCCTGAGTATGAGTCATCGTACCATCGGAGTCCGCTCATATGGTGAGGAGTCAGGGAGAGGATTAGGGACGCTGTAGGAGGTGACCTGCTCCCTTATTTCTCCTTTTGGCCAGGCTGATCCCCTTTTACCCTTTGACACCGCATGGTTGGGGGTTTCACCCACTCCCCACCGTGACACCATGAGGGGCTATTCTGTACTCCCTGAGGCATCACAGTCCAAGTGTATTGCTTGCTTGCATGTGTGAATGCGACTATCTTCTTTTAATTATCTCTTTGGCCTTGAAGACAGTGTTCTCGCTTATCACACATGCCAATTTCATGACGTCACTCCCCCTTCCAGCTATGGCCCCCTGTCTCTCACTCTAGTATACTTTGTAGATCTGACCACGTACACCCATATGTCTTGTATATTTGATCTAATTTACGGTAAAATGGCATGGGGTGGGTCTCGGAGTCCGGCCACTGACTGACAATTGAATATAGCTGATTTGGTGTGAATGACACATATCCTCCTCCTCCTTCTTCCCGACCATCACTATGAATAACCTGCTGTGGCAGATTGAATGTGCCATCAGGATTTATCATGGAATAGAGTGCTTGAACTTGTGGGCTTACAGGCAGGACGGAGGGATCTGGGTTACCGGGGGTTAACAGTCAAGCCATGGGCGTTGGGTGGGAATATGACAGTGTCTCATGCAGAGCTCAGGAGGTTCCAGATAGCTACAGGAATGTGGCTATGTGGGCGTGAAGAACCACATGCGAGGCATGTAACATGGGAGGGAGGATTCTGTTGCCTACATACGGCACAGGTCCACCCCCCCTTCTTCTTGATGACACAATTATTATAAGGTGGCTGCCCGGGCATACAGTAATATCTTCCTGTCTTTTCATTATATGTCTGTTCTCCCCCCGTCCATTCAAATTCTTTGCTGCTGTCAAGCCACACCTCCACTGCACTTACTATCTTTTCATCAGTAAGTTCTTTGCTTCTCATTTAACAATGCTCTTAATGTATCAACACAAAGAGTGCCACCTTTACACATCTCATAATGTTTCTTCAACCTGGGTAAACACTTTACGAAGCGTTTCCCTCTCTTGTCCGCCACTTACTGCTCTGGTGAGCAGCATCCCTTCGGGACACTTTCAATATTTCCCATAATGTAATTTCTCCTGGAGCAGTCTAGTCCGTAACCTGTGCTTGCACCCTGTGTTCCTGAACTGCCTGAGTTCTTCTTTGAGTCAGACACGTAGTACACCTTTGGACTGGTTCTGACCTCCTTCTACTATCCAGACAGATGCCTCTGGCTGTACCGCGATATAGGCAAATGAGGTAGGCTTCCTTATTTTGTAACTCAGTAGTTTATACACAGGTGCTCAAGGTCATAACGACATCAGAACAACACATAAAACACAGTGTATCAAAATCTCATCAATTACTGTGGGGTTTTTATTTGCGTGCCCTCAAAGGTGCCCCAACTGCTGCCGCACCCCTTCCTCAGACAGATGACAAGAGGCTACATCAGGGGACACAGTATAGGCAAGATTACTCTGTTTTCTTACCTCATATCATGGATAGCATTCCCGGGGTCCGTTGGTGCACCCCTTCTATGTCTGATCTCTGGGGGTATGGGAACAGGGGGGTCCAACCTTTGAGCCCCACGGTGGGCGCCAAAATGTTCTGGTTCTGATCAATGGTCAGGTAGGTTGATACACTGCTCCAAATTAGATAGATAGATACGTGCATGCACGGCTAGAGACATAACACTGACACTCTATATAAGGTCAAAGCATAACTCTAATTTATTAGGTGGGGGCTTCACATTATATACCCTCCATATAAGTGGGAGTAGTGGGCTCACATGATTGGTCTTTTAGCAAGAAGGAATGTAAACAGGAAATAAGTTTAAGGCATATGTATGATAGACTTAGAGGAGTTCCTGACAGTTTCAAGTTTTTGCTGCAAATAGTTTCAATCATAGAATGCATACTGGGGGTTGTCTCTCGGACAGACACCATATTGTAAGTGACAAGCAAGTGTCCATTATATTTCATAATGCCTGTAGATACTATTCTGCAATTACTTTACATTTATTGGTCAATTATACACTGCCTGTCCAAAAAAAAAAAATCGCCACCTGGATTTAACTAAGCAAATAGTTATGAGCCTCCTATTGGATAATTACTGCATGGGCGATTATCTTTCAGCTAGCAACAAGTTATTTAACCCCAACTGGTTCAATGAGTTGCTTCTCATTTCTTAAACAACCACGTCGAAAGACACATCTCGTGGTCGTGGAAAAGATGTTAGTATGTTTGAGAAGGGTCAAATCATTGGCATGCATCAAGCAGAGAAAACATCTAAGGAGATTGCAGAAACGACTAAAATTGGGTTAAGAACTGTCCAATGTATTATTAAAAACTGGAAGGATAGTGGGGACCCATCGTATTCGAGGAAGAAATGTGGTGGGGAAAAAATCCTGAATGAACATGATCGGCGATCACTTAAACGTTTGGTGAAATCAAATTGAAGAAAAACAACAGTAGAACTCAGGGCTATGTTTAATAGTGAAATTAAGAGCATTTTCACATGCACAATGCAAAGGGAACTCAAGGGATTGGGACTAAACAGCTGTGTAGCTATAAGAAAACCACTAATCAGTGAGGCAAACCAGAAAAAAAGGCTTCAATTTGCTAGGGAGCATAAAGGTTGGACTCTGGAGCAATGGAAGAAGGTCATGTCGTCTGATGAGTCCAGATTGACCCTGTTCCAGTGTGATGGGCGCATCAGGGTAAGAAGAGAGGCAGATGGAGTGATGCACCCATCATGCCTAGTTCCTACTGTACAAGCCTGTGGGGGCAGTGCTATGATCTGGGGTTGCTGCAGTTGGTCAGGTCTAGGTTCAGCAACAGTATGTGCTCCACGAATGAGGTCAGCTGACTACCTGAACATACTGAATGACCAGGTTATTCCATCAATGGATTTGTTCTTCCCTGATGGCACGGGCATATTCCAAGATGACAATGCCAGCATTTATCGGGCTCAAATTGTGAAAAAGAGTGGTTCAGAGAGCATGAGACATATTTTTCACACATGGATTTGCCACCACACAGCCCTGACCTTAACCCCATTGAGAATCTTTAATTTTTTTGGGTGGCGACTTTTTTTTGGGACAGGCAGTGTATATCTGTCATTGGAGGAATCTAAGTTTGGAGGACAATCGGCTTTACAGTCAGGGCTGTTTCTACAGCTGGGCGAGGGGTGCGACTGCACAAGGCGCATCACTTGGGACAGAAGAGGGGGGCGCCATCAGCAGGGCCCAGTGCCGGAGGAGGGCCCTTTCTGTCCGGAGGCAGTAGGAGTGGAAGCGCTCATCTCCTTATTCATCTGTATCGCCATCCTCAGGACAGCAATACAGATGAATGGTGCAGAGGAGCAGGGGAGAGGCGTCTCCCTTGTCCGTTCCTCTGATAGGCTAAAGGCCTAGTGCCTGTAGACTATCAGAGGCCAGTGCAGGCGGCGCAATGACGTCATTGCGCCGCCTGAGCCGTACAGCGCGGGACACAGGCCTGCATCGCATCGCTGACAGCAGCATAAGGTAAGTATATGTGTTTATTGTTTTTATTATTTATAGTATACTGTGGAAAGAAGGGGGGTGGGGGCCCTAAATACTGGCACAATATGGAGGGGTACTATGGAGAAGAGGGGAAGCACTATGGGGGCCACTATTGAGAAGAGGGGAAGCACTATGGGGGTCCTATATACTGGCACAATAAGGAGGGGTACTATGGAAAAAAGGGGAAGCACTATGGGGGCGGCACTAGGGGGAAGATGGGAAGCACTATGGGGGCCCTATATACTGCCACAATATGGGGGGGCACTATGGAGAAGAGGGGAAGCACTATGGGGCCACTATGGAGAAGAGGGGAAGCACTATGGGGGACCTATATACTGCCACAATATGGTGGGGCACTATGGAGAAGAGGGGAAGCACTATGGGGGCCCTATATACTGCCAAAATATGGGGGGGGGGCACTATGGAGAAGAGGGGAAAGCACTATGGGGGCCACTATGGAGAAGAGGGGAAAGCACTATGAGGGCCACTATAAAAAAGAGGGGAAGCACTATGGGGGCCCCATATACTGGCACAATAAAAGAAGTCACTATGAAGAAGAGGGGAAGCACTATGGGGGTCCTAATTACTGGCACAATATGGGGGGCACTATGGAGAAGAGGGGAAGCAATATGGGGGCCCTATATACTGGCACATTATGGGGGGAACTATGGGGGCCCTATATACTGGCACATTATGGGGAGCACTATGGAGAAGAAGGGAAGGAGCACTATGGGGGCATCTACTGGGGGCCCTATGTACTGGCACGCATTATTAGGGGGCTCTATGGAGAAATGGGGGGGGGAAAGGAGCACTATGGGGGCATCTACTGGGGTCCCTATATACTGGCACGCATTATGGTGGGCACTATGGAGAAGTGGGGGAGAAGAGCACTATGGGGGAATTATATAGGGGCATTTAATACTGGCACCCATTTTGGTGCCACTATGGGGAAGAGGGTAGAGGAGCATTATGGGGGCAACTATTTGGGGCAGTCTATAGGGGCATTTTATACTGGCACATTATGGAGGACACTATGGGGACGGGGAGGGAGCACTATGGGGCATCTTCTGGGGGCACTATATAGGAGTATTTTATACTGGCACAAATTATAAGGGCACTATGGGCACCTAAGCTCAACTGGGGGCACTAAGTGTTTTTTCTAGTGGCACACAGTACGGGTCATTGGAACACATGAGGGCATTCTCAGGACATTGGATCTACTGGGGGCACTAAGAGATGTTTTTCTTTTTTCTTTTTTTACTGACACACAACGGGCGTTTTTCTACTGTCACACATTATAAAGAGAATTATTACTACCAGGGGCATTATGGTGGGCTTTATTAGAACTGGGGGACTATGGGAGCATTATTACTTCTGGGACACAATTACTGTTGGGGGCCCTGTAGGAGCACTATTACTACTAAGTGTAACGGTCGCGTACACACACACAAAGGGGGGAGGGAAGTGACCCCTGCTCTCCACCCTTACTCCTGGCCCTGCCTACTTGCCTCGCGAGTCCTAATGACAGGGGACAACTGGACGGCAATCCCTAACTTGGAATAAGTGCAGGGATGACAGACAGACAAACAAACAACAGGACGTGAACGGACCGAGTCAATACCAGGAAAGCTACAAAGTACAAATGGAGCAAGCAGAGAATTGTCAGGAGAAGCCGGTGTCATAAATACCAGGAGAGACGTGAAGTACCAAAAAAGTCAGCAGAGGAACGTCAGGAGGAGGCCGGGGTCAGAATACCAGGATAGCAGCAAAGTACACAAGGAGCAGGCAGAGGATCGTCAGGAATTCAGCAGGAGGTAAGTATGCCAGTAAAGACCAAATCACGGGTGGAACCTAAATTAACAGGCAACCTGTGGCTAGCAGGCTGCCTGTATTTATAGTGGGGAGTAAGGGTCATGTGACGTGGCCAGCGTCACATGACCGACAGACCAACCAGTCGAGTGATCAGCTCGGCGCTCAAGGCAGACTAGGAGCAGGGAGCCACCCAGCTAGTAAAGCCGCCCTGGGAATGAGGTCAAACACAGATCCTCATTCCCAAAGCTAAGCAACAGGTCTGCGGGTAATAGGGGACCGAGTGCACCTTCGGAACCCCGTTACAGTACCCCCCCCTTTTACGAGGGGCCACCAGACCCAAGACTTCAGGCGATGGCTTTTCAGGGTGTTCTAAATGAAATTTTCAAACAAGTCTAGGAGCATGAACCTCCCTGACAGATACCCAAGATCTCTCTTCAGGTCCATACCCCTTCCAGTGAATCAGGTACTGAAAGGAATTACGCACCTTCCTGACATCCACTATTTTAGACACCACATACTCGACAGCATCATTAACAAGAACCGGCGGAGCGAAGGCTTTTGATGGTACTACCGGTTCAAAATATTTTTTAAGTAGAGACTTATGGAACACATTATGAATGTGGAATGACTCGGGCAGCTCCAACCTAAAAGATACTGATAAATATATAGGCGGGTGGCTCTCACCTAGTGGCTATGATGGGTGCTACTAAAAGATACTGGGTTAATCACCTCCGTGATCTTATATGGTCCAATAAAACGAGGAGCAAACTTTTTAGAATCTACCTTAAGAGACAGATTCTCAGAGGACAACCATACCTTATCCCCAACCTGAAAATTTACCCCCCTTGAACGTCTCCTATCGGCCTTGAGTTTCTGAGAACTTTGAGCCTTTTCTAAGTTCGATTGAATCCGGGCCCAAACTGTGCACAGTTCAGAGGAGAGTCTATCCGCCTCAGGGTTAGAGGAGGAGACGGATGACCCAGAATGAAAACGGGGATGGAAACTATGGTTACAAAAGAAAGGTGAAACCCCAGCAGAAGAATTGACACGGTTATTCAAAGCAAATTCAGCCAATAGAAGAAATTTCACCCATAATTGCTGGTCATCAGCAACATACGACCTCAAGAATTGTTTGACAGACTGATTAAGGCGTTCAGTCTGCCCATTACTCTCAGGGTGGTAGGCAGAGGAAAAAGACAATAAAATTTTACATTTTTGACAGAAGGCCCTCCAGAATTTGGACACAAACTGCACACCCCTGTCAGAAACAATATTTTCCGGGATACCATGCAATCAAACAATTTCTTTCACAAAAATAGACGCCAGGGTTTTGGCATTCGGGAGTTTAGACAGGGGAATGAAATGGACCATCTTGCTAAACCTATCGACCACTACCCAAACTACAGTCTTACCCTCCGCCGGCGGTAGGTCAGTTATAAAGTCCATCGAGATATGGGACCAGGGTCGACTGGGAATGGGTAGGGGTCGTAGGTTACCAGCAGGGCGAGTCCTAGGTGTCTTGGACCTGGCACAAACCTCACAGGCTGACACGTAGGACTTGACATCCCTAGTTAGAGTGGGCCACCAATAAGATCTAGAAACCAGATCCTTAGTGCCCTCAACACCCAGATGTCCACAAAAGGCAGAATCGTGACACTCACCCAAAAGCTGGAGACTAAACTGTACGGGAACAAACAACTTATCTGTTGGGGTGGATACCAGTGCCAGATGTTGTTCAGACCTAATGCGAGCCGAGATATCCTGGGTAAGAGCTGCTAAGAAGATCTTCAATTTTGGAAAACCAGGTTGCCCCCAGAACCTGGTTAAATAAATCCAGAATCAATGGGAGGGAGTATCTATTCTGGACAGTGATTTTATTTAATCTCCGGTAATCGATACATGGCCTAAGACCACCATCTTTTTTCTTAACGAAGAAAAACCCCGCCCCCATAGGAGAGACAGAAGGTCTAATATGCTCTTTACCAAGGCTCTCCTTAATATAATCTTCCATGGTCTTGCGTTCGGGCATAGAAAGATTATAAATTTGTCCTTTAGGAAACTTGGCCCCCTCTACTAGCTCTATGGTACAATCATAAGGTCTATGGGGGGGTAGAACCTCCGGGGTTGGTGATGAGAATACATCAGAATATTCTTTAACAACAGTGGGTAAAGTATCAGACTTTACTGAGATCCCAGCCTGTACCACGGACAAGCACGAGTCACACTTAGGCCCCCATCTCACCAACTCCCCATTGGACCAATCTATAGTGGGGTTATGTAGTCGGAGCCAAGGCAACCCTAGTACCACCTCAGCCGGTAGGTTCTCCAGGACTAGATGCGAACATCTCTCTGAGTGGCACACACCCACGGTTAGAGAAATCTCCGAGGTACATAAGCTCACCGTACCACCAATAAGAGGAGTAGCATCAATAGCCATGACATGGATAGGAGTTGGTAAGGCAAACATAGGAATACCCAATCTTACAGCATACTCAAAGTCAATAAAGCTAGCCGCTGAGCCAGAATCAATAAAGGCCTTACCCGGCCATTTATCTACTCCCAGAGAAATCGTAATGGGTACCGAAAGCTTACATTTAGAAAATTCAGGGTGTACCTGGTCTTTAGGTTGCCTTGCCTTAGGAGACTTGACAGAGAGGACCTTCTTAGGACACTGGTTGATCCAATGGTCAGGATCTCCACAGTAAAAGCATTCTCCACGTCTGCGGCGAAGATTCCCTCGGGTAATGCCAACCTGCATGGGTTCCTCGGTGGAGACCTCAGCATTGTCTCTAGGAAAGGCCTCTGGGTGGACCACCATCTGGGAAGAGAACTGTTGTTCCTGTCGTCTCTCTCTAACCCTTCGGTCAAGTCGGACAACAAGGGTCATCATCTCCTCTAAGGTCTCTGGAAGTTCATAACTGACCAGAAGATCCTTTAATTTATCAGACAGACCTGACCGGAACTGACTTTTCAGGGCTGGTTCATTCCATCCTGAGGGGACACACCACCTTCTGAATTGGGTGCAATAATCCTCCGCTGGTGAATTGCCCTGAACCAGTGCCTTTAGAGCCGTCTCGGCTACTAGAGCCCTGTCTGGTTCATCATAGAGGATACCCAGGGCCTGAAAGAACCCCTCCACAGAATATAAACAACTGGCGCTAGCAGGTAAAGAGAACGCCCAGTCCTGGGGATTACCCTGTAATCGGGAAATGATAATACCCACACGTTGACTCTCGGGGCCAGAGGACACGGGGCGCAAATGGAAGTAAAGTTTGCAACTCTCCTTAAAAGAGAGAAACTTCTTCCGGTCTCCAGAAAAGGGTTCTGGGAGCTTAATCTGGGGCTCAAAATGCGGACTGGAGGCCTGAGGAGTGGAAGAACCTTGCCCTAACTCAAAAGAACTGAGTTTTTCCCCTAACTCCTGCACCCTCTGCATCAGATTAGAGACATGGTCAGTCAGGGTCACCAGAGGATTCATAATACAGTGGTTATTGGGCCTGTTAATCTGTAACGGTCGCGTACACACACACAGGGGGAGGGAAGTGACCACTGCGCTCCACCCTTACCCCTGGCCCTGCCTACTTGCCTCGCGAGTCCTAATGACAGGGGACAACTGGACGGCAATCCGTAACTTGGAATAAGTGCAGGGATGACAGACAGACAAACAACAGGACGCGAACAGACCGAGTCAATACCAGGAAAGCTACAAAGTACAAATGGAGCAAGCAGAGAATTGTCAGGAGAAGCCGGGGTCATAAATACCAGGAGAGACGTGAAGTACCAAAGGAGTCAGCAGAGGAATGTCAGGAGGAGGTCGGGGTCAGAATACCAGGATAGCAGCAAAGTACACAAGGAGCAGGCAGAGGATCGTCAGGAATTCAGCAGGAGGTAAGTATTCCCTAGAAACTGCCCTGTTTACAGTCTATACTAGATATGAACTTGCCCTCTTGCTGTGTAGTTTGAATATAGGAACCATAGTAATAATGGCCTCACATGTGGCTACATGGAGGGATCGTGACTGTAATATTTCATTATATATGACTTGCTTTATGTGTGTTATGTATATAAACAGTTAATTAAATAATATTATCAATGTGGTCACTGTGAGCCAGTCTTTTTTGGTAGTTAATCAATGGAGTTGAGTATATGCGGCCATGCTCATCCGATGCAGTAGATGGAGGGACACATTAATATGCAGATTAATCACCAGGGGGGCGCCATTATAATATAATAGAGAGAATATCTCATAACTGAAGCATTTTTGCAACATAAAGTAAATTACAAAAGCAACTAGTTTTTCATGCTGAATTATACTAAAATTATTTAATGGTGGCACAGCCCTACATGGGCAAATTATTTTCCAAATGTTCGTTCCAGGTAAATAACCAATGTAACGGTGCCACAAATGATGCGATGAACAAGCAAATGATCATTCGTCTGGTGAAAGCACTGTAGATGTGGCACTCAAAATCAAGATCATTTCTGGACAGTAGAGAATGTTGTATAAACAGGGAGCAACAATGAAACAATGATTCTCCATGGAGACGTTTGATCACAGTCCCCATGCAGCCAGCCAGTCGCAGGGGCAACACGTGAGGTGCACGGTGGACCGATGAGGGGCCAAATAATATAACACACAGTTCATCAGTTTACACACGGTTAGCAGAAAGCCTCCCTGGGCTGGCAGCACAGTGTTGAGGTGGACAGCGCGAAATCCTCCGGGGCACGCTCTGTGGTAGGGAAGCATCAGCCAAGATGGTGGTTGAGGTGCCCTTGATGTTAGGGGTGCTTAGGGTGCTTGTTGCGGCTGAGTCCCTTGATGGTTTTTGTCGTGACGCCAGTACCGTTAATGGTGGTACAACCAGTAGTGGTAATAATGAGGTAGACAGTGGTGAAATGCAACTCACAACTTTTACTTTTGATCTCTTTGGTTGCAGCAGTACAAAATTGCAGTTTTTTGATGGTACAGAATTAATTCTGCAAATCCACTGTTTCTAGGCTTTTCAGGTTTCTAGTTTTGAGCAGTGGGTTATCCTCAATATCAGTGCAATTTTGGTGAGGTTGCCGGAGGCTATGGTATCCTTCACCTGAATATCCCAAAGGTCCTTTATGCCTGTTTTGTGGCTTTTATCCTTTGGATGTATATAAGTCTGTCCTTTTATCCCTTGCTGGACTAAAACTTTCCTTCAGAGCTGAAGTCCTGGATCTGCACCTTTTCACTCTGTCAGTATCAGTCTACTTACTGATCTCCACACTGAACTCTGGTCCCACTCTATTCAACTCCCATCTGCCTCACTAGGCCTGACCTAGGTATATATATATATGACCTGAACTTTATCCCCATCTAGTGGTGGGATGTATACATTTCACCTAATCTGCCTGGTAACAGGGATTTTGCAGATACATACACACAAAATCATACATTACAGCCTAGTACTGTTGACAAGGTAGAAAGTGCTTTTAAGCAGTGCCCACACACACGTAGTGGGACGCTGCGCCCATACAGAGGAGGTGAATGCAGCTCTCACATCTGCTACAACTGGGAAATTAAAAGTTCCTTTAGGGGGTTCTTTGATCAAAAAACAGGATAAAAAGAAACTGAAACGTGTACAGATGAGGAGCAAGAGGTGATGCAGACATAAAAGAACCAAGAACAGAGGGACAATGAGCTAAACTCTGACAATTTAGTAGCATGATACCACTGGAAGGATTTTATGACATAGAAAGGTCCCAGTGGTGGTTACGCTATATGCCTATGACCGCGACTTAGCACTGATGCTGATTCCTTCAAATGCTTAAAAGACTAGATGAAATGAAGTGCTCAAATTCAGCACATTCCTCTTCTCAGGTTGGGAGCTTTGCAAACAATGACCACATTTCTGGAGCTTATAGCAATGCCAGTAGTTGTCAGACACAATGTGCTATACTATTCAAGTTTATGTGTTAGCTTCCCATAATTTAGATACTCAGACGGATTTGGGCAGGGACACTTACAGTAGGAGGAGGCAGTCTGGGTTAGAAGTTCAGCAATGTTAAAGAGTTGATTCATCCCAGGGTAATACATCTGTCGGTGCAGTACATAAGAAGCAGAGACCAGGCAGCAGAAGCTGCTCGCTATGGCTTACCGTAAGTATCTTTACCTTTACTTATAGAAATAATTTGTGGATAGAAATGTCATTTTACATTCTTTCTATCAAGCCATTGGAGAATATTCATACACATTTCTGTCAAACTGGTAAGATGACTTTTTGTCAAAGTAATTGGAGAGATTTACAATATATTTTAATATTAGGAGGTTTATTCTAGATTCATGTGAATGGGATATGCACATTGCTTACTATAGATACATTTTATTTGCACAGATTACAGAATTTCAACATTTTTGAATTTGCGATTTTTTATTTTATGTATTTTTTTGTGTGCACTGAGCAGTCTACCTACAATTAGAACATTACTTAAAGGGGAAATACACTTCTTCTTGTATATAGTTTTTAACATACGTATTAGCTATTTTGTTTGGTCCTGTCCCTGGGTTTGCATATACAGTATGCTGTGTAATATATCCAGCTTTTGGGAGAATGAGGTTCTTAAAACTCACCTGTTTCTAAAGAAGAGACTAGATTGGCTTCTTCTGCTCCATGGGGGAAACAGGACCCTCGTTCTCCCTGAAGGTGGGTGTCCTCTAATTGTGTGTCATGGACATACTCCTTTAAGGAGCTTCTTTCAATAAAGCAGGGAAGGCCAATCTGCGGGTCTCCAGATTTTGTAAAACTACAATTCCCACCATGCCCTGCTGTAGTCTGGCGTAGCGTGGGAGAGCAGGGGAGCCGTTGGCCCGGACGCCAAATTGTAGGGGGCGCCAGGCAGCAGGCAGTATAATGAGGATGATGAAAGCCTATGGCTCCCATCCCCTCCATTCTGCCTCATAAGCTTCCGGCCAGGCCTGAAGCCTATGAACCAGTAGAATAGCGCAGGAGATCGTGATTACATCATCGTGATTAGTGATGGACGAACATCAGCCGGGGCGGTTCGCGAACGCAATCGCGCGAACGCAATCAAATGTTCACGAACTGCAAGTTCGCGGCGGGTCCCATTCATTTTAATGGCAGGCGAACCTGAAAAACCTTCAGCTCATATTTGCAGCCAAGAAATAATTACTAGAAGTGCACAAATAGTCCCACAACACGAACAGTGACATTCCAGATGTATTATTCGAATTTGCGATCTCCATAAATTTTTGTTTTCAATGCGAAATATCGGCAATATAATTTTCGTGTAATAGAAAATGCCTAATCTTCTCTGCAATTGCGGACAAGAATAGGACATGATCTATTTTTTTGCGGAAACGGAAGCACAGATGCGGAAGTGCGGATCCGCGGATGCGGACAGCACATTCCGGCCCCATTGAAAATGAATGGGTCTGCACCAGTTCCGCAAAATTGTGGAACGGATGCGGACCCATTTTGCGGACATGTGAATGGAAAAAATTATTAAAGTTAAGGTGGGTGTCCTTTAATTGTGTGTCATGGACACATATGCTTATGAAGCAGAATGGAGGGGATAGGCTTTCATCACCCTCATTGTGGTAGGCAATAACAAGCGCTCGGCGGCACCAAATCAGAAACCATATGTCCTACCACAATCCGGGGGGTTCCAGTGCACATCCATGAATCCAGGAGGGAAAGCAAAAAACATCCACCCCTGGGCTAGATGATGATGTGGTATTGAAGGACAGGGTGGGCAAAGAACTGTCCCTGATATTGCCCTACAGGGGGGTGCTATTCTGGCCCTGATAGCCTAACCACAGACCACCCGCCCTGATAAGAGTGACCCCGCCCGGAACCTTACCCTATATAAAAATGGCCCTAGTAAGCCCCTAGCCCCTGGGCCCCTGACTTCCAGGTGATCACTATATAGATCTATGTGTTTTTGACTCATTATAAAAGTATATTATAAGTATATCGCACCCCTCTGTGTATCACACCTATCGATAGCACACCTATACTGCTGCTTAAAAGCACTTTTGTGGCCCTATTAGCTAGCGTTTAGTGTCCCTAACAGCCTGTCCCTGCTCCACACAGCAACCTCTCTCTACACTGGCAAAAGACTGAATGTAAAATGGCGGCCAGATCGGGTTTATTTATAAGGTAGGGGGTATGTCCATGTGCTGAAACGTCTCAATTGGCTGTCCTGTACCACCTGATGGATGTGGCATGGGTCAAAGTTCTTCACAATGTAAAAGAATATGGCGGGTCGCGAATTTCTCCATATGTTCTCATGTTCGGCGAATCGCGAACAGGCGAAGTTCACGGCAAAACGACCGCCGGGCGAACCGCAAGGCCATCTCTAATCGTGACCTCCTGCGCCGGGTCTCACGAGATGACATGATGACGTGTCACAGGAGGGCACGGTGATGTGTTCCTGACCGCCTGTGTCGGGACGCCCGAGCAAAGGCTACAAGAGGCGATGAAGAGAGGTGAGTATTTTTTTTTTTTTTATGTAAGTAATAGGGGCCATACTGGGGGAACTATGGAGGTGGGGGAAAGAATTGAGCCATTACATATTATACAGAGGGGCCAATATATATTATAATCAGGGGCCATTATATATTATATATATTATACAGAGGGGCCATTATGTATTATAAAGAGGGCCATTATATATTATAATTATACAAGGGGACCATTATATATTATACAGAGGGGCCATTATATATAATAATTATACAGGGGGCCATTATATATTATACAGAGGGGCCATTATATATTATAATTATACAAGGGGACCATTATATATTATACAGAGGGGCCATTATATATAATAATTATACAGGGGGCCATTATATATTATACAGAGGGGCCATTATATATTATAATTATACAGAGGGCCGCAGGTTGGCCATCCCTGCAATAAAGGATAAAACAAGATGTTGCCCTTATTCTCTTACGGTTCTCCAAAATCCATTTTGAATTCTTGTGATCTGTGCCAGCATTTGCTTTTCCAAAATTAAAAGGGTTCTTACGAGATTTAAATACTGATGACCTATCCGATCAGTTGTTTGAGAAGGCACTGGTGCTCCTGTGACCGTCATGGTCTTCTCCGTGCTCACCAAGTACAATGCCATACATTTAATAGCAGCTGTTCAGCATTCACTTCTATGGGGCTGAGCTGCACCTAGGCAATGTGACCGATAAACATGATACCACATGGCCTAGGGAAAGCTGCGGGAAGGCCTCTGCGCTACTGCGAGTGCTGCTGTCTTCTCAAACAGCTGATCAGCAGGGGTTCCGGATGTCTGACTCCCACAATCACATACTGATGACCTATCTAGAGGATAGATCATCAGTATTTAAGTCTCAGAAAACCTATTTAAGCAATAAAAGGAACTTATATAGTTTTATCTTGGTATTGACAGCTGTAATGATGACAGAATCAACAGTAGCTTCCTACAAGTTTAAATAAGTGTCAAATATGTAGGCATGTGGTGCTGAGTAGTCTGTAGGATAATGAATGTTTAATCTATAGCATGTTGGGCAATGAGAACAAATACAGTGATCCCTCAAGATACAATGGCCTCAGCATACAATATTTTCAACATACAATGGTCTTTCCTGACCCATCGTAAGTTGAAACTAAACTCAACATACAATGTCTCAGACTCAGATCCAACCAATCAAGGCCACTTCTCTGGTAAAATATGTGTATTAGTTGCTAGTTAGCAGCTATTCCTGACTTTTTTATTCTGTCTTAGTTATCTGCTTATTTTTCTTAAATCTTCATTTTCTCTTGAATGACATATTGGGGCTTTGGAACTGATTACTCAACTTACAATGGTTTCAACATAAAATGGTTTTCCCGGAACCAATTAATATTGTAACTTGAGGGACCACTGTACTATCAATTAGCACAACTTATTCAAAGATCTAAAATAGTAAATTAAATGACAACCCATACAGTTTTGTTCTGCTGGCTTATTTTAATTTTTTTTGCTATTTTGTAAAACTAAAAAAAACATGAACAGATACTAATAAATATAACCACTCAGGGGATGGATGATAGGAAAGGATATCAGGTCCCCATTTCCATCTCATGCAGATGAGGAGACTCAAGGAATGCAATATTACTTCCATTTCACTGGTAGTGTTGAGCGCGAATATTTGAATCACAAATTTTAATCGCAAATATGGCCACTTCGATAATTTGCGAATATTTAGAATATAGCTCTATATATTCGTATTCGCCAATAGTTTTGAATATCCTAATCGCGAAATTATCGCAAATATATTACATTGACGATTTTCTCAATCAAGTAAACAATGACTGGAGATCACGAATTCTCGAATTTGCTAATTTATGGCGAATATTTGGCCAAAAATTCGCAAAATAGCGCAAATTCGAATATTGCCTATGCCGCTCATCACTATTCACTGGCAGCTTTCAATACTTGGCTGCATATGGTGATATCATTAACCATAGCCTAGGTGTCCAGGGCAGTCTCCAAGCGACATTGTGCTTACTTAGCATAAGCCATAGGACCCCAGCAATATTTGTACATTATTAGCACAGTCTCAGAGTAGCATGACAGATGAGAATATGGAAAAAGGAGGAAATTTTGGTTGCCACCTGACCAGTAAACCATTGGCATATCTGGATGCCAGTACCTGTATTAATGTCTCACTGCGGGCAAGTGTACATTGCTGCATTGGCAGCATCAGCAGGATGTGTCGATGTCATGTTGCATCAGTCACCGCATTAATGGGACTAGGGAGCAACAGGAGGACAGCATTAGCTTGTTTAGTGGACATGGCAGCTCGTGTAGAAGAGGACCTAGCACTGCAGAGTAAGTCGGTGCCCTTGATGCCCTTAGTTATATGCTCAGAACAATTGCAGAAGCAATTTCTGTTAATTGCTGGGTTAGAAAATTGACCACACTATTATTGTTCTTGAATTCTAGCATGAATAAGCAATATGTGAAGCAAACTCAACCACATGACATAAATTACATACAGGTTAGAAATATGATTAATCAATACTCATCAGTGGGAATACATATTCTAAAATCCATTCAGCAGGACTAAAAACCTGTGTAGATATTAGTCAATCACCTGATTTTGCAACATATTTGAGTGCCGCCTTCCATTATCCATTTTTAGTAGGCATCCTGCTGAAGCTCTAATGTGGTATTATATGCCAGCCATTCCAGTGAATGACTGACCATGTACTAGGTGGTAGGGGTGAGTTTATGAGATTAGAAGCTTATTTTTCTTAGAGACTTTCTGCTCTGCCAAAATCCCTTTAAAGGGTAGGTACCAAGACTGAACATCCCACTGCTTAAATGCCATCAATTAAGAGAATAGGATCCCATGACCTAAGTTTGAGTGGAGAGGTAGTGGAGCATGTGTGCTTTTGCTCCAGTCATAGTCTATATGAGCACAGTCAGCTATCTCTGATGGTTTATCTTTATTTTCTTATTTTTATTTTCTGGCCTAAAAGAAGACTGAAATCTACAGGAGCTCTAAGCTGCCATAGATTTCAGTCTAGGCGCATGGACTGCTGGAGCATCTTCCGGCACCACAGGGGAACAATGCCAGTCTGTGATAAATAACCCCCAAAGTTTCCAAGAAATTAGAAATATCTTGCATTAAAGATTCAGAAACCAAATCTAAAATATGTAAGTGATGATAGGTTTTGCTGGCATCAAGCCACAAATCTCAGCCAACTAGTTTCTTCAAATGTACCTCCCATTACATATACAAAATAATATTTTGAAAGATTTACCTAGTGTGATGATGCCTTTATAATATCCTTCTTCAGAACATGTTCTTCCCAAGTCTATGCTGCAGACTATTAATGAACTGTAAAACTCTCCAAGCTTTCTCAATTTCATATTTATATTACAATTAGTGTTGAGCACGAATATTCGAGAAGCAAATTTTTAGCGCGAATATCGGCACTTCGAGAATTCGCAAATATTTAGAATATAGTGCTATATATTTATAATGATGAATATTCATTTGTTTTTTGTTTTTTATTAACACAGTTCACATCAGGTGATCATCCCTCCTTTCTTCTAGCTTGTGGTCCAATGAGAAGGCTTTGTCACTGCTTAGCAACATCCCTAGCAACCAATAGAAAAGTTGCCTACCTCCCCAGCAGCTATTGTCTAAAGTTTATGGCAGTTATGCTGTGCTCTGTGCTTTGTTGTATATACATTAGACAGTTAACTTATATATATAATTCAGATAGTTAGGGGAGAGATAGTCAGTGCAGGTTAGAATAATCTATAGTGTAACTGATATTGCCGAAAATTCGCAAGCGCAAACATATTGGAGCACTCTATCTGCATATAAAGCTATTCTAATGTTCTGCCTTGCCAACCATTTTCTCCAGTCTCAGGAAACCTATACCAGCTTGAAAAATGTAGCATAAGTGACCCACGCCGGTATTTTGCGCGCATTACGCTAATATTACATTGGCGATTTTTTCGCAATCAAGAATATAATCTCGATTTCTCGAATTCAGGAATATATAACGAATATTCTACAAAATATTCGCGAAATATCGCGAATTTGAATATTGCTCTTGCCGCTCATCACTAATTACAATCAGTAGAAGCTGCAGAGCACACGCTATGGACTCTGTCTATTCACAAGTAGGAGCATGGGAAGTCTATGCTGTTATATCTACAGATGGATAGAAATATATCAAGAGGATGACACACTAAGTGAGCCCTTTATTATTTGCATTTTATATGCATATTTTTGTGTAAACCAGTGGTTAAATAGTGATTGAATTAAGCACCATTTTCTTCTAGTCAATTAACATTCTTCCCTCCTTTAGATTCTGCAGGTATATACTTACCAAATTCCTTTGCCACACACCTGCCTATGTACAATTATCTCCATCAGAAGCTTAGCTGATACACCTTATTTTTCACAGCACCAGAAATCTCTAGGATCGATGCCAACAAACTCAAAAATGATCAAGAGCACAGGACCCAGGGTATACGGGGCAAGGAGCTTTTTCTTCGCAGAGGACAACTCTTTAGCATCACATTGCACTTTTACAAGAGAGGAAGCGAGGAAAAGTTTGACAGCTTGAGGCTTACAGCCCAAACAGGTAAGTAGAGAGACAGCAGCAAACCACATCCCAAGATTTAGTATGAAGTCCTCTAAAAGGGGTTATCCCATTAAATAATTTATCATCAATCAATGGAATCAATGGGGGTCAGACTGCTGGGTCACCTTAAGTTGCAATCCCAAGAAAGGGGGTTCCTATCTGAATAAAGCGGTAGTGCATATGTCTGTCCACCGTTTCAGTCAATTCTATTGGAGTGATGTAGACAGTTCTCCATTAGTCCCATAGAAGAGTGGTGGACCGACCATTGTAGTTGGGCCTACAGTGATCTGACCTATCCATGCAGGAATAGACTAGGACATAGATGTAAGCCTCACTGACTGGCAGCAAGTACTGATCTTGAAAATGGAAATAAATATACATAAAGTATATAAAAAATTGCAAAACTTTATGCTTCATTTACATAAAATTTGAAAATCACTACTACTACATATAACGAACTGAAGATGTTACAGGGTAAAAAAACTGACATTATAGTTGTTGCATTACATATTTTTTAATCACTCTTTCTTCTTGGCTCTACTGCCAGGTCCATACCCATCTCAACAAGCGGGGACCCTGATACAATTCCCAGTGACAAGGCTGCGGGACAATACATGGAGTGCTGAGGTGGAGGGTGACTCGATCAATCCATTAACACTGACCATTTGCACCTCTGTAAAAGCTTCTATTGGGCGATACAGTATGAACTTAGAGGGCATCTACAGAGGAAATACCAAATCTTACTACTTAGGAGATTTCATTCTACTCTTCAATCCGTGGTGCTCAGGTAAAGTTCTAATAATCACTTTCATTGAAATACTACTCCAATCATATCCAAAATCTTGCGCTCATTAATTCCTTAATATATCTTTATAGGGGTCAGAGCTCAAATTTTTGATGCAGAGCTCAAAATCCATAGGACATAGAGTTAAATGATAAATTGCAGCTCTCTCTGTAACCACCACTAGAGGGAGCTTTCTGTATACCATTTATACATTGAACTCAATAATATAAAAAATTTCTCCAATTGCGGTTCATGGCCACCGCTGCCTCTTGCATCTAGATGTTGGTTTCCTGTGTGAATTAGGCCTATTCCTCATTGTACCTCATCTCAGTTCAGGCAAACTAATTGATGGTCCAATTGGACCTAAATACGTCTTTGGATCATGTACTGTTTTTCCCAAAATTAAAAAGTTACTTTTATTTATTTATTTTTAAAACACAGTTTTCATAACTTATCACTATCTATACATAGACACTACATAGACTGATTAAAACTATCAGTGGTGCGGGCAGCTCTATTTTATTATCTGTCACTTATAGTTCACAACTATATTTGCTTGTAACACTTATCTGTTGTCGCCTGCACAGCTATATATTCACTCCTCTGGTGAGATTCCCTCACTGCCACTATATGGAGGATCAGTGGTCCAGACTGCTCTTTATTGTTAATCAGTATTGTCACTGTTTTTGTGCAGCTGCTATTGGTTACCACTATTACTTCTCCCCTATATTTGCATTTTTGCTACATTCTCTTATCACCTATATCGCTATATAGCTGTACATTTACTCCTGTTTAGGGAGCTCCCTCACTACCACTGCCTAAGAATTAACACTCATACACCCTGCATCCCTACATGTTTCTCTGGCTAACCAACATATTCAGGGGATAGTGCAGGTTTTATATAGCTGTGCAGGCGACAACAGATAAGTGTTACAAGCAAATACAGGCCATAACTAAATGTGGCAAGAAACAATAGTTGTGAACTATAAGTGACAGATAATAAAATAGAGCTGCCCGCACCACTGATAGTTTTAATCAGTCTATGTAGTGTCTATGTATAGATAGTGATAAGTTATGAAAACTGTGTTTTAAAAATAAAGAAATAAAAGTAACGTTTTAATTTTGGAAAAAACAGTACATGATCCAAAGACGTATTTAGGTCCAATTGGACCATCAATTAGTTCGCTAAAATAATAAACGTTGACATGTACTGTGAGGTCATTTGAGATATAGTTGATCATCTCAGTTCCAGCGCTTAAGGGGTTGACTTTCTCTTTTTTTGTGTTCTGCAGCAAGGCTCTCTCCTATTTCCAATGAGCCTGGACTATACATTCTGGGGTGTATCATTTAGTCCTAGCCTGAGCAACCTTGCTCTAAGGTCTCTCTAGCCTGGTAGAGCTTGTAGAGAACTATAATCCATTTGTTTGCCAGTGTACCGACTTCTGCATGATTCCCGGAGCCTGACCTTTTTCCACCTGTCCTGACCCATGCCTGTTCACTGTTCTGATTATGTGTTGCCTGACTTGACCTTTGGAATTTTTTTCATGGATTCACATGAACCCTGCCAGTCCTGACCTCTGACTATGAATACTGCCTGATCCCTTGGTGCTTTGCAACGGTGTCTCTGACCCCGTGAGTCAGCTGCCAACTACACTGTGACTATTCCAGAAGGTAGTGCCTTGGTGGCTCACTTGCAGTGGAGACCGGATCCCTGTATAGGATTTAAAGGGTGCACATCAGGGGCCCACCAGGACAATGCCCTCAGGAATAACTTAAAGTCAGACCGGTTGGTTGTCACAGTGGATCCACAACCGTTGTCCATAAAAATTATGCAGTAAGTTCCTAAGCTCCTTATAGTGGCAGCTGCAGAGAGCCAAAATGTAAGCATTTATAGGCTACATACACCCTTTAAGCCATTGTTTTTTTTATTATTTAGATATATTTAGGGCCAACACCTTTTCTATAATAATTTTTTTACTTTGGCTTATGCATCTTCAGTGTTTCATAGTACATAACAAACTACAGAACTATGATACATTTAACAGAGAGCTTGTCTTATGGCTTTGTCTGCAGTCCTCATCTCTCCTCTTCTCATTGAAATTTTAATCCTGTTTAATGAACAAATTAAAGTTGAGTAGTACCCGTGGCATCAGAGGTTAGTCAGATGAAGTGAAAGTGTAGGACTCGATTGGTTGCTAAGGCAGCTTGGGGCCTTGTGCAGGCTTGCAGTCCTGCTTTAGCAAACTGCCTGTTAAGCCGTGCCGGAGACAGGGTTTAATATGAAATACAGAGCATTCCCATAGACTGCAATAGTACACTAGTAAGGTCTAGTGTACTGTTAAATAAGTAAAAAGATTTTTTAAATATATTCAAATCACTTTACCAATTTTACGTGTAAAATAAACAATAAAAAATAAACATATGGTAATTGGTTTCATTGTATCTGAAAATGTCCAAACTATTAAACTATAATGGTATTTAAATGATTGAAAGAAGAATGAATAGCGGCACTCACCGTCAGCTTTGACAAAGCGCAGGTTAGCATGAAACGGCTGTTGCCTGATTTATCTGGGCGGTGCCCCGCATCTACCGTGATTTTACTGACAATAAAGCTGCTAAAAGAAAGTTGATGGTGATTGCCGCTATTCATTCTTATTTCAATTATTTGATTATACGTCTCTTTAGCAGAACACCACCGAACTATTGCATGAAAACAGTGCAGGTGTGAATCCTGTTGGACATTGACCACACTAGGCAGTGCCAACTGCGTTTTTCTTTAGATGGATATAATGGTATTTATCCTGTGTTGCAAACACTATGGCAGATGAAAAAATCTAAATCGGAATGGACAGTCTGGTCACTTTGCTCCTTAAACAATTGGAATAAAACTGTTGGATGTACCAATAAGAGCTACAACTTGCCTTGCAAAAAACAAGCCCTCACAGAGCTCTCTATGGTGATGCAAATAAAAACTTTTTTTTCCAAAGGTTTTTATTTTTTAATGAATGCCGTAAAAAGAAGCCCCAAAAAACCATGGAGGAATTGTGTTTCATCAATTTCATTCCACAAAGATTTTTTCCCATTTTTCATTACAGGATGTGGTAAATGAAATGATGCTATTAAAAACACAACTGGTAACCACAAAGAGTAAAAACTTTATGGCTCTTTGAAGGAAGGGAGAAAAAACTAAAATAAAAAAAATGAAGTGGTTCAATAACAAAAAATTCTGTACAGTACTGTCTAGTTCCCGGACAAATGCAATGAACAGACTCCAGCTTCTGACCCACTTCAGAGTTTGGCAACCAGTCTTACAAAACACTACTGGCTCCCTTTTCCAATTACCTCTGACTAAATATTTAACATAGAAACTATGAGAAAATAGTAATACTAACCCCTTAAGAACAAGGCCAATTTTCATTTTGTGTTTTTGTTTTTTCCTTCTTGTCTTTTAAAACTTTTTTTTTTTACTTTTCTGCATACAGAACTTGCAAGAAAAGTTGGATTTTTAATGGGACCATTTAATTTTTCCATATTTATATTGAAAGGTGTCTTTACAGTGTTCACTATGATATGAGGAGCTTACTGTGATACCAAATGTATACAGTTTTATTATATTTTACTACTTAAAAAAAAAAGTATTTTCTTAGCATCGCCGTTTTGACACCCATAACCTTTTTATATTTTCGTCTACAGAGCTGTGTGAGGGCTTGTTTCTTGTGTGGTGAGCTATAGTTTTTCTTGATACCATTTTGGGGTACAAACAACTTTTTTATCACTCTTTATTCAAATTTTTTGGGGCACGAAATAACAAAAAAACTGCAAATTGTCAATTTGTATTTTTTTTATTTTTGACTAGTCAGCTTAGGAACTACTTAAGGTTTACTATTGCGGTCTATGGGATATTTATTAGCTTCCTATTAATCCCTTCCGCAGGCAGAGCTTTAACTGGCAATTTGCCTTTGTCTGTCTGGGAGGCTTTACAATGCCTTAGCTGACATAGCAACTGATTGGAACTTCACAATTTTGTTGCAGAGGGTCCGAACGGTGGACAGCTGGATCCCCCTTCCTCTGATTAACTTTTTAGATGCAGTGGCTGATATTGACTGTGGCATCTGAGGAGTTAAACGACCAGGATTGGAGTTATCTTCGATCCTGGTCATTGCAGCAGGCGTATGAAATTGTCTCAGCTCGTGAGCCTAATCCGTGTTTTTCTTATATGCAAATTATGTACAGTACATTTACATAATTCTGTGTTAAATGGGTTGTCTAGCAGAGATACCTTTTTGACAAAGCTTTGACTTGAGCTCAGAGAGGGTAAAAAAATAATAATAATTAATACCCACTAATCCCACACTGTGCCTTTTTGGCACTCCCTCAGTCCCCGATGGTCTCTGGCTCCATCTTGACATACAAGAAATGCCCACTTAATCATGTCACCACTGTGGCCAGTGATTGGCTGAGCAGGCATTTCTTGACATTTCCTTTGTGTCAAGATACGAGCAGGAAATATAGACCATTAGACACCTGGCATTAAAAAAGAAGCATCAGGAGATCGGTAAGGTGAGGTACTGTTTGTTTTATGTTTTTAAGCCACTCAGTCATTTGCCAAAGTTTTCTTCTTCAACAGTTCCTTTGATTTTAGCTAATCTGTTTTTTGTAGACTTTTTCAGCCATTATTCCGATTACTTGCAGCATGTATTGCTCTTTATGGAGACAGCTATATTGGGAAATGGTTACATAGCAGTTTTATTAGGAACATTAAGAATCAGCTGGCATTACTAATGAAACCACATAATAAACACATGTGGAAATCAAATCCATTTCACTTTTTAATAAACTTTTATATACTGGTATAATCTCTCTCGTTGTGGGTTTCAAAATCATCAGAAATCTTGGATGTGACCCAAGGTAAAGCCTCATACAAAGGGAGTGGTGGAAGAGAGGTATGGACTCTCTCCAATTACATTATGTCTCTTGTCATTATTTCAAAATAACCAAACTGACATTATAAAAGAATGCCTCATTTATCTCACTGTAGTTTTATTAAATAGAAGTAAAGGTGTTGTCCTACAATGGCAACTTATTAGTGTTGTACTGGGTTATGTTCACAATTCCTATTGATTTTGAATGCAGCAGGAATATACATATGCCTTATTTGTTTGTATAATGTTGCTATGCTGCCTTATCTATGCCTCCACGAGTACAAAAGGGCTGTCATTATATTTTCCATCTCTTATGATAATGAGATGACTCATCTTGCCCCTACATCTTGTCTACACAGCAAAGCTGAGAAGTGCACTTCAAAAAGCAGTGTGCTACAGTGGTTAGTATGGAACCTGTAATATTTCAGGCTTTCTTTTATGCAGAAAGTCATGTGAAAACACCACCACATATAATAAAAACCTGACTGAAATAATACCTTATTTTCTTATGATATATTTCCTTTACATAGGAACCACGACTTCAAATTAATTGAGAAACACCTCCATGAGCCAGCGGCCAATATCCTGCTAATAGTTAGAGTGCTATAAGTCTAATAATAAAGAAAAATAACAAATCTTCTCTATTACAATTTTACCCCTTTCATTTATGTAACCAGTATTCTGCTTGTTACATGACTTCAGTATTTTCCCCTTTAACTTTGACTTCCAAGACTGGCAACTGCAGGCAGCATACAAATTAAGAGGTTAGGGTTAGGAGAAACCAGAGTTCAGGGACAGGGTCTAGCTCTTAGCCTGAGGGTAGACAAACAATAAGTTGGGAGAAAAGATCTTCAAAATGTGACTTGCAAGCAGCCCGACAGGGAATTAATCTACTGTTGACTGCCTTGTTTGCAAAAAGCAACATAGACCTTAGGTTCTAAAACCCTTCTATGCTTTTTAACCCTAAATTTCAAAAGGTTTAATTCTACACCTTTAGGGACATTTTTTGTTTACTCAAATGCCTATATTTTTGACTGAAAAGCATTTTTGAAAAATAATTTTATAAAAATTTTCCACTGTTTATTATGCAACTGGATGCTAACAATTCTTTAACTTTTTGACTCCCAAAAGAGTTGGCAGAGTATCTCAGGGTTCCTGATAATACCCAGGGGGTGCCACATAAACTCCAATATTTGCTATTAAGTTTTAGTAGATATCTCTATTGTAATAACAGAGTGTCGCACTTACTTCACCAGGGAGGAGGGCATAGGATAAAGCTCAAGACACCTATGCCCTCACCTCCCCCGCCGAGATCGCTTTGCAAGATGTAACAGTGGCTTCCTGGTCCCCAAAGAGATTACACCGGGGCTCCAAAGTAAAGATGAAGTCTTTTATTGTTCAGCTCAACGCGTTTAGGGAAAAAATCCCTTTCTCAAGAGCATTTATACATTAGTCCACAAGAGGGTACTGACTTCTTTCTTTTTGGTTTGGGGAGCTACCTAATATTCCCATAATATCTTCACATCTCTGTTTCTTCTTTCCAACAATACTTTTATTCTCCTACACCATTGTTGTGGTTATCCCTTGGCGCCTCATTTTCCATTTTCCCTCTACCTTTCCTTAAATACCCGTGCCGTTTACTCCTTCTTTTTTTCTTCGCATATCACTATTGGGAACTCAGGGCTCATATCTCCCTTTCTTATCATTCTGAAGATCATTTTTACACAATCATATTGCAAAGGGAGATATTATCCTTTGGATTACCTGGATGGAGGATCTCATCTCCCGACCTTGACAGCATTTTTCTATAAAACATTTAGCACACCACCCCTTTACCACCCCAGCTTTAATTAGATTTTGGAAAAGAAAAAGGACCTTTGAAAAATATTTTCTCAGAAAGGGATGGACCTTGTGTTCTTCTCTCCCAACAAGTCCACCAAATGCATGCATGTCAAGTAAAATGGGTATAAAGTGTGGACTCAATTGTATAAAACACCTGATAAGACTTTCTTGTATAGACAGATGTCTATGATACTTGCTGGAGGTGCTCAAGGGAGAAAGGTACCTTTTTCCATATTTGGTGCAATTGTGATGTGATTAATAAAGGGTGGAATGAGATTCTCCAGATAAGCAACTTCATTTCTAATAGTTCTGTTCCTCACAGTAAATTGCCCTATTCATCTGTTTTTCGGAAAAGTCTACCAGAGGTACCTGGTACAGTACCTTTTTTACCAACTGATCATTGCTGCTCGATTCCTTATTCCAAAACTCTGGCTATCCTACTGAACTCCCCTGTTTTGCACACTGGATAGCAAAAGTTCACCATTTTAAAGAAATTTTGCTCTAGGAATCTCATACCAGATTTTTAACCCTTTGGCAGACTTGGAAAGATTTTTGGAAATTTTAGGATTCTTTACACTCCTACTATACTGTATTGTCACCTCCCTTAACTTCAACTACTTTTCATATTTATGATCATGTTTGCTTATTTGGCCTCCTTAAATTTCAAGATCTACTTGTGCAATACTGATGTTTTGCACAGTTTGGACTCTGCCTCTTTTATGTACTGAATAGAAGTACATATATAACTGCCTGCAGACTGCTGTTCAAAGTACAATCCGCCTGAGAACTTGTCTGTAGGCTCGATCTTCAGTCCTTCTCTTTTCTCTTTGGAACAATCCTGGATTTATGACCATGTTGATTAGCACCTTGCAAGATTGGTTAGATGTAAACCTATGATTAGTTTTATGAGACATTGTTACAGTGACCTAATAATGTTTAATACATAATATTTTTTTTTCTAGAGGATGATGTATTTCTAGAAGATGAAGATTTGAGGCAAGAATATGTGATGACTGAACATGGCTTATTGTATCAGGGAAGCAAAGCCTTTATTGTCACCACTCCATGGAACTTTGGTCAGGTACTGTGCTGCCATCATTACATGTGGTGTAACACTGATAACTATTGTGAAGCAGAGACCAACTGAGAGTGGTCTGGATTCCTTACCAACCACTAAAGTCTTGATACATTTGAGCTGGGTTAAATTATTGCATGGAATAATGCACTGCTCAGTTGCCTGGTCTCTACACCTTGCTTTGAATCCAGCCATAAAAGGTGGTGGATTCATAGCCATTAGTTGAAATGGTAGGTATTGTTGGCCAAGTGCTGTGCCGCTTGTTGTCACGGCACTTCTGAAGCCCGTTGTGGCTGCAGAGGAGCATGTGACCAAGTCCTTGCAGCGCTTCATGTAAGCACTGCGCAGGCTCAAACATGGACACAGTGGAGGCAGTGCGAAGGGCCGGTAAGGTAAGTATGAATCTTCTGATTATGGAGGCAGGCTGCAGGCATTAGACAAATATAAATTATTCCCAGAGAAACCCTTTAAAGAGGACCTTTCATTATAAACTAAGTATCAGAATATGTAGGGCATAGTGTAGGGATCTTACTGCACTTACTATTTTTCTGGGCGCTGCTCCGTTCGCCCGCTGTGGCCCTCGTTGTATTCTCCCGCCTGGTATGCTAATTTTAGCATTGGAGCAATTTGGAGGAGACTGAGTCTTTCTCCATGGGCGTCTCCTTCTCCCTGGCTGTAGCGCTGTCCACTCACAGTGGGGAGCGTCACAGCCAGGGAGAAGGTGAGTTTTTTTTTCTCCCTGGCTGTGACGCTCTCCACTGCGATTGGACAGCGCTACAGCCAGGGAGAAGGAGACGCCCATGGACAAAGACTCAGTCTCCTCCTCATTGCTCCAATGCTAAAATTAGCATACCAGGCGGGAGAATACAACGAGGGCCACAGCGGGCGAACAGAGCAGCGCCCAGAAAAATAGTAAGTGCAGTTAGATCCCTGCATTATGCCCTACGTATCTTGATACTTAAATTATAATGTCTGGACCCATGAAAGGTCCTCTTTAAGGACTGTTGCACACAAATTTGCTCTGGTGGGGTTTGTTCGTAAAAAATAGTCATAGAAACAGATAGCATTTTTTTTTATCACATCAGTTTTTTGGTGGCTTTTTTTTTGTGCAAAATTTGTGCATGCAAATTTTTATTTGGGAGTTTTTCCCCCATAGAAAATTGAGTTTTGGGCTATAGAGCTGCGGACATGCACGGCTAGATCGCCGCTAGCATGTCCGCAATATATCTGTCCTATAGGGCTGTGTGCTTTTAATTTCTTTAAAAAAGGATTTTATAGATATGTAAATTAGTCTTGTATGTGTCCAAGGGGCTGTACTAACCTTCCTGGAGCCCAGCCGTGCCCAGCCACGCCCGCCTGTGAAGGAGCCCAGCACCGCCTATGTCCTCCGAATCTCCTTCTTTCATTAACTATAGATTGCCGCAGTGCCGGTATAGTGTTCTTTCCCTGTGCTGGCATCAGCCTAAGGGAAAGAACTGCGCATGCGCGAGGTCGCGCATCGCGAGATTACGGCAATCTATAGTTAATGAAAGGAGGAGATTCGGAGGACATAGGCGGTGCTGGGCTCCTTCACAGGCAGGCGTGGCTGGGCTCCAGGGAGGTTAGTACAGCCCCTTGGGCACCTTACAAGACTAATTTACATATCTATAAAATCCTTTTTTAAAGAAATTAAAAGCACACAGCCCTATAGGACAAATATATTGCGGACATGCTAGCGGCGATCTAGCCGTGCATGTCCGCAGCTCTATAGCCCAAAACTTGGTGACAGAATCCCTTTAAACCTGAAAGTAAACCAAAACATCTTGTTCTCATTGTCTAACCTGATGTCCATAGACAACATGAATGCGGAGTGTGTCACATAATAGCTTGTGTCATGTGTTCACACCCATATGTTCATATGTATTTATTTTTTACTGTAAATAAGGAAATAAATCTGCAACTAATGTTCAGAAACTATTAGAGAATCACCATTTATTCTGCCCTTAAACAACAAATGGCATACAGTCGTGTGCAAGAGGCCTAACAGTGATCCCTACAGAACGCTTATTATAGTGACAAGCACAGCATCTTTCATAGCATTGGCAGCCACAGGAACTCAATGATATAAATACCTACATTACCCCATTAAAAAGTCCCCCACAACAGCCTAACCCCCTGTAATACCCACCACTCTACCTCAGAAACTTAAATTGTAGAAGGTGCAATGCCATATATTTCTTGTGGCGGGTCCGTCATAGATTCGGCATTGTTGCGTCAGATTTGGCTTCATCCATTATGTAGTGGTGATAAACCCTATGGGAGCTGTAATCATGGAGATGCAGTCTGCAGGCAGTAGGTTATAGAGCAGGAGGAACTGAGCAGATCCATATATTGTTTTGTGGGAAAAGATTCTATAAAACGTGTAATTTATTCATTTAAATCTCTGATATTTCTATACTTAGGAGTCCAGTGGGAGGTCCTAACAGTGTTTGACAGTTAACTCTGTATGCAGCTATCTATGTCGTAGAGTAGGACCGCCCACTGGACTCCTAAGCACAGAATAATCTGAGATTTACATGAGTAAATGACAAGTTTTACAGAATTTTTCCCACAGTGATATACATCAGTTTGCTCAGCTCCTGCTCTATAACATGCTGCGTTGGTGACAGGTTCCCTTCAGGTAACAATCAAATTTTTTTTAAACTTGACAGAACAGAGCCCGAGGACTTTTATTTGACAGAATTTTATTTCTGTTTTAGCAATAGGATTGCCTCATACACCTGCAACCCAACAGCTCCATACATCATAGTCATGTAATATGCCTAGAATCTATAAAAATAATGTATCATTGGATTTCACAGAACGTGTTTTCGAGCCGCCTTTTGAAGTTTCGAGCTGTCACTTTATGATACAGCACCTCTCCCTAAAAACAGGGATTAGATTGACATAATAGTGCTCATTCATCGCCCCGCAGGCCAGTTATTAACAAACAATTCATCTGGCAGGAAATACAGTACAGGACGCATCACAGCAACAAGTGCAGCAAAACTCCCTGTGTGATGACAGCTAGGGGTCACAAAACTATTTAAAGGTGGGGCATGCAGAAAAAAAAATCTGCAGTCAGTTGTATATGATTAGGGAAACATGAAACAGTGACACTTTTGTCCATAGGTCGTGTCTAGAACTGCATTTCATGCTTAAAAAGGACCTGCCAGCTCTTGAGACATGTTTGTTTTAGAAGATACCTGCATTCCCCATAAGGCTGGGTTCACATCACTGTTTCATTTTGAGTTTTTCTGATCTGTCAGAAGAACAGAACCCCCCCCCCCCTTTCCCCAAAACAAAACAAAATGGATCCTGTATTTTAAGTAATGTTGAGTGAATCGAGCTTCGGATGTTTCATCCGAAGTCGCTTTGTTCAAAACTTCGAAATAATACTGTATGGAGAGTTGTCTCCCTACAGTATTAGAGTGCATGGTCTCCGATGAACTGAAGTAAGTTTTTCGCAAAGTCACCCGTGACTTCGTTGAATAACTTTGGTAATTGATTTTTAGAGTGGAAAACCTCTTTAAAACTTGAAATTGAACCCGGCTTCAGTTCCGAGGTGTTAGTATTACATTTAGAAGCTGGCGCCTTTTCATAACTCTGGCAGATCCACTGTCAGTGAAGGGCATTATCAAGATCAACGTCTAATATGCCGGTCTTAATAAATGAACCCCTATGACTCTAAGAGATGTACAGTATGTACTAAAAAAGTAAAAAATGCTGAACCTAAGGTCCATGTGCCAGACTTTGTATTTTGTAGTAAAAGCATTAATAGGCATGCATTTTTCCTACAATTTTTAGTTTGAAGATGGAATAGGTGAAATCTGCCTGAAAATCTTAGACATGAACCCCAATTATCTGAAGAATCCATCTTTAGATTGCTCCAAGAGAGGAGACCCTGTGTACGTCAGTAGAGTCATCTCTGCTATGGTAAGCCAGGCCAGTGCGTCAAATGACAGATTGCTAGACTTCATGATTCATGGGAATGTTTCATCTTCTGTTATTAATCACTGAATTATGCAGATCAATTCTAATGATGATCAAGGAGTGATTGAATCTTCCTGGGATGAGCTCTTCAGCAATGGTGCCAACCCAAGCACGTGGAATGGAAGCGTTACTATTCTCAGACTTTGGCATAACAGTGGGTGCAGGCCAGTTCGATATGGACAATGCTGGGTTCTAGCTGGTGTGATGTGTACAGGTAAAGTAGTAATAAAACTCTAGGCTGATATAAGGGGATGCAATGTTATGACACATGTTTAGTGCATCCGAGGTCCACTCAGGAGACTAAGTGGGGTTCTCATTACCTTGTTTGCGATCTTCAGAAATTTATTTTCAAAAGATACTGCACCTTACATATCTACTACAGCTTTACATGCATATTTTAAGATCACATTTAAAGTTGGCCATCCACCTTAGCACTTTGTAATCTCTGCTAATAATTTCTGTTGTTCTGCTCAGCCTTAGGAGCAGAACAACAAAAATTGAGTCAGTGTCGGATCCGACAAATGCCAACAGCACCAGAGAGACCCCATTGATTATTATGGAATCCATTAGGTTTCTGTCATTTTACTGGACAAAATAATGCAGCATTTTATTGAATCTGTGACAGAGGTGCCTAATGGAGATGTGAAGACACCCTAAGGTTGCACGCATACACTGGGGAGTATGCAGGTGTTTTTAATGGGATAAGGGGAATATGCCATCGCCGACTCCAGCATTGGGTTATCTTCCATTTTCCAACATACTGATCCTTCCTTCCCCCAGTCTCTCATCAGGGCAGAGTCAGCACACCTCCATAAGCACAATTTAGACTGAGTTAAATTTGAAGTTTGACTACTTCTTCAGCCTTCAGGTCCAATTTCTTTGCTCCTTTGTTCACAGTGATGAGATTCCTAGGAATTCCTGCTCGTGTAGTGACAAACTATGAATCTGCACATGATACAAACTTCAGCCTGACTGTAGATGAGTATTATGATGAAACTGGGAAAAAGTTGGAACCACCTCAAGGAGACAGTGTCTGGTGAGTGGAGAATGCAACAGGGTTTGTTGTCATGTTTATGTAATGTTCTGAGTTACTGTATTGTACACTCAATAGTTCTGTGTGGATAGGTCAGAGTTAACTATCCTGACTCAGCCCATTTAGGAGGTTAGGAGGTGGACTTAGGTCTGCCCCAAGTTTAGTGTGTGAGTATGTGTGCTAGCTGAGGAAAAGAGAGGAGCTATGTGTGCTCAGTACTCAGAAAACTAGGCCTAAATCCCAGAGAACAAAAATATCTGAGACATTTACAGCAAGAAAGCCATTGCTACATTAAAGTACTCCAGAGAGAGAAAAGGAAGAACTAGAAGGTCCGGAATCTACATGGCCGTGCACTGGAGTCAGTCCGATAGAGACTTTGCTGCTGTCAAGGAGAACATCGCCAATACACCCTTCCATATTTTCACACAGTCCTTGCCAGCTGTATCTTATACCTATATCCCTCAGACTGGAAATTACAGACAAGTTTTCAAGAACCTTATTGCCAACCTTAGATGCTGCAGAGAGAGACTTTGGAAAGGTAGAGAGAAGGAGTACTACAACCCCATGATTAATCCATACGTTGCTATTGGGGAAGAATTGCACTGTGAATTGTTTGGAACTGCTTTAATATTTCTGGATGTACTACAACTCCCATTCTGCACTTTAGTAAAGAGACTTATTTATTTTCTACCACCGGCCTAGTTGCTAACTCCAGCACCATTCGCCAGCTGCAGCACCTACATCTCCTGCCTTGTATCCTTACAAAACCCTTAACACCCAGGGCAGCCCAACTGCCATCAGGCAGGAGCTCTAACATCAGGGTGTGCTCTAAGGAATGAAAAGGTTTGTTCTTCTGTTATTGCCTGGGCCTAAGGAGCATAGGTGTGAGGATTGCCACTATGACTTTAAAGGGAACCTGTCATCAACTTTATGGTGACCTCACTGAGGTTAATGGTCAGTCACTCATGAGCTAATAGTAAGTGGCTGCCGAGCATCATAAACATTGCAGCACAGGCCTTGAAAAGAGCCAAATCTACCTGAGAAGAGTCCTGGTTATTCATAAGCTCCTGCTCTCTCACCCATCTGCTAATGATTGGCAGTTCTCTCCTAGAGAGAAAGGGAGACAACTAGGTAGAAGACTGTCAGTCACCAGCAGGTGGGCAGGGAGAACAGGACTTCATGAACAACCATGACTCTTCTCAGGTGGCCGGGACTCTCTTCCAGGCCCAGTCTGCAATGATTGTGATGTTGGTTCTCGGCAACCACTTACTTTTAACTTATAAATGACAGACCGCTGAAATCATCTCACCTGTCTCTACTTTATACTGCCTTTAGTATGGGTAGCATAAAGGTCATGACAGGTTCCTTTTAATGAAGAACTGTCGTTGGCAGAGCCACTACCACTCCCATCATCTGCTCCTCCTGGGCTTGTGGCAGACACGGCTTGCTTTGTGTACCTTCACACACTAACACATGTAACATGGAAATCATAAACCAATAAAATAGAAGCTATTAACTATTAATTAAAATGATGCCTTCAAATTAGAGATGAGCACATTTCTGATTGGCTAATTTCTTTTATTTTTATGTTAGATTCTGAATCGATTCTACATGAATCAGATATGCACCAATTGGCCAGAAAATTGGCATGTGACACTCTGAGGCCTCCTAGGAATTTAGGACTTTAGAATTTGTATATCTTTTCATTATCTGTATTTTAAAATATTGTTACAGATTTTTGCAATTTCTCTGAGTGACACTGACACAGCTATGGGTAAACGTATATTTCACACTGTTAACAAAAAGTGAGTTTAAAAAAACACACTGCCCCATTGTTATGCTTTTTCATATTACAAAGCTTTCAAAAATTATCCCTTATCGGGGCAGATGCTGTATAGACACACAGGGCATTATGGGGAAAAACTGTGGCCAGTTGGGGGACCAAGCATCCAAAAATGATGCCTTACGGGCAACAGATCCCTGCAGAGGTGCAGCTAGGCTTTCAAGCACCCAGTGCGTGATGGACCATGTGATGGATCATGTGATGGACCATGTGATGAGCGCAGTGACGTCATCAAAGGTCTTTTACCCAGGGCCTGAAGAAAGAAGAAAGAAGAGTAGATCCGCTACGCGACCAAGTGGATGAGGTGAGTTAAATTTGTTTATTATTTTAAAACCCTCAATGGACATTTTACTATGCATTCTGTATCAAGAATGCTATTATTTTCCCTTATAACCATGTTATAAAGGAAAATAATAAAGATCGGATCCCCATCCCGATCGTCTCCTTAGCAACATGAGTTAAAATCGCACCACATCCGCACTTGCTTGCGGATGCTTGCGATTTTCACGCAGCCCCATTCACTTTTATGGGGCCTGCGTTGCGTGAAGAACACACGATATAGAGCATGCTGCGATTTTCACGTAACACACAAGTGATGCGTGAAAATCACCGCTCATGTGCACAGCCCCATAGAAATTAATGGGTTCGGATTCAGTGTGGGTGCAATGCGTTCACCTCACGCATCGCACCTGCGTGGAAAACTCGCCCGTGTGAAAGAGGCCTAACACCAACCAATGATCAAGATCAAACATTCCTTGTTGGTTGAAAATCGGCCTGTGTAAAAGTTCCTTCAGGTCAATACCTTGCTGCTGGTGCCAGACAACTGCTGGAGGTCATGGCTTTTTTCCATGGTGTACTTAAAAAAAATTTCAGCTTCTCGTCTGCTCTTTTAATGTAGATCTTAGCTGTAACGCATGATGGTCTTGAATTATATGGCTTCTTTCTCTAATTTCCCATAATAAAGTTGTAACCTTTTTAGTTTTCCATTCATGTAGCCTTTTTTTGCGGGAGAAGTTATCTAATGGAATTTAATATTGCATACAATTTAGTGGGAAGCTGGAAAAAACCTAATGGGGTAAAATTTTGGGGAAGAAAAACACAATTTTGACATAGTTTTATGGGTTTTGTTTTTATGGCTTTTTCTGTAAGATAAAACTAACTTAATTATGTTTCAATACTGAAAAAAAATCAACTTTCTTTTAAAATAAAAATAAAACAGGTTTTTAAAATTAAAGTATAACTGTCATATTTTTTTTTTTTTTTTTATTGGATTGTGGTGATTAATATCTCCTTGGTGGCCCTATTTCAACTTTTCACTGTGTATTCAATTACCCCTTAATTCCACAGTTTTGTTCCCTGTACTGCCTACTTTTACCTGTGCTTAAAATAGGGTTGCTAGGCATGGTCCGTCTATCTGTTGAAGGACGGAGGACGCAGAAGCAGGCTGCATGCAAGGTCACATTACTGACAGCCAGGGACTGTAAGTAAATGATTAAAGCCTGGTCCTCCCCAGCAGCTGATAACAGTGCCTGGGCTGTGTGCACTTCTCCCTGTCCCTGCGCTTGGCAGACGCTCCCTCACTCAGCAGAGCTGGAGAATGAAGAGTGGAAGCAGCGCAGACCAGGGAAGGGAGATCTGCCGTCTGCTCAGTGTATAAATGAAAGCAACATGTGGTAAAAGGACCCCTTTGTGCTGCAGGAGATTAACCCTTTAGGGGGAGGGCTCTGGTTACTGACACTTTTGGGGGGCTATTGTTACTGGCTAGTGAGGGCAGGCAGGATTAGCTTCAGGGTGAGGGCAGTGGCGGCCATCTTAACTGAATAGTTAAATTGCAGTTTTATGCAGACTGGTTGCTAAGGGCTGAATCTTATTAAACATGGGGTCAGTCAGTCAAATAGTAACTGATTCTGGAATATCATGTCATTAGTAACTACATATATGAAAATTGAAATTAGGGTCTAAGTGTGACAGTTATCCTTTAAGTCACTGCAGATGACTACAATACATTGCATTAAATTGCCTGTGTAATTAATTGCAGGTTTGCTATGTTGCTATGGAGCTCTGCCACCTGCAGGGCTCAAAAGGAACTACAGCTCTAAAAGCCTTAGTTTCTTCAGAGAGACCAGAGCTTTCATTGACAACCACTGGCTCTCCAAATTTGAAATTAACCTTCTTAATGATAGAAGTAAACTTGGGTCTTCTCTACCATGTAGAAAGGGAAGGTTTTGATTTTATTGTCACCCAGAAAGGATGATCTGAGGCTTGCCATTTGCCAGTCTCATGTGTTTAATACTTCTTATGGGGACCAGGTGATAGAAATGAGTTTTATTACTTATGTTTATAGCTACAAAGAGCATACTCTCACATAACAGTGTCTTATATGTCCATGTAGGAATTTTCATGTCTGGAATGAATGTTGGATGGCAAGGAAAGACCTACGCCCAGGTTATGATGGCTGGCAGGTTCTGGATCCCACCCCACAAGAGATCAGTGGAGGTATATGTAGACACTAAGACCAAACAGTCTGAAATTTCATTGACTATGGGCATGCTGCATGGTTATCCTGTTTTGTCTTCTTTCAGGGACGTATTGCTGTGGTCCAGCCCCTGTTAAAGCGGTCAAAGAAGGAGAGGTAGATGTAGATTATGATGTTGCATTTGTGTTCACGGAGGTGAATGGTGATGTTATTCCCTGGGTTCTACGAGATGGTGGAGTAGAGAAAGGGGAGGTGGATACCCTTACCATTGGCAAATCCATAAGTACGAAAAGCGTTGGTAGTAGTCTCAGAGATGATATAACGGATCAGTACAAGTATATAGAAGGTAATTATAACTCTTAATGATAGTAAATATAACATTTCAATTAGTCCTGTGTGGATGGTGTTGACTTCTCTCATTTTGTTTTGAAGGAACTACTCAGGAGAGAGCGATATTTGAAAAAGCTATGGCTAAATTGAAATCTAAGAAGCCATTTATGGAAAGAGATTCGATTGTGGCGCTGGACTTTAACGCATCCTTAAAGTTAGCACAATCCCCACTGATTGGACAGACAATCATTCTTCTGTATTACATTCGTAACAGAGGCTTTGAACCGAAAAAGTTCTCCATAATTGTCAGTGCCCAAGAGATGATGTATAATGGAAAGGCTTTGGAGCAGTTCTGGACTGACAGTTTTGAGGTTGATGTCAGTCCAGGGAAAGGTAAGGGAACTGATATGTGAATGATCATAAAAGTGCATCCTCAGAGAAAGGGTTTAGGTAATTATACTTTCTGTCTCAGTTTTAATAGCATAGTACAAGTCTAACAACAAGTTAGTAAAAAGGTATTTTTGCATTAGTGTTGTGTTTTAACATCCAATTCGAAAAAAATATGTATTTGCCAAAATTTGTTAAAATGGTAGATGCAAAATATTTCCTTTTTTCCCCCATTACTTTTAGGGGTAACAGTAGTACAGATGCATTTTAGGGTTCACATCATGTCTACAATGTCTGGACCCTTCATGGTATATAGTTGTTGATAAGCTCAGTAAGAACTATGGGGAGTCTATATATTGGGGCCAAAAACAAAGTCTAAAATGCATCTGTATTATGGTCGTATATATCGTACAGAGCTGTATGGGCCCATACTGTACTTCTATGTGTATAACTAAGGATTCTCAGATTCCACATGCTTAGAAAAAATGTGGCATTCTCCATCACTTTTGGAAGAAGCTATCTCTGCAGTAAGGTAATATACAGAGGTACCATATGGCGACTAGTGATGAGCATCAGGGGCAATATTCGAATTTGCGATATTTCGCAAATATTTTGTAGAATATTCGTCATATATTTGTGAATTCGAGAATTCAGATTTTTTTTTTTGTTACATTTTCCAAGCTGCTAGAAGTTTACTGAGACTGGAGAAAATGGTTGGCATGGCAGAACATAAAAAATTGCTTTATATGCAGATAGAGTGCTCCAATATATTCACGATTGCGCAAATCTGCAATTAATGATGCGTATATTTTGGCGCAATACGTGAAACTTCACATTTTAGCAGGTCTGACTACATATTACTGATTGGTACACTATGTATTGTTGTGACATCACAGCACTATGGGGGAGATTTATCAAAGCTGGTGTAACGTAGAACTGGCTTAGTTGCCCCTAGCAACCAATCAGAGTCCACCTTTCATTTTTCGCAGCTCTTTTGGAAAATTAAAGCTGGAATCTGATTGGTTGCTATAGGCAACCATGCCAGTTTTCCTTTACCCCAGTTTTGATCAATCTCCCCCTATGTCTGTAGCATGTATGTATGGACAGCAGAACCTTTCACACTACCTAACACCCTGCGCTGGAACCTACCAGCTACATTATATCAGGATATAACCTACACTGACTATCTCCCACTAACTATCTGTATTATATACAGTCGTGGCCAAAAGTTTTGAGAATGACATAAATATTGGAATTTGGAAAAGTTGCTACTTAAGTTTTTATAATAGCAATTTGCATATACTCCAGAATGTTATGAAGAGTGATCAGATGAATTGCATAGTCCTTCTTTGCCATGAAAATTAACTTAATCCCCAAAAAAACTTTCCACTGCATTTCATTGCTGTCATTAAAGGACCTGCTGAGATCATTTCAGTAATCGTCTTGTTAACTCAGGTGAGAATGTTGACGAGCACAAGGCTGGAGATCATTATGTCAGGCTGATTGGGTTAAAATGGCAGACTTGACATGTTAAAAGGAGGGTGATGCTTGAAATCATTGTTCTTCCATTGTTAACCATGGTGACCTGCAAAGAAACGCGTGCAGCCATCATTGCGTTGCATAAAAATGGCTTCACAGGCAAGGATATTGTGGCTACTAAGATTGCACCTCAATCAACAATTTATAGGATCATCAAGAACTTCAAGGAAAGAGGTTCAATTCTTGTTAAGAAGGCTTCAGGGCGTCCAAGAAAGTCCAGCAAGCGCCAGGATCGTCTCCTAAAGAGGATTCAGCTGCGGGATCAGAGTGCCACCAGTGCAGAGCTTGCTCAGGAATAGCAGCAGAGTGACGCACAGTGAGGCGAAGACTTTTGGAAGATGGCCTGGTGTCAAAAAGGGCAGCAAAGAAGCCACTTCTCTGCAAAAAAAACATCAGGGACAGATTGATCTTCTGAAGAAAGTATGGTGAATGGACTGCTGAGGACTGGGGAAAAGTCATATTCTCCCATGAAGCCTCTTTCCGATTGTTTGGGGCATCTGGAAAAAGGCTTGTCCGGAGAAGAAAAGGTGAGTGCTACCATCAGTCCTGTGTCATGCCAACAGTAAAGCATCCTGAGACCATTCATGTATGGGGTTGCTTCTCATCCAAGGGAGTGGGCTCACTCACAATTTTGCCCAAAAACACAGCCATGAATAAAGAATGGTACCAAAACACCATCCAACAGCAACTTCTTCCAACAATCCAACAACAGTTTGATGAAGAACAATGCATTTCCCAGCACGATGGAGCACCGTGCCATAAGGCAAAAGTGATAACTAAGTGGCTCGGGGACCAAAACGTTGACATTTTGGGTCCATGGCCTGGAAACTCCCCAGATCTTAATCCCATTGAGAACTTGTGGTCAATCCTCAAGAGGCGGGTGGACAAACAAAAACCCACTAATTCTGACAAACTCCAAGAAGTGATTATGAAAGAATGGGTTGCTATCAGTCAGGAATTGGCCCAGAAGTTGATTGAGAGCATGCCCAGTCGAATTGCAGAGGTCCTGAAAAAGAAGGGCCAACACTGCAAATACTGACTCTTTGCATAAATGTCATGTAATTGTCGATAAAAGCCTTTGAAACGTATAAAGTGCGTGTAATTATATCTCACTAAATCACAGAATTAACTGAAACAAAGATCTAAAAGCAGTTTAGCAGCAAATTTTGTGAAAACAAATATTTGTGCCATTCTCAAAACTTTTGGCCACGACTGTATATATAAGCTAACTAACTAACTATCTAATGTAATGACACAGTAAAGCACAGGGCACAGCAATGACACTGCTGTCTCTCTCAGAACTTTAAAAAACTGGCTTCTGGGGAGGTTCTTATATAGTAAGGGGTAGGCAGCTTTCCTATTGGTTGCTAGGGATGTTGCTAAGCTCAGACAAAGACATTGCAGCCTTCTCATTGGCCCACAATGAATATTCGAAAATACAAATATATATCACTATATTCTAAATATTCGCGAATTCTTGAAGTGCCGATATTCGCGATTCGAATATTCGCGTCCAACACTAATGGTGACACACTTTGTGTGCAGCTCTATAGGTTAAATGCTTATGGCTCTGCCTTGTACATCCTTAGTCCTAGGCAGTGGCATACCATTCAATGGAGGCAGACCATGCGACTGCTATGGTCCCAGGGAATTGGGGCCCAGTGTTAAACTCAGCGTTCCTTCTCTTGGTGTGAAAACGCTGCATTTTCATGCAGCCACCACCAGGGGGAGCTCAGTGAAAGCATGTTATTACAGCTTCTAATTCATTCAATTGTAACAGTATAAATGCCTATGCACCCCCCTAGTGGTGGCTGTCGCCAACTACTTTTGTAATAGAAAGAAAGAAGGAGATTTATCAATTTATTTTTGCCAGATGTTTGGTGTGAAAACATTGAAAAACATGGAGTTCAAAATGAGCACCATATTTGAAAAATACCTGTTCTACTTTTTCTGACATCTAAGGGCTCATTCAGACGGCCATATGCTGTCCGCAAAAAAACGGGATCTGCAAAAAATGGATAGCATTCAGTATTTTTGCAGACCCATAGACTTCAATGGGGCCATGTCCTGATTTTCACGGACAAGTATAGGACATGTTTCATTTGTTTTGCGGAACCGTGGATAGAAAAGGGCCCCATAGATAGAAGTGAAACGGATCCGCATTTTTGCAGATAGCATACGTCCGTCTGAATGAGCCCTAAGTCTGATAAAGGCCAGGTGTGATTTTTTTTTATACATTTTTTTTTCTGCATATTGAAAAAAAATGTAAATTCATCAGAATTCTGGGGCATTGTAGAATATGCCTTGTGTATACGGTGTCTGGTCTAGTTCCTGTTCAATTTATGGGTTTGCCACCTTGGTTCCCTTTTCTCCTCTAATATGGTTAATTTAATGCTGCCTACATTTCCCATTATACTCCTGGCATTGCCGAGGCTGAGGTGGAGTCACACTGCAATTGCTCTGCTCAGAGTCCTAAGGGCAACACAAATTAGATGTGACATAGAACTGCTGTCCCAGACCTTACACTGCAGAGTGTTATTGTATCCTATGTGATGCAGCTTCAGGCCGTGTCTTCTGACTCCTCCTTCTGATTGGTTTCTCCCTGTCAGCTCTTACAAGCAAGAGGCATTGGGGCAGCAGTGTGAAGCTGCATTTTTTTTAAAACTCTGCAGGTAATTTTTGTAGGGATTTCCCTGTTATACCATTGCACTCCTGTGTACACAGGGGAGGAAGGTCTGCACTGGCAGTCAGACTGGGGAACATATCACACCTGCCCATAGTGAAAGAGTTCAAAATGTACGGATGAAGTTGAGTTGGGGAGAAACAAATGACACTTATATGGGCAAAAAAATTGCTGAAGGGCTTATTTAATACAATGAAATATTGTGCTTTTTTTTTTAATTATAAAAAAATATATATGCATAAATGTTCATGATAGTTATCCCAATGTTTCTATAAAAAAAGAAACTGCCCTATTAAAGTTTATGGATTCCAAAGTTTCATCCTTGTTAAGGTTTTAACATTTTTTTAAATGATGAATTATGCCATTGCCTTGAAGAAGGTTTGTTTTCAGTCAGATAGTGTCCCCCACCTCAAAAAAATTATACCTTTTACATATGATCCATGGACTAGATGATATCTATTAAGGAAGAGTTTAGTGTGAATGGTAACATCAGCAGACATACTGTAATTAGCAGATGGCGCTCTTGGACCTTGAACCTACTGTCAGCTAAAACATTAAGGAGAAACATACACAGCAATTTAGAACAGGGATCAGCAACCTCCGTCACTCCAGCTGCTCAGAAATTACAGCTCCCAGAATACTTCATTCATGTCTTTGGGAGTTAGAAGAACAGCTGAGCATGTTTGCTTGCGTGGAGTTGTAGTTTCACAGCAGCTGGAGTGCCGAAGGTTGCCGATCCCTGTTTTAGAGCATCATATAATGAATACAGTACAATAAAAAATACAGTATGGTGATTAGAGTGACCGACATAACTCTAAAATATTTTATCCCTGTAGATATGGAGACAAGTTTTCAGCTTCATCCTTTCCATTATCAGAGATTTGTGCGTCCTGGTAATAACATCAGAGTCACCGCACTGGCCACAGATCTAAAGACCAAGAAACTGAAGTTAGCATCTAAAAACATCATATTTGAGGTTCCTGCAATAGATATGCAAGTAAGTTTTGAGATACAGTAAATTAACATGCATGGTAAATGGATTATATTTATACATACAATACAGGCATACATAATACACACACAAAACACATAAAATAATACTTGGGGAAATGTAAAAAGTAAATCTATAAAAGAAAGGAAAGAAAAGTAATTGTGTATGCACATGTGGCAGATTTATTGCCGAAATTTCTTCTAATAAAAAGCCAGACCATTGATCTTAATGGGCTTGTTTCTGCAACACGTGTATAGATTTCTGTAAGAAGCATACATATGAATGGGACACTCACAAGGACTTCTGCAACAAATCTGTGTGGTTCTTCTGTACTAAGTAATACTCTCTGGTCTAACATTTTTTTTATATGCGACTCTAGCTTGGTGGTATTGTAGATAGTCGGGCATGCCTAGATAGTTGGGGCACAGGAAAAGTGCACAATAGAGTAGTACATCCTACACAATAGGTATAATATATAGAGAGTAAAGTGGAGGCTGACCTTAGAGAGTTGTTCTATAGATAGGCACAACACTATTGAAGGTTTTCTGATGCAAGGTGTGCTGCCGCAGGTGGTAATTCTTTCAGAGTGAGATGCCCAATCCCACAAGGAGATGCTTAGGTTTGAGTTGAAATGCCTGCTTCGGCGCACAGTAAACCGGCATAGAAAGTTTCAAAATTGTTCTTTATTTCAATAAAATGCACATGGAGGATAAGAACAACGCTTTTTGGGGAATCTTATGTCCCCTTCATCAGGTTAAAAATTTGTTTCTGTCCGATTCTAAATTGTCCCAAAAATTCGGCTTGGATACAAATTAATTCTATTCGAAATGAAAATGCATTAAATGCCCGGAATCAATCTCTCTCTCTTTTTTCAAATTTCTAACTAATCGATTGGCTCATTTTTACAATTGACCTATTACAATAATTAAAATGGGCCACTCCAGATGTATAGTTACTAGTGTTCATCAAGCATGCTCAGTCGAACACAACATCGTGATGCTCGGCCGAATATTGCTTGTGCTGGATGCTCGAGTCAGTGTAGTTAAATCTAATTTAGCCTCTATTTCTACTACACTATAGAGCTGCTTGGCCATTTGCTTAAAAAAAAAGAGAGACTTTTGCTATATAGGAATACTTACTAGTAGTAAGTATTCCTACACAGCAGAAGTCTCATATTTTATTATTTTTGAGCAAATGGCCATGCAGCTCTATAGTGTAGTGGTTAAGGTTCTTGGCTGTAATGTAGAAGGCTGTGAGTTCAAATCACACCAGAAACATTTCAGAAATAGAGGCTGAATTAAATGTATATAATTTAGTATTAATATATATATATATCCAACATAGAAAAACAGCAGCACTATATAGTGAATCCTGGTGCAAATACCTCAGACCACGGGCAAAGCAGTCATCAATAGTTGTAGTTCTTCAAAAAAGAGGCAGCACTCCAGTGTAAAAAAGTGAAAAGATCCGCTCTATTTTCCCTCTGCAACGTTTCAACTGCTCATTGCCCATTCTCTGCTCATTGCCCATGCTTGATAATGACTGCAATGAGCAGTTTAAACTTTGCAGAGGGAAAATAAAGCGGGTCTTTTCACTTTTTTACACTGGAGTGCTGCCTCTTTTTTGGAGTGCTGCCTCTTTTTATATATATATATATATATATATATATATAATCATACTTCTGATATATATGAATGCATAATATGTGGGAAACTACTACTGATGTTTTAGCCATAATATATTTACATATATTATAATATATTATATATTCTAAATATATAATAATATTTGTAAATATATTATGGCTAAAAACTTAAATATATGTTTAAATTAAGCTTCTATTTCTGACAGGATTCAAACTCACAACCTTCTACATTACAGCCAAGAATGTTAACCACTACACTATAGAGCTGCATGGCCAACTACTTAAAAAATATATATATATGAGACTTATGCTGTATAGGACTACTTACTATTACTACTAAGTATTCCTATACAGCAGAAGTCAAATTTTTATATTTTTATTTTTCTTAAAGTAACTGCCCATGAAGCTCTATAGTGTAGTGGTTAAGATTCTTGGCTGTAATGTAGAAGGTTGTGAGTTCAAATCCCACCAGAAACTTTTCAGAAATAAAGGCTAAAATTAATTTAAATACAATGGGTGTCCCGAAGCACTAATTCCATATATGGACATAGCTATATATGAAGTCAGAGCAGGGACTCCTAAGCCGAACTAGAGTCCCAACACCCTCCCCTCTTCAGAGCAGGGGGTGCCTGGTTTAATGCTCAGGTTCTCTCAGGAAGTGTTCTACACAAGCACTTTGGTGCTCGATCAACACTAATAGTTACACCATCTCACCCCTACATCCATAGAAAGCTCAATTGTGTGCAGAAAATCCTCAGTGTAAAGGCTCATTCACACGACGTATGAATGGCTCCACATCCGTTCTGGAATTTTGCAGAACAGGTGCGGACCCATTCACTTAAATGGGGCCACAAAAGATCCGAACAGCACACCGAGTGCTGTCCGTATCTGTAAAAATAAAGAGCATGTACTATTTTTGTCTGCAATCATGGACACGAATAGGCATTTTCTATATAGTGCCGTCCCTGTGCGTTCCGCAAAATGCAGAACGCACATGGCCGATATCCATGTTTTGCGGACTGCAAAACACGGCACAATCATGTGAATGCATCCTAATATGATAGTAGCAAAGTCTGTGTGCCATAAATACGAATCTACACCAGTTATGAGCTGGTGTGGATTTGAATTATCATTTATACCAGTTTCTGGCATAAATGATAACAAATGTATTGGGTCATTGAAGCCACAGCCCCTTTCACTATATTAGGCGTATGTCAAGCTCAGATGGTTAGTTGCCCGTCTCATTTACCATTTTCTACACCTGTTTCAGATGTAGAAAAAGGTCTAAATGTAAGACAGCAAGGAAGTGGTCTTACATTTAGACTCTGTGGCGGTGGGTCCGGCAAAGGTATGAAGAGGCCGGCATCTAAAATGCCAGTCTTCATAAATGTGCCCCTATGTTTAAAAATTGGAGTGCACTATAATTTGCAATTATTTTATGCCACTATTGTAGCAAAAAATATTTGATAAATGTGCCTCATTTATTACAATTCTGTCTTCTTTTGTATGTATTTAAGGGAGTTCTGCAACTTTCGGGATGGGGGGCTGTTTGCAAACATACTCACCTGCTTTCTGGAGCTGACTCCCGACTCCATCGCTTCACAGCCTAGGCTGCTCCGTTATTCCTGTTTGACACTGCTGTAGCCAATCTCTGGCCGCAGCAGTGACCTGCTCACCCTGCGCCATGACAAAAAATGCTCACATGACGCAAGGGAAGAAGGTCACAGCGATGGGCTGCAACCATGCAGCGGCATCAAACATTAGGTTTACATCCACACAGCCAAGCGGAACAGCCAAGGCCGTGGAGAGAAGTAGCCGGGAGCCAGCGCCGGGAAGCAGGTAAGTATGCTTCCCTTCACAGGTGTGCCCAGAAGAGGGAGTCTGGCAAATAAGATTTGACGGGTTGCTATGTGGTCTTATAATAACAATGAGCTGCCAGAGTACTAGGACAGGAAGTGTTGGACACAGATGCTGAACATTCCCCACATTCCTTCTCCGGCTGGCCTACTTAGATGACAAGTATGTAGTCTCATTTTTTACCCACAATAAGGAACATCTTTATTACATAAAATGAAAAATTGATGAGAAAATGTCCTCATTTAGACAGGATGGTCAGAATATTACTAATGGAGAGGCAACCGTAATAATACATAGATTTAATAATAGCAGTAATTAAAATGCTCTCTAGTCTATGAAGTTAAAATAAACCCGCCATAATTTCCTGTGGTGCCAGGCTGCAATTTTCCTGCTGGTGACTAGGTTGAATTCACAAGCTGGAAACTCATAATGAAGTTTGCTTAATTATGTTTCTAAATGTTACTCTGACATGACTAACACTTTAACATTGTGTTGTTTGTGTTTAATATATGCCCACAATGTTGAAATTAAATGCAACTTTCTGATTTACAGTACCCATTAATAAAATGGGGGGTGGGGGGTCACATTCAGGACCCTCACCTGTTAGCCAGTTTGGAGACCAATTACAATAATATCTCTCACCCAGGAGGACCTAACACTTCCATGCATTACATAGACATTACATTGAGTGCAATGGGAACAGTGCAGTACTTAATTTGGACCCACTGGCACCCCTCTCCTCCTGCCTGGAGTGGTGCTGTCAGTAGCCTATCTTTCAATCTTAGCCGATCAGTAATAAGGGGACTTTATTTAAAGGGAACCTGTCTCCTCCAAAAACCATCCCAAGCCGCCAGCAGTACCTGAGAGTAGCCCGCAGCGTGTTTCTAATGATCATTTTCGTTTAGCAGTCAGATGTTGTAAAAGCTCTGAAAACGTTCTTTTATCCCCTGCCAGCGCGCTTCTCTAGTCAGGCTTATAGTCAAGGGGGCAGAGACCTCCTTGCTTCAAGTCAAGATAACCACGCCCCCTTTCCCTGCCCCTTCGCTGTGACTGACAGCTGACAGTTCGGCTGGCTTTGCCAAACTCTCTGCATAAGCGCTGTCAGTCACAGCGAAGGGGCAGGGAAAGGGGGCGTGGTTACCGTGACTTGAAGCATGGAGGCCGCTGCCCCCTTGACTTCAAGCCTGACTAGAGAAGCGCGCCGGCAGGGGATAAAAGAACGTTTTCAGAGCTTTTACAACATCTGACTGCTAAACGAAAATGATCATTAGAAACACGCTGCGGGCTACTCTCAGGTACTGCTGGCGGCTTGGGATGGTTTTTGGAGGTGACAGGTTCCCTTTAAGAAGCAGTCATTGTTGTTGGTCCCCCTGGGGTCTGCATTAGAGTAATTCACTAAATTATCCGCAACAGGATACATTGTTGCGGCGTCTAGGGGATTAGTTAGTTTGTCTCCTCTTGGCACAAAACCACAGACAGGGCATACAACGGATTGTTGACTAAATAGCCCCTGTTCTGTTACAATTGTTTCTTTTTGGTACGGTGCTGTGGAGAAACTGTAACCCTGTGAATTAGGAGCAATTCTCTTACGCTCCCTTATAGATTGCAGGGTATATTTACTTCTTTCTATCTTGGGATTTGGTCGATCTAACATACATCATTTACACACACTGGTCATATTTTGGGTCATATGCAAACATCCATAGCTTGTACCCCTGTTGTTGGGTTGATGGACCTTCATGCCTTTTTTCCAGTATCCTTGGAGTCACATATCCCCTCTGCCTGTTTAGGTTACCTCACGAGGGTGAAAACATATACAGTATATATTTTTTTTAATTTGTTTCGTAATAAAGTTTTGTTTTTTTCTTTTAACCGTCTTAGACGGGCAGTGAGACTTGACACCTGTGTATGCTGGTTGCTTGGGGCTGCGTGTTGGCTGCGGTGTTGTGTGTGAATTATGGCCTGTGTTTGTGTCTCCCCACGTCCATTTCTCTGTGGTCCCTGTCACTGTTGCCAAGCAGGCTGGCTGCATGTACTTTGTGTACTGGTGGTGGGTGTCTCTATGTATGCTGGTTCTGTGATGCGTGCTGGCTGCTGCCTTGAATGTGAACAGGGTCTGAGTATGGATGCAGTGTGCGGTTCTGTCACTCTGCCTGTAACCTCGTACTGGCTACAGTTTCTTATGCATGCTGGGTGTGCTGGCTGCAGCATTCTGTGACAGTGAGAACTGACACTTGTATTGTTTGTTCTATGGTTCTTGTTACTCCTGGTTCTGGTGGGATTAACGGTTCTTGTTCTATTCCTGGGCGTGGCTTATTAGGCACCCTCTTTATTGCAGCTATTTCTACTTGCGAGCTATGGTGCCTGTGGTCAGTCTCTCTTGTGACTTGTAGGGTGTTGCCCCTTGCTGCTGACCTAGGGGGCTTTGCCATCTGCCCTTCTGTGTGGTGGCACCTGGTAAAACATTGTTGATGTTGTATCCTGTTTGTTCCATGTTTTGCCTGTCAGTGTAACTGCTTCTGATCCTGTCTGTTTCATGTACAGCCTGCTTCTTATCCTGTCTGTTCCATGTGTAGCCTGGCTGTGCTCCACTGCTTCTGATCCTGTCTGTTTCATGTACAGCCTGCTTCTGATCCTGTTTGTTTCATGTATAGCCTGGCTGTGCTCCACTGCTTCTGATCCTGTCTGTTTCATGTACAGCCTGCTTCTGATCCTGTTTGTTTCATGTACAGCCTGCTTCTGATCCTGTCGGTTTCATGTATAGCCTGGCTGTGCTCCACTGCTTCTGATCCTGTCTGTTTAATGTATAGCCTGGCTGTGCTTCTGTTCCTGTGTTTGTCGTTCCTTCGTGAGAGGGCTCCTGGGTTCTCCGGAGGAAGGACATCTAGTCTATGTGCAGCTCTGCCTGTGACCGCCATGCTTCCGTTCCGCATGGCGTACAGGCATCTGCCTGTGTGCTGGTTCCCGTTTGTCTTGCCTGATCCATGTCCTGAGTTTGTTTGGGTTTCATTCCTTCTTCAGTTGTCTGTTCCGCTGGTGCTTGCACCAGCATGGTTCTTTGTAGGTAGCGGCCAAGTGTACCGGAACCATCCTGGAGATGCGACCAGGGAGCTCTTAGCCAAGTTCATCCCCACCACCAAGGTCTCTGTAAAGAACAGGGCTAACTGGTTCTTTGCTCTCTGTGGTTTGCCTCTAGTCTGCTGGTGGACTTGGTTCAGTGGTAGTGCTACCACTATTACCTAACCTGCTTATCCTTTACTGTCATGTTCTTTTATTACATGTGTAATAAAGTATTCTGTTGGTTCCTGGTCTGTAATCTGCCTGTGTCCTGTTTGCAAGATGTTCCGGTGGTCTGCCAGGTCCTCCGGAACGTGACAGTCTCCTTGACAAAAAGCCAAAGCCATTGGGTGAAATTTATGAAATTACAATAGAAAGGTGGAGTAGTTGCCCATGTTATCAGATTCTGAAGTCTAGTGAAAGATAATAGAAGCAATGTTCAGGGTTAATAAGTCTCTGTCATGGAGCCCCAAAATGAAATGACTACCATACAGCTTAGAACACCTTGGCAATAATGCACCTAAAAAAATCACAAGCATCTCTAAAAATCCTATATATGCACAGTCAAGTCGACCAAAACCAAGGGTCAAAATGACTCACTAAATATATACATAGTAGGTAACGTCAAGAAATCTAACAACTGAACCAGTAGACAAGTCATATACAATAAGCATTCATCATATAAGTTCATTGTAGACTACTAGAGTTAAGAGTTCACCATACCCTAGGGAGCACTTTGCTCCAATTATGTGAGATAGGAGCCAAATGTGCCCATATGGGCATAGCTGGCAGTGTACTCCACTATGCTAACCAGAGGAATGTGTTTTTGATAGACCCTTATTGTAAGTGTGGTATGATGTTTTTAGCTTAATTTAGAGTTTAAGCATGTTTCTAATTTCATGGAAGAAGGGATGCAAATGAGCTCTTAACAATGTTTGACCCTTGGTGTTGGCTTACTTAATATCCGAGTCATGTCTCAAGGCCTATTTAAAGGGTCTAACACTGACTTATAGGATAGCTGCCTTACATCTGGGGGCATCAGAGGCAGAGCTTGCTAAGAGCTTATTTGCATCCCTTTTTCCCAGAATTTCAGAGGAGCATGTATGACCTATACGTCTGCTCACACTGATTGAGGTGCTCTCCTTGAGGAGAGATAGTACCCCCAAATTCTAATTTCAGGATCACTTTTAATCACTTTTTGCCCATTTCAAGACCACTCTGAAGTGAGTAAACCTGAGACACAGATAGCAAATTATGGTAAAGTACTGAAATAGGTATTACTTATATGCAAAAAAAATTTTTTTTTTTTTTTTTTTTTATCATTTTAGATTTATGGTATTCCACGGCTCAACCAACCTCTTAGTGTCATCATATCCTTCAAAAACCCTCTCAATGAGATCCTGAATGGCTGTGTGATGACTGCAGAAGGTACAGGTCTCTTCCCTGGTGGCCCCGTCAGAGTGCAGTAAGTGTTGAAATGGTGTCCCAAAAATGGACTGATTATCAAAACCCCTAAAACAGGAGGGGTCCTTAACCTTTTGTAGGTTTCCAGCCATTTTCAAATATGACAGGCAGTATTGAGCATGATTATTAGGCCTCATTCACTGTGATAACTTCTGTGACAAGAGGGCCAGTGGTTTATCTGTGAAGATGTCTGTGAAGAATTATGTGTTTGGTTTGTGTGTCCGTTTTATGCCCACCATCTGTCTTCCATTTACCATTGACACTGCTAGACTAGCATCCCCTAGCAAAGATTACATTTTTTCAGGCTAATTGGTATTTATTTGGTTAGTCCAGAATCTCTAAAATGATATTTTTTTGGAATATTCAGGATGAATTCCAAATTGATAGAATAGATTTGCTCAGCTCTAGCCTGTGAGATCCGTTTCAAGGCTCTCACAAGCGGCCCAAAACGGATCAGTTCAGCCCCAATGCATTCTGAATGGATAAGGATCCGTTCAGAATGCATCAGTTTGCCTCCGTTCAGCCTCCATTCCGCTCTGGATGCGGACACCAAAACGCTGCTTGCGTCCTGACTTACAATGTAAGTCAATGGGGACGGATCCGTTTTTACTGACACAATATGGTGCAATTGAAAACGGATCCGCCTCCCATTGACTTGTTTTTTTTTTGTTCATGGTAATGCAAACGGATCCGTTCTGAACAGATACAAGCGTTTGCATTATAGGGGAGGATCCGTCTGTGCAGATACCAGACGGATCCGCACCTAAACGCAGGTGTGAAAGTAGCCTTATTTATCGTACATACAGGGCCGGTGCAAGGATTTTTGTCAACACAAGCGAATCTACATTTTGCCCCCCCCCCCATCATTTCACATTTCTGCCCCTCATGATTCATGTCCATTTCTTGCCCACCCCCATCATTTCAAATTTCTGCCCCTCATTATTCATGTCCTTTTCTTGCCCCCCATCATTCACATTTCTGCCCCTCATGATTCATGTCCATTTCTTGCCCCCCTCCCATGTGCTAATATCATAGTGCCATCCTCTCCCCCTGCCCCCTAATGTGCCAGCATCAAGTGCCTCTCTCCTCCCTCCTCCATGTGCCAGTATCATGGCGCCATTAGCCCCCCCTCCCCCCCGGCAGTAAAGTAACAGTCCGGTATTAAAAAAAAAAAAACCTTTTATACTTACCTCCATGTCAGCGATGCGATGCAGGCCTCTTCCTCTTCCTGTGTTCCCACCAGCCTCTAGTGTTGAAGATTTGGTGCTCATGTTCTTATTTAGCCTGTCTTTCAGAAAAGTTTCTCCTGGGATTCTAACTCACGACCTTCCACATCAGAGGCAAGGCATTTACCCACACAGCTATGAGAGCTCTATAGCCAGTTACTTTAAAAAATAAAAATAAATATAAGACTTCTACCGTAGATAACTTTGATACCTAGTGTACATCCATACACATGACAGCTGCCCCAGTACACTGTGTATGGATGTAGCAGAGCTGGGTGTGTTGGGGCAGCTGTCATGTGTATGGATGTACACTAGGTATCAAAGTTACCTACAGTAGAAGTCTTTTTTTTTTTAACTAAATGGCTATACAGCTCTCATAGGTGTGTGGGTAAATGCCTTGCCTCTGATGTGAAAGGTCGTGAGTTCGAATCCCAGGAGAAGCTTTTCTGAAAGACATGCTAAATGATATTTTAAATACACCAGGCTCGGACTGAGACAGTGAGGGCCGGGCTGCGGGGCAAGTGTAAGTTAGCAAGTTAATTGTTTGCCGCCCTCAAGCAGCCGCTTGGGCTGCCTTATGATAGAGCCGGCCCTGTGAACATATGTGCTTGTGTTTTATAGATCAATTTTGGCCTATTTTTTTCTGCTAAATTTTTTGTGGTAGACTCAAACTGTTCAGTCAGTGCTTTTTCATAATATGATTTTCACTTGGTGGTAGCCTGAAACTGTTCAATCATTGCTTTTTCATAATAAGATTTTTCTTTATTGCTGTGCTTGCATCTCCACATAATACTAGTCTCCTTTCCAAAAGAAAAGTAAAACTAACTCATACCAGGAATCCAGCTCTTTCTAAGTAACTACCCTTCAACAGAGGTGAGCAAAGGAACTTTAGAGGCTGCCAAGTATGCATGAGGTGTATTGCAAGCCTGTCAACATTCCTCTGGTCAATGTAGGTGCTCTCTTTAATAAGAAAGAGAGATCCCTACATCAATGCATATCTGTTTCCAAGAGACACAGAGTAGCAAACTAGGCTCTCTTCTTCCCTCTCTCTGAATTCATTCCTAACCCAATTTTTTTTTAAATTCTGCAAACCTGAAATAAATCGAAACTTAAAAGGTTTGCTCATCTCTAACTTCTATCTATGTTGTATATTTCAGTTATTGTACTTGATGTGAAGTGGCTTATGCAGGCTGTACTACTCACAAGTGAAAAGCAAGAATTCAGGAACACATTAGGGATTCTACAAACATGTTTTGCCTCTTCATGGTGTGGAATGGGTTAGTAGACCTGTTAGTAGACCTGCCAGAGGGGGAGATTGGAGACAATTGCTTCTAAACCAAAAAGTATTTAGGATCCTCATGTTAAATACCTCTATCCCATTGGGTTTGAATTCTAGATCAAATTGAATATTAACTGTCTTTTTTGTATGTAGTTTTATTTTAGACAATATAGAATTTAAAGGTGTGCAAATGAAGGCTAGCCACTTTTCCCAGGTGGAATAACGTGTGTTTTAATGACCTGGGAGGTGTAGCTGAATTTTTCTTTCACTGAAATACAGTTAACATGCAGTTCATGAGTAGGATTAATGCTGTCAAAGACGCGTTGACTGTAATGGTTTCTCTTGTGAGTTCATGCTTTTGCTGTAAGTTTTATGTTATTTGAATGCTGCTTAGAACAGATTTTAAAATTTGAAATATAAGCTGCAAGTTTTATGAAAAATTTAGTGCTGGATCTCATTTATGTGTGCAGGAGGATGCACACTCCGCCAAATGCACCAGAATTCTGGCTTAATTTTTGCCAATAAAATGAATGATTTGCAACACAATTATTGTGTGTTATTAATTATGTTTTATTATGTGTTTTAGATGCTTTTTGTACCTTGTTTCAAGGGGTTGTGGTTCAGCTAGAAGAGGTGTAGCTTAGCAGTACCTATTCTCCAAAAGTGGGGAAAAATATTGGCAGCCCAAAGTTTGTTTAAAGTTAGACAGCATAAATTGGTTACAGTTTTGGAGCATCATTAGATACTATTGTCTAACTTTATACCACAAATGGGTTGGGTAATTTTGCATAAAAATGTTAGCACAGTTTTGAGGCATGCTGACACGTGTTACTCCCCACCCCTATCACACCTTTTTTTTTTGCTGGACCACACCCCTTATACAGAAAGAGTTCTGATCCATTTTTATAAGTAAATCTGACCCATTATAGTCTGTTCTGGATGAAAATCTCGGCGTTCCAGAATGCAAAGACAGAGAATAATAATACATTCATTCTGTATATCTTCCCTATTCAGAATGGATCAGATATTTCCTGGCAGAGTTGGCTTTGTAAGGATCTTCTGTGTACCGTTTAAAGGAGGAAGACTGCAGCTGGAGGTGAACTTTTCCTGCAACAAGATAAAATACATCAAGGGAAGTGCAGTTATTGATGTCCCATGGAAATAACTAAGAAATGTCCCAAGATGTATATTACATCTGCTTCCCAAGAAAGCCTGGAACACCAATCTCAATTTCGGAGCACACATTCACTACATAATTCTCACCATATATGTATTGTCTTCCTTATATTTATACACTTTTTGTAAATAAACAAATGTGAAATATATTAATGGGATTATTTTTAGTTGCCAACAGGAATAAATTTAGTTTCAAGCATAAACTAACACTTTTTACCTTTTATGTTTATTATATTCAGTCCACAAAGCTCCTCCCCTAGGCTGTCCACATTTGTGCAGACCCTGCCTCTTCTGTAAGCTGCTTCCTAATTTTTAAAAGTGGTTTCAAGGACATATTAAACTCTTGTCACCAAGATCAACCCTATTAAACATAGCATGGTGCCTGGCAGGGTTATTCTTGTAGTATTCAATGCTGCCTTCCATTCTGCAATTGGATTCTCCATTGCAGACAAATCCTAACTTTTATTAACATGCTGATGAGGTGCTCAGGGCACCAAGGGGCAGGCCTAGTCCCTAAGAGCACCGCTTCACCTATTCCTTTCCTTCTTTTCCCCTGACACCAGTCCCCCTCCAGCACTGATTGACAAAGATGGGCATCCTCGCTGTTTTGATGGCCATGAATTCTTGTGCATGTGCCTGCAAGATTACAATTAACTGCTCCCCCCACACCCAACTGTGTATGTGCCGATTGTAATCTTGATGATGCATGTGCAAAATGTCAATATAATAAATACCAACCCATTTGTGACATAATAGAACATTGTACCAGGCCACCACCTCAACTCCCTGATGCACTTTTCACAGTCAGCTTTCTCAATGGGTTGGTATTTATTGCATTTATTTATTGAATTCATCTACTCATTGTGTTAAAGACGTGAATCGCAACCAAAATGGGCTGTGCAATGCAACTCTGTGGACATTTTAACATGGATCAATAAAGTATTAAAAATTTTGACACTGGCTCTGGACTTATTTGAAGTGCCTGTACCTACCTGAGTATTGGCTGAACTGGTCTAGTTTCATTTTTACATATTAGGATGCATTCACCTTGTTTGAGATTTGCCATGGGCCAGTTTATAGGAATAATAGAAGAATTGTTCCTGTTATGTTTTTCTATTGAACTGTAAATTGACAAATTTGCTAAATGGGTAAATTGATTCCATCACCCTGAATAGTTTCTAGTAGGATCACTGCTTTAATTGTTTACCAAGTGCTCAAAAGCTGCAACATAACTGGTTGTCATGAGCAAAAGCTCACATTCTTGTCCATATTAGTTTCCATGGAGACGAAATGACGTGATTTGATATTGCTCCTTTTGACAATATTTATTAAAGGAGTTGTCCCAAGAAAAATATTTTGCGGTTTTCAAACCAGCACATGTATCTGAAATGTAATACTTTTGTAATTACATGTAATAAAAAATTTAGTATAGCCAGAGTTATTCAATAAAATGTATCTGTGTAGCGTCTTATTTCTTTGTCCACTTTGCTGAGGTGAACACACATGCTCGGTTCCATCATTCAAATGCCTCCCAAGCTGTGATAGGGAGAGAGCTGCAACAGAATGGACACTCCCCCTCAGCTGCCAATGACTCTTGAGTGGAACAAAATATGGACATGGAAGCAGCGCTAATAAAGTAGTGGAGAAAAAAAGGTTCTTTTAATCCATGTTGTGGCAGTGCAAACATATGCTTTTGAATCCCTTCTGTTAGCTGTTGAATGAATGTGCGTCACTATTAGGCTTAGTTCACACTTCACTTATTTGGTCAGTTTTTCTCATAAGTTATTGTCAGCCCAAAGCAGTTGTAGGTCAAAACCACAGAACAGGTGCTGATCTATTCATGATACCTAATCTGAGAGTAGGCTTGGCTCCTGAATTTGGCTCACAAAAAGTGATGGAAATAACTGACTAAATAAGAGAAGTGTGAACTCAGCCTTACAGGTCAATGTTAGCATCAGATCAAATTTATTGCAGTGGCCCAAGATTCAAGATTACCATGACAATGGGGAGAGTTTCAACAGTAAGGCTGTGTTCACATCACTATAGAACCAAAAAAGATAGCCTCAATGTACAGCTGTAAGTCAGGGCAAGGAATAAGAACCATGTAAACCTATAGTGTTAATAAGCAAAGAACAAAAGAATGCCCAAAATATTCCAAAAATATATTTTATTTAATTGTAATAAGCATATCATGATTTATAAAATATTCAAGATAACAAAAAAATATAACGAATCAGGAGGAAACCGGATGCCGCAATCCACTGGCCAGTGCCGCTGCTACCCACCAGAAGATGGAAAACATGTCAAGTATGCCAGTGATATATATCTGGGTGATTCACCACATAGTAGCCCAGATAATGTTACTATTCTAAAGTATAATGCATATGGTCATCACCCTGGTACATAACCACTAGGTAGAGCTCAACTCAGTGTGCAGTTGAAGAAAAATAATAGAACAAACGCTAGAGTCTAGCAATGGAGGGAAAGGTTGAACCCTCACAAAAATGAAAAAAAAATACACAAAACCTTATAATAAAGGATGTAGAGGAGCTCATCTGTGGACTTCAGATATTGTGACACTTCATGCTGTTGTCACCCTCACCAGTCTGTTCTGGGGCCACTATTGTGACTCTTCATACCGTTGCCACCCTCCCCACTCTGTCCCAGGGCCTTGATTGTGACTCTTCATGTTGTTGCCACCCTCCCACTCTGTTACGGGGCCACTATTGTGACACTTCATGCTGTTGTCACCCTCACCAGTCTGTTACAGGGACACTAGTGTCCCTGTTTGGCCATGTTGACATCACTGTTTATTTTTACGCTCTTCTGATCTGTCAGAAGAACCGAAACACCCCCCCCCCCCCCAAAAAAAATAAAAAATAAAAACAGGTCCTGTTGTTTGAGCGTCCAAAAGGCCTCTATCACACGGTCAGTCTTTTGCATCAATATTTGATCAGTATTGGTAAGGCAAAAACAGGAGTGGGTCCAAAATAGATGAATAGATGAATATTTACATCTGTTCTATGTTTTGAACCCACTCCTACTTGAGGCTTCCAAATTATGATCAAATCCTGATGCCAAATACTGACCGTGTGATAGAGGCCTTATGGACGCTCAAACGACAGAACCTGTTTGTTTGTTTTTTGTTTGTTTTTGGGGGGGGGGGGGGGGGTGTTTCAGTTCTTCTGACAGATCAGAAGAGCGTAAAAATAAACAGTGATGTCAACATGGCCAAACCAGGGACACTAGTGTCCCTGTAACAGACTGGTGAGGGTGACAACAGCATGAAGTGTCACAATAGTGGCCCCGTAACAGAGTGGGAGGGTGGCAACAAAATGAAGAGTCACAATAAAGGCCCTGGAACAGAGTGGGGAGGGTGGCAACGGTATGAAGAGTCACAATACTGGCCCCAGAACAGAGTGGGGAGGGGGTAAGCAACAGCAGTGGCAATAACAGCACAAGATGGTGGCAGATCACAGTAGGAGCAGATGACAGTCGAGGCAGCATCAGAAATAGTGGCAGAAACATGTTGGCAGAAGTAACGGGACATTTGTCACAATGTTCCGGTGTGGCAGCACACTACAGTCAGATCATTACTGCCAGAATGATCTAGTCTGTGGCATGAGGCACCGGTGTCTGGAAATCCTGGTTGATCCATGCCTGATTTAACTTTTTAAAGGTGTAGTATCTCAACATTTTGTTTTAAAAAGCGATTTCTCTTTGGGTTAACAATGCTTCTCTCCTCACTAAACACCCATTTTAATGCCACACTACTTGCCAGACAGGAAAGCTTGCCCAGGGCAAACTTGGCCAGTTGCAGCCACAATTCAAGTTTGGCTTTTTTTTTTTTTTAGGACACGGTAGTACAGGCCCCAAAAATTAGGCATTCACCTGACAGAAAAGGCCTTTTATGCCGCTGTATATATATAAGACAAGGACCATTCTTTGTTCTGGGTGGTGGCGAATATGTGTGGGCTAGCATGAGGAAATTCAATAACACGTGGTTGTAACAGGTGTTGAATTCCTCTGAGATCCATGCCTAATTCATTTTTAGAAATGTGAGGCAGTCCACACTGTCATGAGCTAGGCGAGTGCGCTTATCAGTCCCGATCCCCCCTGCTGCTCTGAACGTCCTTTCGGACAGGATGATCTCATAACCGAAATGACTAACACATCTTCAAACCGCCCTCTTCTTGCAGGCACAGAAGGATTGGTACCCACACCTGTTTTGCTGTGGGTGGAAACTCCTCTGCCAGTACCCGCAACAACAGAATGCAGCATCTCTCGCAGCAAGGCCTGGAAATGCTGCATTCTGCCAGCCCTCTGTGATGCTGGTAACATGTCCGCCATTTTATGTTTGTACCAGGGGTCTAAGTATGTTGCCACCCAGTACTAGTCCTTGCCCTTTATGCTTTTATTACAGGGGTCCCTTTTCAAATGCTAGAGCATGAAGGCCCCCATTTGCACTAAATTAGAAGCGGTGGAGTGCCCTAGCTCCTGCTCATCGCCCAGGAGAATGTCATCCTCGGTCTCCTCCCCCCAGCCACGGACAACACCAGGGATCCACAAAAAGTTTAAAGTCCCCCTCAAAGCCTACTCTTCTTGCTCCTCCTCCCCCCAGCCATGGACAACACCAGGGATCCCCGAAAAATTTAAAGTCCCCCTCGAAGCCTGCTCTTCTTACTCCTCCTCCTCCTCCCCCCAGCCACCATCCTCCTCTTGCTTGACGGCCGTCACAAGGTTCACCCAGTGGGCAGTAAAAGTTATGTACCTTCCCTGCCTGTGTTTGCTAGACCACGTGTCTGTGGTCAGATGTGTCTTGGCACCGACACTGTTTGCCAGAAATATATTCACCTGCCGCTGAACGTGGCCATATAGCTCTGGGATGCCCTTCTGGGAGAAATATTTCCTTCCGGGGACCTTCAATTGCTGTGTGCCAATGGCCACAAATTTTCTAAAGGCCTCCGAGTCCACCAGTTTATATGGAAGTAGTTGGTGGTGTCAGAACTTTTGAATATAAAAGAATCCATCACATATATATAGTGTTTGATATTTAGCTATTTTGTCCAGGTTTCAAAAGAGGACAGAAGGTGAATTCAGACTGTTTGCAAAGGTGTGTATATCTTTAGAGAAAAGGGACTTAAAAGGGATTATACAAATCCTGTTTATAACAATAGGACTAATAAAATGATATTGACATGCTCCACATGAAAAGAATACACAGACTGAAGCAAAGAAATGTCCAAAGGCCATTGTTTTCCAATAAATGCATGGAGAAGAAATTTTATGTATTACAATGTTAGATGTCGCGTCCTAAATGAGTAAATTTTAGAAATAAGATAGAAATGTAATAATATAAAAATCATGATTAGGTTTATATATGATTTAGTATAAAGTAAGGTTAATATGGGTTATAGATTTTGTAGTTTTTGTATAGAAAATACAGTTGAAGACATAGTTATTAAGGTCCCCTTTGGAAGTGTGGAAGAAGGTTTAACATATTAAACAGACTGGTTGTGAGAAACAATGGGTGAATAACACTTATGGTGGTTCCCAAACAGACATGGATAAACCATAAATAGAGTAGGACTTTGGATTGTGTTACTAGACTGGAAGTTATATATAATTGCTTGGTGAGAGTCAACATTCTATTGTTTCCCTGTTAGACATTTCAAATCCAGTTTTGAAAATAGGTTAATAAGTAAATTCCCAAAATTTATACGTGGACCTTTGGTGCCATCTAGTGGTAGAGTAAATTAAGTTTGTACAAAAAAAGAGCAAGGATTTAACAAGGTGAAAAAAATCTAATTTTATTCAATATAAATCACATAATCATTACAGGTGAGACTCAAAAGGGACAGAACATGGAGACTGGGCCACAAAAGGGCTCTGCAATGTGGAGAATCACAATGGGGGATAGTGTGACCATATACAGCAGGTAACAGACAATTAACAGAAGCTGTGACTATTGGAGTAGTTGCGGGTGCAATTGCTGTCCCCTAGTGTTGAACAACTACCTAGCTCTTATTCACAGTGTCCAAGCAATGGATGCTGTAGGGTATAATTGGACGGTGCAATACTACTCATAAAAATGGCATATAACAATAACTGTAAGCCACTAGTCCCACCCTAATCCAGATACCATGTTACCTACCCATGTTGCTACTGAAAAATGGTGACACGGTTCCCCCACTGCTTCAAATTTATACGTGGACCTTTGGTGCCATCTAGTGGTAGACTAAATTAAGACCTGAATTGTGAAATCACTAGGGGAGGTCCTATTAGTGATAAGTGATGTCACTAAGTAAATGATCAAACCAAACTGAGCCCTTTCCAAAATGGGATAAAAAGGTTGGGTGAACTGACAGAAGGGATCAAGAGTAGGGATAAGCGAACCCGAACTGTATAGTTCGGGTTTGTACCGAATTTTGGGGTGTTCGTGACACGGACCCAAACCCGAACATTTACATAAAAGTTTGGGTTCGGTGTTCGGCGCTTTCTTGACGCTTTTTGAAAGGCTGCAAAGCAGCCAATCAACAAGCGTCATACTACTTGCCCCAAGAGGCCATCACAGCCATGCCTACTATTGGCATGGCTGTGATTGGCCAGTGCAGCATGTGACCCAGCCTCTATTTAAGCTGGAGTCACGTAGCGCCGCACGTCACTCTGTTCTGATCAGTGTAGGGAGAGGAGGCAGCTGCTGTTAGGGCGAGATTAGGCAGGGATTTACTCAGCAAGAACACTTAATGAAGTGATCGATCTACAGCTGTGAATCATTCAACTTTTGCTAGTTAATTGCTCACTGTTTTTAGGCTGCCCAGAGCGTTTTTCTGTCACTTTTTTCTGGGGTGATCGGCGGCCATTTTGTGTCTTGTGGTGCGCCATCACAAGCTGCCACCAAGTCCATTTAACCATCAATAGTGTGTTGTTGTTTTTTTGCTATATCCTACATCAGGGGCTTGGCTCTGCTTGCTATTTTATAGAGGGGTGAAATACAATTGCCAAAATAGCAATACCCTAAATCTGGTGTTTCAGCTGTGGCTAGCCAATTGTAATACTGTCTGCTGTCTGGCAAAGGATATATTTTTGTTCTGGGTTGAAATTCAATTCCCAAAAGAGCAATTCCCTAAATCAGTGGTTTCTGCTGTTGCAGGCCAAGTTTAAATCTGTCCGTAAAAGGGTATATTACATTGAAGGTGCAAATTCAAGTGCTGATAGGGTCATCCTCAATAACTTCACACGCTACCGTGCATCTCCAAGTCTAATTCTGTCTGTAAAAGGATACCTGTCATCCAGGGCCTAAATACTATTCCTACAATTTATATTCAGCTAAATCTGTGGTTACTGCTGTGCCTGTATTAGTGTAAAACGGTACTTAAATAGATAGCCAGATAGTGTTAGGTGCCTGTAAAAAAAGGCCTGAATTTGAATTCAATACATTGGGCCAAATAATTTTTTTCTTATTGTGGTGAACGGTAACAATGAGGAAAACATCTAGTAAGGGAAGCGGACGCGGACATGGTCGTAGTGGTGTTAGTGGACCCTCTGGTGCTGGGAGAGGACGTGGCCGTTCTGCCACAGCCACACGTCCTAGTGAACCAACTACCTCAGGTCCCAGTAGCCGCCAGAATTTACAGCGATATTTGGTGGGGCCCAATGCCGTTCTAAGGATGGTAAGGTCTGATCAGGTACAGGCATTAGTCAATTGGGTGGCCGACAGTGGATCCAGCACATTCACATTATCTCCCAACCAGTCTTCTGCAGAAAGCGCACAGATGGCGCCTGAAAAACAAGCCCATCAGTCTGTCACATCACCCCCATGCATATCAGGGAAACTGTCTGAGCCTCAAATTATCCAGCAGTCTCTTATGCTGTTTGAAGACTCTGCTGGCAGGGTTTCCCAAGGGCATCCACCTAGCCCTTCCCCAGGGGTGGAAGACATAGAATGCACTGACGCACAACCACTTATGTTTCCTGATGATGAGGAAATGGGAATACCACCTCAGCACGTCTCTGATGCTGCGTCTTTCTGCAGTGTGCAGACTGAACAGGAGGTCAGGGAGGAAGACTGGGTGTAAGACGATGCAGGGGACGATGACGTCATAGACCCCACATGGAATGAAGGTCGTGCCACTGACTTTCAGAGTTCAGAGGAAGAGGCAGTGGTAAGACCGATCCAACAGCGTAGCAAAAGAGGGAGGAGGGGGCAAAAGCAGAACACCCGCCTCCAAGAGAGTTCGCCTGCTACTGGCCACCGCCACCTGGGACCGAGCACCCCAAAGGCAGCTTCAAGGAGTTCCCTGGCGTGGCAGTTCTTCAAACAATTTGCTGACGACATGACCCGAGTGGTTTGCACACTGTGCCAACAGAGCCTGAAGCGAGGCATTAACGTTCTGAACCTTAGCACAACCTGCATGATCAGGCATCTGCATGCAAAGCATGGACTGCAGTGGAGTAAACACCTTAAAAACAAGGAACTCTCTCAGGCTAACCCTACTACCTCTTCTGCTGCTGCCGCCTCTGCCTCTTCCTCCGCCTCGGGAGGAACGTTGGCACCTGCCGCACAGCAAACAGATGATGTACCACCAACACTACCACCTCCGTCACGAAGCATCTCCACCATGTCACACGGCAGCGTTCAGCTCTCCATCTCACAAACATTTGAGAGAAAGCGTAAATTCCCACCTAGCCACCCTCGATCCCTGGCCCTGAATGCCAGCATTTCTAAACTACTGGCCTATGAAATGCTGTCATTCAGGCTGGTGACACAGACAGCTTCAAACAGCTCATGTCGCTTGCTGTCCCACAGTAAGTTATTCCCAGCCGCCACTACTTCTCCAAGAGAGCCGTGCCTTCCCTGCACAACCAAGTATCCGATAAAATCAAGTGTGCACTGCGCAATGCCATCTGTGGCAAGGTCCACCTAACCACACATACGTGGACCAGTAAGCACGGCCAGGGACGCTATATTTCCCTAACTGCACACTGGGTAAATGTAGTGGCGGCTGGGCCACAGGCGGAGAGCTCTTTGGCGCACGTCCTTCCGCCGCCAAGGATCGCAGGGCAACATTCTTTGCCTCCTGTAGCCTCCTCCTCCTACTCGGCTTCCTCCTCCTCTTCTTCCACCTTCTCATCCAGTCAGCCACACACCTTCATCACCAACTTCAGCACAGCCCGGGGTAAACGTCAGCAGGCCATTCTGAAACTCATATGTTTGGGGGACAGGCCCCACACCGCGCAGGAGTTGTGGCGGGGTATTGAACAACAGACCGACGAGTGGTTGCTACCGGTGAGCCTCAAGCCCGGCCTGGTGGTGTGCGATAATGGGCGAAATCTCGTCGCAGCTCTGGGACTAGCCGGTTTGACGCACATCCGTTGCCTGGCGCATGTGCTTAATTTGGTGGTGCAGAAGTTCATTCACAACTAACCCACATGTCAGAGCTGCGGCATAAAGTGCGGGCCGTCTGTGCGCGCTTCCGCCGTTCACATCCTGCCGCTGCTCGCCTGTCTGCGCTACAGCGTAACTTCGGCCTTCCCGCTCACCGCCTCATATGCGACGTGCCCACCAGGTGGAACTCCACCTTGCACATGCTGGACAGACTGTGCGAGCAGCAGCAGGCCATAGTGGAGTTTCAGCTGCAGCACGCACGGGTCAGTCGCACTACGGAACAGCACCACTTCACCACCAATGACTGGGCCTCCATGCGAGACCTGTGTGCCCTGTTGCGCTGTTTCGAGTACTCCACCAACATGGCCAGTGGCGATGACGCCGTTATCAGCGTTACAATACCACTTCTATGTCTCCTTAAGAAAACACTTAGGGCGATGTTGGAAGAGGGGGTGGCCCAGGAGGAGGAGGAGGAGGAGGAAGAGGGGTCATTTTTAGCACTTTTAGGCCAGTCTCTTAGATGTGACTCAGAGGGAGGTTTTTTTCAACAGCAGAGGCCAGGTACAAAAGTGGCCAGCCAGGGCCCACTACTGGAGGACGAGGACGACGAGGATAAGGAGAAGGTGGAGGAGGATAAGGATGAAGCATGTTCACAGCGGGGTGGCACCCAACGCAGCTCGGGCCCATCACTGGTGCTTGTCTGGGGGAAAACGGAGGACGATGACGATACGCCTCCCACAGAGGACAGCTTGTCCTTACCTCTGGAAAGCCTGGCACACATGAGCGACTACATGATGCAGTGCCTGCGCAATGACAGCAGAGTTGCCCACATTTTAACGTGTGTGGACTACTGGGTTGCCACCCTGCTGGATCCCCGGTACAAAGACAATGTGCCCACCTTACTTCCTGCACTGGAGCGTGATAGGAAGATGTGCGAGTACAAGCGCACGTTGGTAGACACGCTACTGAGAGCATTCGCAAATGTCACAGGGGAACAAGTGGAAGCCCAAGGCGAAGGCAGAGGAGGAGCAAGAGGTCGCCAACGCAGCTGTGTCACGGCCAGCTCCTCTGAGGGCAGGGTTAGCATGGCAGAGATGTGGAAAAGTTTTGTCACCACGCCACAGCTAACTGCACCACCACCTGATACGGAACGTGTTAGCAGGAGGCAAGATTTCACTAACATGGTGGAACAGTACGTGTGCACACCCCTCCACGTACTGACTGATGGTTCGGCCCCATTCAACTTCTGGGTCTCCAAATTGTCCACGTGGCCAGAGCTAGCCTTTTATGCCTTGGAGATGCTGGCCTGCCCAGCGGCCAGCGTTTTGTCTGAACGTGTATTCAGCACGGCAGGGGGCGTCATTACAGACAAACGCAGCTGCCTGTCTACAGCCAATGTGGACAAGCTGACGTTCATAAAAATGAACCAAGCATGGATCCCACAGGATCTGTCCATCACTTGTGCAGATTAGACATTTATAACTACCTCCCCTTAACCATATATTCTTGTACTCCAGGGCACTTCCTCATTCAATCCTCTTTTTTTTATTTTACCATTATATTGCGGGGAAACCCAAAGTTGAATGAACCTCTCCTCTGTCTGGGTGCCGGGGCCTAAAAATATCTGACAGTGGCCTTTTCCAGTGTTGGGTGACATGAAGCCTGATTCTCTGCTATGACATGAAGCCTGAATCTCTGCTATGGGACCTCTCTCCTCTGTCTGGGTGCCGGGGCCTAAAAATATCTGACAATGGCCTGTTCCAGTGGTGGGTGACATGAAGCCTGATTCTCTGCTATGACATGAAGCCTGATTCTCTGCTATGGGACCTCTCTCCTCTGTCTGGGTGCCAGGGCCTATAAATTTCTGACAGTGGCCTGTTCCAGTGGTGGGTGACATGAAGCCTGATTCTCTGCTATGGGACCTCTCTCCTCTGTCTGGGTGCCGTGCCCTAAAAATATCTGAAAGTGGCCTGTTCCAGTGTTGGGTGACATGAAGCCTGATTCTCTGCTATGACATGAAGCCTGATTCTCTGCTATGGGACCTCTCTCCTCTGTCTGGGTGCCGGGGCCTAAAAATATCTGACAGTGGCCTGTTCCAGTGGTGGGTGACATGAAGCCTGATTCTCTGCTATGGGACCTCTCTCCTCTGTCTGGGTGCCGGGGCCCTAAAAATATCTTACAGTGGCCTGTTCCAGTGTTGGGTGACATGAAGCCTGATTGTCTGCTATGACATAAAGCCTGATTCTCTGCTATGGGACCTCTCTCCTCTGTCTGGGTGCCGGGGCCTAAAAATATCTGACACTGGCATTTTCCAGTGTTGGGAGACATGAAGCCTGATTCTCTGCTATGACATGAAGCCTGAATCTCTGCTATGGGACCTCTCTCTTCTGTCTGGGTGCCGGGGCCTAAAAATATCTGACAATGGCCTGTTCCAGTGGTGGGTGACATGAAGCCTGATTCTCTGCTATGACATGAAGCCTGAATCTCTGCTATAGGGCCTCTCTCCTCTGTCTGGGTGTCGGGGCCTAAAAATATCTGACAGTGGCCTGTTCCAGTGGTGGGTGACATGAAGCCTGATTCTCTGCTATGACATGAAGCCTGAATCTCTGCTATGGGGCCTCTCTCCTCTGTCTGGATGCCGGGGCCTAAAAATATCTGACAGTGGCCTGTTTCAGTGGTGGGTGACATGAAGCCTGATTCTCTGCTATGGGACCTCTCTCCTCTGTCTGGGTGCCGGGGCCTAAAAATATCTGACAGTGGCCTGTTCCAGTGGTGGGTGACATGAAGCCTGATTCTCTGATATGGGACCTCTCTCCTCTGTCTAGGTGCCGGGGCCTAAAAATATCTGACTGTGGCCTGTTCCAGTGTTGGGTGACATGAAGCCTGATTCTCTACTATGACATGAAGCCTGATTCTCTGCTATGGGACCTGTCTCCTCTGTCTGGGTGTCGGGGCCTAAAAATATCTGACAGTGGCCTGTTTAAGTGGTGGGTGACATGAAGCCTGATTCTCTGCTATGGGACCTCTCTCCTCTGTCTGGGTGCCGGGGCCTAAAAATAGCTGACAGTGGCCTGTTCCAGTGGTGGGTGACATGAAGCCTGATTCTCTGATATGGGACCTCTCTCCTCTGTCTAGGTGCCGGGGCCTAAAAATATCTGACTGTGGCCTGTTCCAGTGTTGGGTGACATGAAGCCTGATTCTCTACTATGACATGAAGCCTGATTCTCTGCTATGGGACCTGTCTCCTCTGTCTGGGTGCCGGGGCCTAAAAATATCTGACAGTGGCCTTTTCCAGTGTTGGGTGACATGAAGCCTGAATCTCTGCTATGGGACCTCTCTCTTCTGTCTGGGTGCCGGGGCCTAAAAATATCTGACAATGGCCTGTTCCAGTGGTGGGTGACATGAAGCCTGATTCTCTGCTATGACATGAAGCCTGAATTTCAGTGAAGGGGCTTCTCTCCTCTGTCTGGGTGCTGGGGCCTAAAAATATCTGACAATGGCCTGTTCCAGTGGTGGGTGACATGAAGCCTGATTCTCTGCTATGACATGAAGCCTGAATCTCTGCTATGGGGCCTCTCTCCTCTGTCTGGGTGCCGGGGCCTAAAAATATCTGACAGTGGCCTGTTCCAGTGGTGGGTGACATGAAGCCTGATTCTCTGCTATGGGACCTCTCTCCAATTGATATTGGTTAATTTTTTTTATTTTTTTATTTTTTATTTTTATTCATTTCCCTATCCACATTTGTTTGCACTGTATTTACCTACATTTTGCTGCCTTTTGCAGCCCTCTAGCCCTTTCCTGGGCTATTTTACAGCTTTTTTAGTGCCGAAAAGTTCGGGTCCCCATTGACTTCAATGGGGTTCGGGGCGAAGTTCGGGTCGAGTTCGGATCCCGAACCCGAACATTTTCGGGAAGTTCGGCCGAACTTCTCGAACCCGAACATCCAGGTGTTCGCTCAACTCTAATCAAGAGCATTATCTGAACACACCTCTGGAGGGGAACATCTTGAACGACACATCTGGAGACATCTTGATCCCTCTGATCCAACCGCTTGACCACCTATCCAGCCATTGGAGGCAGCCATCTTAAAACCATTGAAACTGATTTCTGCTAGCCGATATTCTGGTATAGTATAACCATACCTTTATTTTGTAGGAGGATTAATTAATTAATAATATAGCTATATATATTCAATTAATCATACTTTGTGTATAGTATCTGTTTTGGAATAAGGTTGGTGGTGTACCTACAGTATCATCCCAAAAGCATTAAACCAATCCAGGGAGATTATATATATATATATATATATATATATATATATAGGAACGAAGAAAGGACAGCACTCCAAGTAAAAATATACTGGTCTTTAATCACCCATGCAGATGGCAACGTTTCAGCTCCAAACAAGAGCCTTTTTCAAGCAATGAACACAGTGTATGCTGGGGTATATATAGTCCAACCCCCATTACATCATAATACAATCAATCAACAATAAAATATACAATTTAAAGTGCAAAAGTGCATATACAATCTCCATATGTAAATACAATTGTGTAATACCCATAAGTAAAAGATGATATAATAATACATCAGAAATATAATATATGGTGTACATATTATGACCTACAACGAGGTAATTGGTGATAAGAGACAGGTGTACACAATAGTGCAAGTAATAAAAATGATGATGCCGCAAAGAAAGAAAGAGAGTGTTGACATACCCAGCGCCGTCCACCGCATCAAACATGTCGCATATCAATCGAACCGACGTTCGGAAACAGATAGTGCGCAGACGCCAACCGTGTCCAGTCACGGCATGACGTCACCAACAATAGTTGCGGAGACACGCGCACGGACATGCGCACTACTGCCAAGAAGCTCGGTCGGCCATATTGTAAAAGGTCATTGTGTCCCACCACTGTGTATGTGCATGTCCATGCACATAAGGACAGGACAGCGCAACACGGGAATACAAGCCGTGCTATACAACAAGTATATAAAGAGGGGGCAAGGAAGGGCACTGTATCTCAAAGGACACAGGTCCCACCATCCATTCCATGGGCGAACAGTGGAGACCGCAACACGAGTGTCACGATCCTCACCCAGATCACCCACAGATCCCCCCAAAACAAACATGTTTCAATGTACCGCAGTGTGGACTGACACAAAATGTAAATCGAGGCGATGAAAAACTAGCCGAACCAAAATAACTAGTCACAATGAGGGCACTCATATAGACAAGTGAGGACATGTGGATACAGTGTATGTGCACCGGGTACGTCACACATCTTGATTCCGCAGCATCATTCAAATCTGTGTATATAAAAAATCTGTGAATATAAAAAAAAGAAAGAAAAGAATTAGAAACATGGCTTAGTAGTGTTCAAGATACACTATGTAGCACAAGAGAAAAGGCGCATATCACATATATAACAAAAGAGGGCAAGCAACTTATTTAAACATAAATCCCCGGATTGTAATCCACATTAAGCCCATTTGGTCTCAAACTGTTGAGAGTGTAAATCCAGAGAAGCTCTCTCTTTTTAAGAATCCGTACCCTGTTCCCCCCACGTCTGGGCATGGGCACATGATCAATTGCCCAACATTTCAGATCTTTTTCAGAATGTTTAAATTCTGTGAAATGTTTGGCAACAGGGAGGTCCTTTCTCTTTTTACGTATGGACAAACGGTGATTGTTGAGCCGCGTCTTAAGATCGGTTGAAGTTTCACCCACATATAATAACTTACATGGACAAATCAAAACATAAACCACGTAACAGGAATTACATGTAAGGTGAAAACGAATAGGGTGTAGAACTCCAGTGGTAGGATGAATAAAAACACTGCCTTTACCCATATATTTGCAGTCGGTGCAGCACAGGCAGGGAAAGCTACCCTTGCCTAATGTGGTTAGTGCAGTCTGTACCGACCTAGATCTAGGGCCAATATCTGCTCTAACCAGTTGATCCCGTAGGCTTCTAGACCTACAATATGAGAATAGGGGGGGAGATCTGAATTCCTGAATCTCACTATGACAACCTCCCAAAATACCCCAATGCCGTTTGATGATACAGTTAATCTCTGCACGTGAATTTGGAAATAAAAGGAATCCGAGTCAAGGATCCTTCAGATGACTTCCTTTTTAGAAGATTACTTCTATCCAAATCACGGACCTTGTTGATGTGAGAATCCAATAATTTGGTAGGGTACCCCCTTTTTTTGAATTTGTCAGCCATGTTGTTTAAAGAGGAGTCTAGATTCTTGGGCTCAGAAACAATTCGTTTGACCCTGAGAAATTGTGAAAAGGGTAAGTACTTGAGTGTGTTGCGTGGATGACCACTGTTATAACAGAGGAGGGTATTTTTATCAGTAGGTTTGGTGTAGAGCTGGGTGTGTATCCCGCTCTCACCAAATGTAACAGTGGTATCAAGAAACTGCAATTCAGTATCAGTATTTTTTTATATTCACAGATTTTTTATATACACAGATTTGAATGATGCTGCGGAATCAAGATGTGTGACGTACCCGGTGCACATACACTGTATCCACATGTCCTCACTTGTCTATATGAGTGCCCTCATTGTGACTAGTTATTTTGGTTCGGCTAGTTTTTCATCGCCTCGATTTACATTTTGTGTCAGTCCACACTGCGGTACATTGAAACATGTTTGTTTTGGGGGGATCTGTGGGTGATCTGGGTGAGGATCGTGACACTCGTGTTGCGGTCTCCACTGTTCGCCCATGGAATGGATGGTGGGACCTGTGTCCTTTGAGATACAGTGCCCTTCCTTGCCCCCTCTTTATATACTTGTTGTATAGCACGGCTTGTATTCCCGTGTTGCGCTGTCCTGTCCTTATGTGCATGGACATGCACATACACAGTGGTGGGACACAATGACCTTTTACAATATGGCCGACCGAGCTTCTTGGCAGTAGTGCGCATGTCCGTGCGCGTGTCTCCGCAACTATTGTTGGTGACGTCATGCCGTGACTGGACACGGTTGGCGTCTGCGCACTATCTGTTTCCGAACGCCGGTTCGATTGATATGCGACATGTTTGATGCGGTGGACGGCGCTGGGTATGTCAACACTCTCTTTCTTTCTTTGCGGCATCATCATTTTTATTACTTGCACTATTGTGTACACCTGTCTCTTATCACCAATTACCTCGTTGTAGGTCATAATATGTACACCATATATTATATTTCTGATGTATTATTATATCATCTTTTACTTATGGGTATTACACAATTGTATTTACATATGGAGATTGTATATGCACTTTTGCACTTTAAATTGTATATTTTATTGTTGATTGATTGTATTATGATGTAATGGGGGTTGGACTATATATACCCCAGCATACACTGTGTTCATTGCTTGAAAAAGGCTCTTGTTTGGAGCTGAAACGTTGCCATCTGCATGGGTGATTAAAGACCAGTATATTTTTACTTGGAGTGCTGTCCTTTCTTCGTTCCTGTACATCTAGGGTAAGCAGCAATATCCCTGGACATAGCACCCATATTGCTTGTTTCCAGTGCCGCCGCTACTTTCCCTTTTTTGATATATTGCTTCAGTGGCTGAGCACGGCATTTTTACCTTTGGACATTATTATTTTGTACTATGGCTGAGACCGACTTTCCATGTGGTTCTATGTACTCCCAGGAGGAGACGGATCGCATATTGCATGACATTGGGGGAGATGCAGCTTTCTTGAACACCCCTTCCATTCCTGAACTTAAAAGAAGATATGAGTTTTTGTCTAAAAAGACGGCATCACTTCGCCTGCACATGACCACACTTGGGGAATACTTCAAGGTTCAAAGGATCCCACGTGGCATGAGGTCCAATTTGAGACCTAATTTGTTTGCTCATAATGCTTTGTTTTGCAAAAAATTTGAAGCTTTATCGATTAGATATTCCCTTGATTTCATTCTTTTGAATATTCAGTACCTCCAGCATGAATTAATCACTATTGCTTCCGACACGGCGGAGATTGACCTTATATTACGGTCAGCTATGTCCGCTGAGGAGTATTCGCTGTTTAGCGATAATGTTGGTGTTCATGTAACACGAACCAAATTGGAGCTGGAGGAAGGAAAAAGGTCAAAGTGGAATCGTGACTCCGATGATTATAAAAAAGATGCTGTTTACACCTGGCAGTCTGATAGCGGCAATTTTAATTATAAAGATCCCAGGAAGAAGAAAAGAAATACACCTGCCACCTCCACTTTATCTTCCCCTTTTTTAGGGAACAGTATGGATCCAGAAAGGAGAGACGTGGGCGGACCAGAAGAGGGGGTCGTCGACATCGCAGAACCGGTCAAGCCCAAAATCAACAAAACCAGAGCACAGACCACAAAGTCACTGGTGAACAAGAGGAGGTGACGGTGATTAACCTGTCATCCAGGACGCTCACCTCTGCTCAAGTGAGTGTCCTGAATAAAGGACTTTCGTTTTGTCCTATGTCTGTGCCTAACTGGTTTGAACTGGACACTGACCTTCATGCTTTTTTTCGTAGGATTAAACTCAAAATGTGGTTTAACTCTAAGACACGGATCGCGGTGCCTCAGGTTAGCGAGTTCTCCCTGGGCCGCCTCGATCTGTCTCTGAAAAGTAACTTCACTCCATGCATTAACGAGGCCTCGATTGATGCATTTATTACTGCAGTTAAGTCTGATGTTTCTGCCTATAGATTGAGATGTGACAATGTTGCCTTTAAACATCCTAACCTATCCAAATTTGAAATAGAAGCGCTAGACCAATTAAGGAAAGATTCTTCCATAACAGTCAAGCCTGCGGACAAGGGTGGCGCAGTGGTCATCATGGACACCGGTAAATATGTGGCTGAGATTCAGCGTCAGCTGGATGACACCAATGTCTACTCTGTTCTTCAATGTGATCCCAAATTTGAGATTGCTAGACTTATCCAGAGATGTTTGGCAGATGCCATGTTGGCAGGCACTATTGATGAGGACTTGTGCACTTTTCTCACTGTAGACCATCCGGTGACCCCGGTTTTATATATACTTCCAAAAGTGCACAAGTCCCTTATCGATCCTCCCGGACGACCTATCGTCTCCGGTTCGGACTCCATCTTTAGTTGCATTGCTATTTTTCTGGATAAGGTTCTACATGAATTTGCAATAGGGGCTGAGTCGTATGTACAAGATACGACCGACTTCCTGTGCAAGTTGAATGAGATTGATTTTGCCGGTGTCCATGAGGTCCATTTAGCGTCCTTTGACGTCACTTCACTATATACCTCTATCAATCATGATTTAGGTATTGACGCCATTTCCCGTATGCTTGACTCTTCACCTTATACAATGGCTGCTAGGCAGCTCATCATTGATTTATTGCAGATAGTTTTGAGGCATAACTATTTCCTGTTCCAGGATACCTTTTTTCAACAAAAAAGAGGCGTGGCAATGGGGTCTAACGTGGCACCTACCTACGCCAATATCTTTATGAGATGCTTTGAGGAAGATGTCGTCTATGTGTCACACCACCGCAGCCAATTGCTGCGGTGGTGGAGATACATCGACGACATCTTCCTCATATGGACTGGTAGTGTCACCCAGTTACTTGAGTTTCATCGGTTTTTAAACGGTGTTGACAGGGATCTGCAATTTACGTTGGTCCACTCTGATACTGAATTGCAGTTTCTTGATACCACTGTTACATTTGGTGAGAGCGGGATACACACCCAGCTCTACACCAAACCTACTGATAAAAATACCCTCCTCTGTTATAACAGTGGTCATCCACGCAACACACTCAAGTACTTACCCTTTTCACAATTTCTCAGGGTCAAACGAATTGTTTCTGAGCCCAAGAATCTAGACTCCTCTTTAAACAACATGGCTGACAAATTCAAAAAAAGGGGGTACCCTACCAAATTATTGGATTCTCACATCAACAAGGTCCGTGATTTGGATAGAAGTAATCTTCTAAAAAGGAAGTCATCTGAAGGATCCTTGACTCGGATTCCTTTTATTTCCAAATTCACGTGCAGAGATTAACTGTATCATCAAACGGCATTGGGGTATTTTGGGAGGTTGTCATAGTGAGATTCAGGAATTCAGATCTCCCCCCCTATTCTCATATTGTAGGTCTAGAAGCCTACGGGATCAACTGGTTAGAGCAGATATTGGCCCTAGATCTAGGTCGGTACAGACTGCACTAACCACATTAGGCAAGGGTAGCTTTCCCTGCCTGTGCTGCACCGACTGCAAATATATGGGTAAAGGCAGTGTTTTTATTCATCCTACCACTGGAGTTCTACACCCTATTCGTTTTCACCTTACATGTAATTCCTGTTACGTGGTTTATGTTTTGATTTGTCCATGTAAGTTATTATATGTGGGTGAAACTTCAACCGATCTTAAGACGCGGCTCAACAATCACCGTTTGTCCATACGTAAAAAGAGAAAGGACCTCCCTGTTGCCAAACATTTCACAGAATTTAAACATTCTGAAAAAGATCTGAAATGTTGGGCAATTGATCATGTGATAGATGAAGTAAAAGAATGCTCCAGCACCGAAGGGCGTTTTGTACAAAATCCCGTTCTTTATTGAATTCTTCACCGAAAATACAGGTACGGACAGCGACAGTGGCACAGGGACCCACTGTTTCCCACGACCTACGCGTTTCGAACAATATCGTTCTTACTCATGGTCTAAGGTGTCTGGCGCTCACCCGGCTGAAATAAGGCCCAACCTTGAGTCATCCGCCCATAAGGAGGAGTCTCAGGAAACCAGGGCGGATCAAAAATCAGCTAGGTGGACGCAAGACACCTGTGAAAGCAAGTTCGCCCGTGACATAAAACATTTCCATACCTGAAGTGCTACAACATATAAAACTATATATAATATAATACAATGATAAAACTTAGCAGACTGTATAATTCTACTCCAAGACAAAGAAAAAGCCACATAGTACCTGCAGACATATATACATATATAATTCATAGTTTAACAGTCCAATTAAGTATAAATAAGTATAAATGCACCGAGGTTGTTCATTATGAAAAGACAGGTGATATGTATCATGGGGAAAGCGTATCAGACAAAAAGGAACTGCATGTGTATATATGTATGTGTGTATAAACACACAAATACAATATGCATGGAGTGGAGTTAATAAATTTCCATGGTCCTATGTCAGCGGGATCCAGACCCACTATGTTCCCCACATGAGGCTAAATAGATAAGATAAATAAGATATTAGACCATTCACTCCCAGCGAATTAACGCAAGGTGTGAATAAAGACATCGGTATTCATAGGCAGAACTTATTCCTACATATTGAAATGGTGGCAATGTGTCTGGGCGTCACCGGCAAACGCGCCACCTCACCCAAAATTTATCCTCTATCCTTCACATCTATCTATGAAAAAACGCTCTGTCTGAACTGTGACAAATTCTCCAATAGACAATCTGGTCTATGAAGAGAGAACTGAACATGTTGTTTCATTATATTATAACTTGATGTAATCCAAGTGATAGTGAAGAGGTCCACAAAATATAACCGAGACAGAAATCTTTAGATATTATATATGCTTGTTTGGAAACAAACCCGCAGTATGTTTTATTATTGCTATCTATGAGTATATGTCTTGGTACAGTCATGCTATCCTCCTAATACACCACACTTGGGATAAACATTTGATATTAGTAGTTCTTGTATGTTTTTGATATATATATATATTTTTTAATATTATTTGTTACTGCTGCTGCCCCTGACTATCTCCATTTTCCCACGCGCATTTCCACATGTCATATGCATGTTTTCAATATTCTTACCATCTGTCTAGACATAGTTCTAGGGAGATCTTTTTAATTTTTCTATATTAAAAAGATCTCCCTAGAACTATGTCTAGACAGATGGTAAGAATATTGAAAACATGCATATGACATGTGGAAATGCGCGTGGGAAAATGGAGATAGTCAGGGGCAGCAGCAGTAACAAATAATATTAAAAAATATATATATATATCAAAAACATACAAGAACTACTAATATCAAATGTTTATCCCAAGTGTGGTGTATTAGGAGGATAGCATGACTGTACCAAGACATATACTCATAGATAGCAATAATAAAACATACTGCGGGTTTGTTTCCAAACAAGCATATATAATATCTAAAGATTTCTGTCTCGGTTATATTTTGTGGACCTCTTCACTATCACTTGGATTACATCAAGTTATAATATAATGAAACAACATGTTCAGTTCTCTCTTCATAGACCAGATTGTCTATTGGAGAATTTGTCACAGTTCAGACAGAGCGTTTTTTCATAGATAGATGTGAAGGATAGAGGATAAATTTTGGGTGAGGTGGCGCGTTTGCCGGTGACGCCCAGACACATTGCCACCATTTCAATATGTAGGAATAAGTTCTGCCTATGAATACCGATGTCTTTATTCACACCTTGCGTTAATTCGCTGGGAGTGAATGGTCTAATATCTTATTTATCTTATCTATTTAGCCTCATGTGGGGAACATAGTGGGTCTGGATCCCGCTGACATAGGACCATGGAAATTTATTAACTCCACTCCATGCATATTGTATTTGTGTGTTTATACACACATACATATATACACATGCAGTTCCTTTTTGTCTGATACGCTTTCCCCATGATACATATCACCTGTCTTTTCATAATGAACAACCTCGGTGCATTTATACTTATTTATACTTAATTGGACTGTTAAACTATGAATTATATATGTATATATGTCTGCAGGTACTATGTGGCTTTTTCTTTGTCTTGGAGTAGAATTATACAGTCTGCTAAGTTTTATCATTGTATTATATTATATATAGTTTTATATGTTGTAGCACTTCAGGTATGGAAATGTTTTATGTCACGGGCGAACTTGCTTTCACAGGTGTCTTGCGTCCACCTAGCTGATTTTTGATCCGCCCTGGTTTCCTGAGACTCCTCCTTATGGGCGGATGACTCAAGGTTGGGCCTTATTTCAGCCGGGTGAGCGCCAGACACCTTAGACCATGAGTAAGAACGATATTGTTCGAAACGCGTGGGTCGTGGGAAACATTGGGTCCCTGTGCCACTGTCGCTGTCCGTACCTGTATTTTCGGTGAAGAATTCAATAAAGAACGGGATTTTGTACAAAACGCCCTTCGGTGCTGGAGCATTCTTTTACTTCATCTATCTATTGCTGGACTGGCTTGAGTCCGCCCCGTGCACCGTCAATAGGATCGGAAGGTGAGCTGGCTGTAACTCCTTTTTTCAATTGATCATGTGCCCATGCCCAGACGTGGGGGGAACAGGGTACGGATTCTTAAAAAGAGAGAGCTTCTCTGGATTTACACTCTCAACAGTTTGAGACCAAATGGGCTTAATGTGGATTACAATCCGGGGATTTATGTTTAAATAAGTTGCTTGCCCTCTTTTGTTATATATGTGATATGCGCCTTTTCTCTTGTGCTACATAGTGTATCTTGAACACTACTAAGCCATGTTTCTAATTCTTTTCTTTCTTTTTTTTTTATATTCACAGATTTTTTATATACACAGATTTGAATGATGCTGCGGAATCAAGATGTGTGACGTACCCGGTGCACATACACTGTATCCACATGTCCTCACTTGTCTATATGAGTGCCCTCATTGTGACTAGTTATTTTGGTTCGGCTAGTTTTTCATCGCCTCGATTTACATTTTGTGTCAGTCCACACTGCGGTACATTGAAACATGTTTGTTTTGGGGGGATCTGTGGGTGATCTGGGTGAGGATCGTGACACTCGTGTTGCGGTCTCCACTGTTCGCCCATGGAATGGATGGTGGGACCTGTGTCCTTTGAGATACAGTGCCCTTCCTTGCCCCCTCTTTATATACTTGTTGTATAGCACGGCTTGTATTCCCGTGTTGCGCTGTCCTGTCCTTATGTGCATGGACATGCACATACACAGTGGTGGGACACAATGACCTTTTACAATATGGCCGACCGAGCTTCTTGGCAGTAGTGCGCATGTCCGTGCGCGTGTCTCCGCAACTATTGTTGGTGACGTCATGCCGTGACTGGACACGGTTGGCGTCTGCGCACTATCTGTTTCCGAACGCCGGTTCGATTGATATGCGACATGTTTGATGCGGTGGACGGCGCTGGGTATGTCAACACTCTCTTTCTTTCTTTGCGGCATCATCATTTTTATTACTTGCACTATTGTGTACACCTGTCTCTTATCACCAATTACCTCGTTGTAGGTCATAATATGTACACCATATATTATATTTCTGATGTATTATTATATAATCTTTTACTTATGGGTATTACACAATTGTATTTACATATGGAGATTGTATATGCACTTTTGCACTTTAAATTGTATATTTTATTGTTGATTGATTGTATTATGATGTAATGGGGGTTGGACTATATATACCCCAGCATACACTGTGTTCATTGCTTGAAAAAGGCTCTTGTTTGGAGCTGAAACGTTGCCATCTGCATGGGTGATTAAAGACCAGTATATTTTTACTTGGAGTGCTGTCCTTTCTTCGTTCCTGTACATCTGGGGTAAGCAGCAATATCCCTGGACATAGCACCCATATTGCTTGTTTCCAGTGCCGCCGCTACTTTCCCTTTTTTATATATATATATATATATATATACTGGTGAGAACACAGTATCATCTCTAAAGAACTGAGTTCAGTTCTAGGACGGTATGGTTGACTATGTATATATTATTATTATTATTATTAATTATTAAAGCGCCATTCATTCCATAGCGCAGTACATATGAAAAGGGGTATACATACATAATACAGACATTTGCACTAAGCATAAACAAGACGAATTACAAACTGGTACAGAAGTATAGTGGGCCCTGCCTGTGAGGGCTTACAATCTACATGGTTTGGGAGAAGGACACAGTAGGTGAGGCTGAAGTTGGTCATGGCAGTATAGAGGCAGTAAGGTCACTGGTTGTAGGCTTGTCGGAAGAGGTGGGTTTTCAGGTTTCTTTGAAGGATTCCACTGTAGATGAGAGTCTGATATGTTGGGGTAGCGAGTTCCAGAGTGTGGAGGATGCATGGGAGAAATCTTGGAGGCGGTTGTGGGAAGAGGTGATAAGAGGAGAGGAGAGAAGGAGTGCTTGTGAGGATCGGAGAGTGCGTGTGGGGATGTTTCGGGAAAGTAGCTCAGAGATGTAGGGAGGGGACAGGTTGTGGACGGCCTTGTATGTATTTGTTAGTATTTTGAAGTGAATTCGCTGGGCAATGGGGAGCCAGTAAAGGGATTGGCAGAGGGGAGAGGCAGAGGAGTAACAGGGCCAGAGGTGGATTAGTCGGGCAGCAGAGTTGAGGATAGATTGGAGGGGTGCGAGAGTGCTAGATGGAAGGCTACAGAGGAGAATGTTGCAGTAGTCTAGGAGGGAGATGATGAGGGCATGGACAAGCATTTTCGCAGATTCAAAGTTAAGGAAAGCACGGATGCGGGAAATGTTTTGGAGTTGGAGGCGGCAGGTGGTGAAAAGGGATTGGATGTGCGGTCGGAAGGAGAGGGCAGAATCCAAGGTCACTCCAAGGCAGCGGACTTGGTTGACCGGGGAGAGTGTGCAGCCATTGATCGTGATAGATAGGTCATTTGGGGGGGGGTTGAGCAAGATGGGGGAAAGATGAAGAATTATGTTTTATCCATGTTAAGTTTTAGACAGCGAAGGGAGAAGAAGGATAATATAGAAGATAGACATTGTGGGATTCTGGATAGTAGGGTGGTGATGTCTGGACCAGAGAGGTGGATTTGTGTGTCGTCAGCATAAGAGTGATACTGAAAGCCATGGGACTATATGAGATGTCCCAGGCCAAAAGTGAAGATAGAGAAGAGCAGGGGTCCTAGAACAGAGCCTTGCGGGACACCAACAGAGAGGGAATTAGACGAGGAGGTGGTGCAAGAGTGGGAGATGCTAAATGTCCGGTCTGTGAGGTATGATGTGATGCAGGAGAGGGCCAGGTCAGTGATGCCAAGAGAAGAGAGAGTTTTCAACAGAAGGGAGTGGTCGACATTGTCGAACGAAGGCAGAGGACAGGTTAAGGAGAAGGAGGACATTCGTCAGGAGGAGGGGTGGAACGCAAGCCATGCGTTCCAGCCCGCCTCCCAAGGAAACGTAGCAGCGTCCCCACGTGACCCGGCGCACAGCACATCATAGCATAGCGCTGTATCAGCCAATCAAAGTAGGAAGAGGTCGGAGCTGTAAAGGTATCAGAACCGCATCTACCATGCTAGACAGTATTATTCATATTAAGAAGCCCAGTATACGCAGTCCGCATAGGGGATATTGTCAGTATAGGACAACAAATGGAAAGCTGAATACATCTGAGTACATATACATTACATTATAGGGAGAGAGGGGGCAATAACCAATATATCAATAGGTATGGGGCTGAATACATTAAGGCACATCTCAAATAGATATCATTTCAAAGAGACATATATATATGATTACCACATGTCACCATTATACTGCCACGTGATGGAGCATAGCGCATATCACATATCATGTGGTCCATCAAAATCTGCAGCATCACCACCATATAATCATAGTGTATTCTACAAGTCAGTGGAACACATGATCATGGCACATAAAGTATCATACACGGTTATAAGGATGTCAGTAGCATAAATGCCACACAGGGATGCATGTCACATACGCATATCCAACCACATGACAATACAATTAAGATGCGTATCACAGACATATATCATACATTACTAGAGACGTTCCCTAATACAACATACCAGTACATGGAAATATCTCATATTAGGGTCCTCATACATATAGAATAGATGTTAAACATGATTACAATTGGCGTTCCGTCAATTGGGGGATGTGTCCTGTTACAGGAAACTGGACTCCAATCCCATGATGCAATATAAAAGTGAACTGGATGGGATCCTCAGGAATGCATACGAGAGTGGTATTATTAGTGGTAAGATGTGGGAGGGCCTGGTTACAGAGTTCCCGGTGCTTCCCACATTTTATCTACTTCCTAAAATACATAAAAATGCTAAAGTACCACCGGGGAGACCCATAGTATCTGGGATTGGGGGTCTGTGCGAGACTATCTGCCGTTTTGTAGACTTCTATCGACAGAAATGTGTAGAGACCCTGCCTTCTTTTGTACGCGACACTACTGATGTCCTTAAGAGACTTGGTGAGATGCATTTGGATGGTGAGATGCTTCTGGTCATGTGCGACGTTGAGTCCCTGTACACGTCTATCTGTCACGACCACGGGCTACGGGCATAGCGATTCTTTCTGAATACAATCAATCTAGATAGTGACTTGGTCGAATTGGTCATGACACTACTGGAATTTGCATTAAAACATAATGCATTTACATTCAAGGACCGTTATTTCCTACAGCTCCGGGGAACGGCGATGGGGGCGACATGTGCGCCCTCGTATGCCAATTTGTTACTGGGGCTGTGGGAGAGGGAGATTGTTATGAATATGGAGGGTCATGACGCCGTGGTCTTGTGGTCGAGATATATAGACGACGTTTTGTTCATCTGGCAGGGCTCGACGTCACACTTGGAGAGGTTTCTGCAGGATCTCAACTTGAATGACCAGAACATCAAATTAACATGGACCTACAGCGGGGAACGTGTCGAGTTCCTGGATCTAGCTATCACTGAGAAAGATGGCCTTTTGGGCTTTGATATACACAGGAAGCCCACGGCCACCAATGCATTATTATTCTCCTCGTCCTCGCATCACCCACAGGTCTCTCGGGCGATACCCATTGGTCAATTTTGTAGGGCCAGACGGATATGTTCCAGTGAAGCCAGTTTTGAACGAGAGGCAGAAGATCTATCTACGAGATTCCGGGAGAGGGGCTATAGCAGGAAAGTTATCAGGAAAGGTTATATCAGGGCCAAGAACTCCCATAGGGACAACCTATTAAACCCTCCTCCCCGGAAGAAAGAAAGTAATTATGGTTTTCCTAGATTCATTACTAATTTCAATGCCCAATGGAGACAACTACAGGATATTCTCCAAAGACATTGGCAAGTCCTCCGAACAGACGGGGACCTTAAGAAGGTTATTTCTGAGAGACCTCTGTTCACTTGGAAGAGAGCACAAAACCTTAGAGACATTGTGACTAGATGTCATTATGTAGCCCCTAATAAAGGTGGAATCTTTGGGGACAAGGGCCCACAGTGGGGATTCTTTCCATGTAGGGACTGTACTGCATGCAAATATATGACAAGAACAGACAAATTCACCAACACAAGCAGGGAGAAGGAGTACAAAATTGTACATCACATCTCCTGTAAAACAGAGGCAGTGGTCTACCATGCCGAATGCCCCTGCGGTCTGATTTACATTGGGATGACTACAAGGGCACTTAAGACGAGAGTCTTAGAGCACATCCGGGACATCAAGGCGGCTGCGGAGATTGTAGAACCTGATAAACTCAGAAAACTAAAACCAGTGGCCAAACATTTCAGGGAAGCTCATAACTGCAATCCTAGGGGTATCTCTTTCGAAGGGATAGACCGGGTACGATTGGGAATTAGGGAGGGCAATATCAAACGGTGTCTCCTCCAAAAGAAACAAAATGGATAGTTTTGCTCAATACTGTGACTCCTCATGGATTGAATGAGGCCTTGAGTTTCAAATCCTTTATTTAGGTTAGCGCATGTACTGAATTTTTCTGTGATTTTAACTGCTTTTTTATCTATTTAGTTTTCTGTGTGGTCATGTAAAGTGATGTCTGAAGTGCTGCGAGGAGAGGAGTGACTTCTATACACTATGTGAATGAGGAGTTGAATATGAGACATACTATGAGCATGGAAGATGGATCATTACACAAACATCGGGATGGACCTCTACATGTGGGACTTGTATTAAATACACTGAATGACACTTATGCAATTTTGGGGTTAGCGTTATGGTTAAGAATTGGATGTTTATGCCATTCTAGTGACTAGAGAGCCAATTTGACTTATTATATGGAGGCCTAGGTGCCTTGTTCATATTAGCTGGATATTAACTTTTCTCACTCAATGGTGGGTGAGCACTATGACTTTGACACTTGATTTGTGTGGTTAGTTTAGTTATTGGAGAGCCAGGGGGATAGACTATTTGTAGGCTATGGTGCCTTAGTCACACTGGCTAGGCAATAAGCTGTATCACTGTATGTTTATAACTATAATGAATTCTATCCTATTACTGAGCACTTTAAGAGTGATAGTGTGCCTGATCATGCTGGGTTGACATATAAAAATCTTTTGTCACCCTTGACAATGCAGGTATATCTGTCACTATTAATTATAGATTATGGTGACTTTGTTATGATAGTATTATAAAGTTTACTCACATCTGTTATTATGTTTAGATAGTGAACAGTGGGACACTATTAGGGATCATGATGACTATGTAATTATATAACATATATTATGTATTGTGTTGATGTTTTTAATTTGTGGTAATCATGTTTGGTATTCAGCACACACGATATTAAGTTTATAAGTTAATTTATGTAATCATGTTTAACATCTATCCTATATGTATGAGGACCCTAATATGAGATATTTCCATGTACTGGTATGTTGTAATAGGGCACCTCTCTACTAATGCATGATATAAGTCTTTGATGCGCATCTTAATTGTATTGTCATGTGGTTGGACATGCGTATGTGACATGCATCACTGTGTGGCATTTATGCTACTGACATCCTTATAACCGTGTATGATATTTCATGTGTATGATACTTTATGTGCCATGATCATGTGTTCCACTGACTTGTAGAATACACTATGATTATATGGTGGTGATGCTGCAGATTTTGATGGACTACATGATATGTGATATGCGCTATGCTCCATCACGTGGCAGTATAATGGTGACATGTGGTAATCATATATATATATATATATATATATATATATATGTGTCTCTTTGAAATGATATCTATTTGAGATGTGCCTTAATGTATTCAGCCCCATACCTATTGATATATTGGTTATTGCCCTCTCTCTCCCTATAATGTAATGTATATGTACTCAGATGTATTCAGCTTTCCATTTGTTGTCCTATACTGACAATATCCCCTATGCGGACTGGGCTTCTACTGGGCTTCTTATTATGAATAATACTGTCTAGCATTGTAGATGCGGTTCTGATACCTTTACAGCTCCGACCTCTTCCTACTTTGATTGGCTGACCTATCTATCTATCCCTGGGGACCCTTCCCAATATAACAAACCACCGGCACCAACCGTGTCCGGTCAGGAGCGGGCAAGCAGTCCTTCAGTCTGGGGCTGGGAAGGGATCGATGCAGGGTGGAGGGTGCAGTGTGCCTACTTCACTCGAGTCGTGGCTCAGCTCAGGTCAGACAGACTCAGAGAATGAATGTGTAATGACACTGGCCAATCAGCAGCTGCCTCTTTGTGCTGCTGACTTGCGCTGATTGGCCAGTGTCTGTGAAAACTAGAACACACCTGCAGGCTGGCCGGGCGGGAGAATCAAGTTCAAGCAGTGAGGCAGCATGAGCAGGTTAATACATGGGGAAGGGCCGATCAAAGGCAAGTGCCGCGGGCCCGCGCTGTGCCTGCGCCGCCCACAGTGTGTGTTTGTACTAGTACTGCCTGGCTAAAATAAATGGAGGGGGCGGGGCCTTCCGTGCGCTCCAGGCCCCCCTGCGCTTCGGGCCCCATATAGGCGTGGTCTGCCTATATTGGCGGTACGCCACTGACATAGACAGAAAGTAATGTTCATATGGGATTCTCAGAGTGAATGAGACCCCATACACCAAACCTTCAAATGAAGGCTGTGAGCAAAAATCATCCGTGGGTATCTGATGGAAAATCACAACATACCATGAGATATGATGGAGGGCAGAGACAGCAGGCACAGGACAGGCAAAGGACCCTGACGCGCGTTTCGCCTCAGCTTCGTCAGGAGGTAGTGTAAATGTGGCCATAGGCTCCTATTCATATCCCCCATGTGGCTTCAGGGCATAACATAATCAAATACAGCAGCTGATACTTGTTATCGAGCGCTGCTGCCCGATGATGCACGGCGAGTCAGTCATGGCGGCGCCGCATTCGTTAGGAGGAGGGGTGGAACGCAAGCCATGCGTTCCAGCCCGCCTCCCAAGGAAACGTAGCGGCGTCCCCACGCAGTGGCGTCTCTAGCTTTCAAATTTTGGGGGGGCACACTGGGGGCCAGGACAAAAGTAGGGGGGGCAGCTATAACAACGATACATTTGGGGATCCATTTGGGGATCCCTTGGGGATCTCGGACGCCACTTCAACACTTGGCCGGGGGCTCGGCGGAGCTGATGTTGTGTTTTATCCTAATGAGAAAGATTTCATAATAAGGATTTGGAGAAGGGGCAGAGGGATAGTAGAGCAGAGAGAGGCTGGTGCTGCTACTAGGGGGTCATACCATGGGGAAGTAATAAAACCCACCATAATGCCCCCCAGTAGAAATAATTCTCCTTATAATGTGCAAAACATACCCCCTTATGCCCCCAGTTGAGCTAATGTCCCCCATAATGTGCCAGTATAAAATACCCCTATATAGTGCCCCAGTAAATGCCTCCATAGTGCTCCTCTCCCCCCTTCCTGCTAGTGCCCCCCATAATGTACCAGTATAAAATGCCACATATATCGTGCCCCAGTAGATGCCCTCAGTGTCCCCCATAATTTGCAAGTATAAAATACCCCTTCTTAGTGCCCCCGTAGATGACTCCATAGTACTCCTGTCTCCCCTTCTCCATAGTACCCACCATAATGTGTCCCAGTATAAAATGCTACTGTACAGAGCCCCCCTTATAAAACACCCCTTCTTTGTGGCCTCAGTAGATGCCCCTATAGTGCCCACCAATAATGTGCCAGTAATAAGTGCCCTCAATAATGTTCCACTGCCAGTAACAAGAGCCGCCCAATGTGCCAGTAATAAGCCCCCATCACCTGCCAGTAACAAGAGCCCCCATCACGTGTCAGTAATAAGCCCCCCATCACGTGCCAGTAATAAGCCCCCCATCACGTGCCAGTAATAAGCCCCCATCACGTGCCAGTAATAAGCCCCCCAATGTGCCAGTAATAAGCCCCCATCACGTGCCAGTAATAAGCCCCCCCATTACGTGCTAGTAATAAGCCCCCCCATTACGTGCCAGTAATAAGCCCCCCATCACGTGCCAGTAATAAGCCCCCCATCACGTGCCAGTAATAAGCCCCCCATCACGTGCCAGTAATAAGCACCCCATCACGTGCCAGTAATAAGCCCCCTATCACGTGCCAGTAATAAGCACCCCATCACGTGCCAGTAATAAGCCCCCCCCACTACATGCTAGTAATAACCCCCCCCATTACGTGCCAGTAATAAGCCCCCCATTACGTGCCAGTATTAAGCCCCCCATCATGTGCCAGTATTAAGCCCCCCATGTTCCAGTATTAAGCCTCCCATCATGTGCCAGTATTAAGCCCCCCATAATGTGCCAGTATTAAGTCCCCCCCATCATGTGCCAGTATTAAGTCCCCCCATCATCATGTGCCAGTATTAAGTCCGCCCCATCATGTGCCAGTATTAAGTCCCCCCATCATCATGTGCCAGTATTAAGTCCCCCCATCATCATGTGCCAGTATTAAGTCCCCCCCATCATCATGTGCCAGTATTAAGTCCCCCCCATCATCATGTGCCAGTATTAAGTCCCCCCATCATCATGTGCCAGTATTAAATCCCCCCCATCATCATGTGCCAGTTTTAAGTCCCCCCCATCATGTGCCAATATTAAGTCCCCCCCATTGTAATAAGCCCCCCCAATGTGCCAGTAACACTATTGTAAAAAAAACAAAAAAACACTTATACTTACCTCAGTGTCAGCGATGCGATGCAGACTCTTCCTGTGTCCCGCACTGTAAGGCTCAGGCGGCGAGATGACGTCATCGCGCCGCCTGCGCCGGCCTCTGATAGGCTGCCGACCTAGTGCCTGCAGCCTATCAGAGGAAGGGGAAGGGACACGCCTCTCCCTCCCCTGCACCTCCGCTGGCACAGGCAGATTACAATGGAGATGAGCGCAATGGAAGCGCTCATCTCCCTGTGCCCGGCGGCGGCAGCTCACTTGGGGGGGTATTTTAGTTGGGGGGCGCATGGGGGGGCACAGCATGATGTAGGGTGGGCCGTGGCCCCCTCTGGCCCCCCCTGGCGACGCCACTGTCCCCAAGTGATCCGGCGCACAGAGCATCATAGCATAGCGCTGTATAATGGCGGTTTATAAACATAAGACACCATAAAAATATCTTCTATGACCTCAAGGGTGGCCCTCACTGGACAGATAGAATATGCCAGGAAGATAGCTCCAGCATAGGCTAAATAGCCCAAGCAGCCACACCCACACACACATAAACCCAGTGTTAACAAAACACTAGAAAGGGAGTTAACCCTTCCAACACCAGCCAAGGGAAAGAAGACACTTAAAGGGGAAGTGCACACACAAGCATAGAAAGCTACACGTTGCCGCAGGCAACAACATGCGTGGCAACCATGTCACGGCAATCACCCAGAAGGCCGAGACACTGCCACTGCATGCACACACAGTAACACGTTGCCGCGGGCAACCGCAAGTGTAGCAACAGTGTCACAGCACACACCATAGGCCGTGACAGGCCTACCGTGGTTCAGACCGTGTGAGATACCCCCCTACATACAGGGGTTTGAATCAGGCATTTGAAATACAGCCATTTTGTGCAAAGATATATTTACTTCAGGCCTACACTATTTCAGACCGTGTGAGATACCCCCTATATACAGGTGTTTGAATCAGGCATTAGAAATACAGCCATTTGAAATACAGCCATTTTGTGCAAAGTTATATTTACTTCAGGCCTACAGTGGTTCAGGCCTTGTGAGATACCCCCTCTACATACAGGGGTTTGAATCAGGCATTTGAAATACATCCATGTGAAATACAGCCATTTTGTGCAAAGATATATTTACTTCAGGCCTACACTGGTTCAGACCATGTGAGATACCCCCTACATACAGGGGTTTGAATCAGGCATTTGAAATACAGCCATTTAAAATACAGCCATTTTGGGCAAAGATATATTTACTTCAGGCCTACACTGGTTCAGACCGTGTGATATACCCCCTATGTACAGGGGTTTGAATCAGGCATTAGAAATGCAGCCATTTGAAATACAGCCATTTTGTGCAAATAAATATTTACTTCAGGCCTACACTGGTTCAGACCGTGTGAGATACCCCCTCTACATACAGGGGTTTGAATCAAGTATTTGAATTACAGCCATTTAAAATACAGCCATTTTGTGCAAATAAATATTTACTTCAGGCCTACACTGGTTCAGACCGTGTGAGATACCTCCATACATACAGGGGTTTGAATCAGGCATTTGAAATATAGCCATTTAAAATACAGCCATTTTGGGCAAAGAATTATTTACTTCAGGCCTACAGTGGTTCAGACCGTGTGAGATACCCCCCTACATACAGGGTTTTAAATCAGGCATTTTAAATAAAGTCATTTTAAATACAGCCATTTTGTGAAAAGATATATTTACTTCAGGCCTACAGTGGTTCAGACCGTGTGAGATAATCCCTCTACATACAGGGGTTTGACTCAGGGATTTGAAATACAGCCATTTGAAATACAGCCATTTTGTGCAAATAAATATTTAATTCAGGCCTACACTGATTCAGGGCGTGTGTGATCCCCCCTATACATAGATGGGTTTGATTCAGGCATTTGAAATACAGCCATTTGAAATACAGCCAGTTTGTGCAAAGAAATCTTTAATTGACGCCTAGTCTGGTTCAGGTCGTGTGAGATACACCCTTTACATACTGTCGTTCTTTTCTACTATTAATTAAACACCCATTTAGGGCAAGATCCTAAATTCAAAAAATATGAGGAGAGCGTCAAATAAGGGACGTGGCCCCGGTCGTGTGCTGCTGGTGGAGCTCCTGTTGCAGGGAGAGGACGTGGTCGATCTGTGCCAGCTACACGCACAAGTGAAACCCCTTCCTCAGGTGCGAGTAGGCGACAAAACCTGCAGAGGTATTTGGTCGGGCCTAATGCTGCTCTACGAATGGTGAGGCCTGAACAAGTACTGGCGATAGTAGATTGGGTTGCTGACAGTGGATCCAGTTCCTTCACATTGTCTCCCACCCAGTCTCCTGCTGAAAGACCACAGTTGGCACCTGCAGCCGATGTCCATCAGTCTCTCACTTCACCCCCTTTCAAATCAGCCAAGCAGTCTGAGCCCAGAGTCATGCAGCAGTCTCTTCTGCTTTTTGATGACTCTGTTAGCAGGGTTTCCCAGGGCCATCCGCCTAGCCCTGCCCCAGAAGTGGAAGAGATTGAGTGCACCGATGCCCAACCACTTATTTTTCAAGATGAGTACATGGGAGGACCATCGCAGCACGTCTCGGATGATGACGAAACACAGGTGCCAACTGCTGGGGATTATTTTGAAAGCGTGCAGACCGACAAGGAAGTCAGGGGTGAAGACTGGGTGGAAGATGATGTGGAGGACGATGAGTTCCTCGACCCCACATGGAATCAAGGTCATGCGAGTGACCGATGTAGTTCGGAGGAAGAGGCGTTGGTCGCACAGAGCCACCAGCATAGCAGAAGAGGGAGCAGGGTGCAAAAGCGGAGCTGCCGTCCTCTAGACAGTACGCCTCCTACTGACCACCGCAGCAAGGGACCGAGCACACCAAAGCCAGCTCCAAGGAGTTCCCTGGCGTGGCAGTTCTTCAGACAATGTGCTGACGACAAGTCGCGAGTGGTTTGCACGCTGTGCAATCAGCGCCTGAAGCGAGGCATAAACCTGAGCACAACCTGCATGACCAGGCATTTAAGTGCAAAGCACGAGCTGCAGTGGAGTAGACACCTCAAAAACCAAAAAAGGTCTCTGTCTCCTCCTGCTTCCTCTTCTGCTGCAGTCGCGGCCTCTTCATCCACCTCTGGAGTGACAGTGCCACCTGACACCCCACAAACAAAGGATCTGCCAGCAACACCAACACCTGGGTCACCAAGCATCTCCACAATGTCCCACGGAAGCGTTCAGCTCTCCATATCCCAAACGCTGGAGAGGAAGAGGAAGTACCCCCCTACCCACCAGCGATCCCTAGCCCTGAAAGCCAGCATTTCTAAATTACTTGCCTTTGAAATGCTGTCATTCCGTCTGGTGGAGACGGATAGTTTTAAAAGCCTTATGGCGGTTGCTGTCCCACAGTACGTCGTGCCCAGCCGCCACTACTTTTCCAGACGTGCCATCCCTTCCCTTCACAACCAAGTACAGGACAAAATCAGGTGTGCACTGCGCAACGCTATCTGTGGCAAGGTGCACCTGACTACGGATACGTGGACCAGTAAGCACGGTCAGGGCCGTTATATCTCCATAACAGCACACTGGGTAAATGCAGTGGCGGCTGGGCCTGAGGCGGATAGCAGTTTGGCGCATGTCCTTCCACCACCGAGGATTGCAGGGCGCTTCAGTTTGCCTCCTGTTGCTTCCCCCTCCTACTCTGCTTCCTCATCCTCTACCAGTTCCTCATCCGGACAGCGTAACACCTTCACCACCAACTTCAGCACAGCCAGGGATAAAAGACAGCAGGCAGTTTTAAAACTTATCTTTTTGGGGGACAAACCCCACACCGCGCAGGAGTTGTGGACGGGCCTTGAACAACAGACCGATGAGTGGTTTGTGCCAGTTAGCCTCAAGCCCGGCCTGGTGGTGTGCGATAATGGGCAAAATCACTTAGCAGCTCTGGGACTAGCCGGTTTGACGCACATCCCTTGCCTGGCGCATGTGCTGAATTTGGTGGTGCAGAGATTCCTTAAGAATTACTCCGACATGTCAGAGCTGCTGCATAAAGTGCACGCCGTCTGTGCGCGCTTTCGGCATTCTCACCCTGCTGCTGCTCGCCTGTCAGCGCTGCAGCGTAACTTCGGCCTTCCCGCTCACCGCCTCATATGCGACGTACCCACAGGTGGAACTCCAACTTGCACATGCTGGCCAGACTGTGCGAGCAGCAGCAGGCGATAGTGGAGTTTCAGCTGCAACACGCACGGGTGAGTCGCTCGGCGGAACAGCACCACTTTACCACCAATGACTGGGCCTCTATGCAAGACCTGTGTTCCTTGTTGCGCTGTTTTGAGTACTCCACCAACATGGCCAGTGCCGATAACGCCGTTCTCAGCGTTGCTATCCCACTTCTATGCCTCCTTGAAAAAATGCTCATGGCGATGATGGAAGAGGATGTGGCACAGGGGGAGGAGGAGGAGGAAGAGGGATCATTTCGTAGGGTTTCCGGCCAGTCATTCCCAAGTGGCTCCGAGGGTGGGTTCCTGCACCCACAAAATCGTCCAGCCAGGGCACAGTTCTGGAGGATGAGGAGGTGGAGGAGGAGGAACCATGTTCACAGCAGGGTGGCACCCACACCAGCTCGTGGCCATCACTGGTGCGTGGATGGGGGAATACAGAGGACACAGACGATACACCTCCCACAGAGGACAGCTTTTCGTTGCCTCTGGGCAGCCGTGCACACATGAGCGATTACATGCTGCAGTGTCTCCGCAACGACCGCAGAGTTGCCCACATTCTAACTTGTGCTTATTACTGGGTGGCCCCGCTGCTGGATCCCCGTTACAAGGACAACGTACCGTCCTTAATTCCGTTACTGGAGCGTGATCGTAAGATGCGCGAGTACAAGCGCACGCTGGTAGACGCGCTGCTGGTGGCATTCCCACCTGACAGCGGGGGGCACAGTGGAAGCACAAGGCAAAGGCAGAGGATGAGGAAGAGGTCGCCAATGCAGCTGGGGCACCGCCAGCACCTCAGAAGGCAGGGTTAGCATGGCCGACATGTGGAAAAGCTTTGTCAGCACGCCACAGCAACCAGCACCACCAGCTGATATGGAGCGTCGTAGCAGGAGGCAGCATTTCACCAAAATGGTGGAGCAGTATGTGTACACATGTCTACATGTACTGAATGATGGGTCTGCCCCCTTCAACTTCTGGGTCTCCAAATTGGGCACATGTCCTGAGCTTGCCCTTTACGCCTTGGAGGTGCTGGCCTGCCCTGCAGCCAGTGTATTATCTGAACCTGTGTTTAGCACGGCAGGGGGCGTCATCACAGACAAGCACAGCCGCCTGTCCACAGCCAACGTGGACAAGCTCACGTTCATTAAAATGAACCAGGCTTGGATCCCACAAGACTTGTCTGTACCTTCTGCAGAATAGACATTTATACCACCATCAAACATACATTCTTGTACTCAAGTCAAGTGCAATGATTCTTTGATTTCTTATTTTTTATTTGTCACAAAATTTTGGAAGCTACCTACCCCAATAAAAAAAAAAAAAACATTGTTGGCTACCTCCTCCTCCTCCATTGCTGCCTCCACCTACAACACCACATTCACCGCCTCCTCAACCTCCGACTCCATATCGACCTCCTTCTCTGAGTTGCAGGTTAATAATTTGTAATTTTTAGTTATTTTATTTTAAGTTATTTCCTTATCCACATTTGTTTGCAAAGCAGTTGCCATGCTCTTAAGCACATTTTACTGCCTTTTACATCCCTCTAGCCTTTTCAAGGACTATTTTATAGCCATTTTAATGCAAAAAAAGTGCCAATTTTAGTGCCCTAAATTGAAAAAATTCTTATTTTCAATTGTCGGGTGACATATTACCATTTTTGGCGTATACAAACCCCTGCTGAGCTTGGGTGACATGGGCCTAAATCTCTCAAAATCCTCTGTTCTATTGCTGGGTGACATGAACCCCCTTTTGCCATGAATGAACCCCTGCTCTGCCTGGGTGACAAGGGCCTAAATCTCTCAAAATCCTCTGTTCTATTGCTGGGTGACAAGATCTCCCATTTGCCGTGAATGAACCCCTGCTGTGCCTGGGTGACAGGGTCCTAAATCTCTCAAAATCCTCTGTTCTATTGCTGGGTGACATGAACCCCCTTTTGCCGTGAATGAACCCCTGCTGTGCCTGGGTGACAGGTGCCTAAATCTCTCAAAATCCTCTGTTCTATTGCTGGGTGACATGAACCCCCTTTTGCCGTGAATGAACCTCTGCTGTGCCTGGTGACATGGGCCTAAATCTCTCAAAATCCTCTGTTCTATTGCTGGGTGACATGAACCCCCTTTTGTCGTGAATGAACCCCTGCTGTGCCTGGGTGACATGGGCCTAAATCTCTCAAAATCCTCTGTTCTATTGCTGGGTGACATGAACCATCTTTTGCCGTGAATGAACCCCTGCTGTGCCTGGGTGACAGGGGCCTAAATCTCTCAAAATCCTCTATTGATTTACCAGTTTGGTAACTACAGTGATGGATCATCGAAAAGGAGCGCTCCAAATTATATATCCTAAACCGCATATTTCAGCATTGGGGATATCAGCAACATCCGAATCGACTGACGGCACCTACAGGTGATTTGAATCCCCGCTCAAAGACTTCATAATCACATGACCGAGCAGTGAACCACGTGGGACGCCACGTAGGTCCTGACAGGTCACAGCGGCGAACTGTACTATACCGCTGCATCGTACCCGTAGGAGCCGGAGCCATCACCTATACGTCTGACCGGATGATTGCGAAGATATATACCACACTGGCGGCAAACAGATCAAGATGTGGTAACGTAAAGCCAATTAATTAACACAACAGCATTTATTTTGTGTTATTTACATCCCATGCGAGTGCATATGAATCTATGACTCTGAGGTCTAGTTCTATTGAACTGATACCAACTGGATACAAATTGGATTGATCTATTTCTCGGGTCATTTTCACCCCTCTCATATTGCGTTACGTGCATTGGGACATTGTTTTGACAAGTGCGGTATTTTTGTATTTTCTGTATTTTTAGCTTTTTATGATATGTTACAATCTATATGTGATAATTTCATGTTTTATGCTCAATTGCTATAAATTTTATTGTGGATACTAATCAACCATGTGTATCCCTGATATTGAGTGACCCCCTACCAAAGTTTTTACACAATTCAGTGTTGTCTACCTATTCCTCCTTCACCGCCGCTTCCACCTACACCGCCACGTCAACCTACACCGCCACATCCACCCATCCACCGCCTCCTCAACCTCCTACTCCTAGATCCAGATTGTTATTTTAAATTTTTCTGTATTTTATGTTATTTTAAGTCATTTCTCTATCCTCATTTGTTTGCAGAACAGTTGTCATGCTCTTAAGCACATTTTGATGCCTTTTCCAGCCCTCTCCCTTCAATGGGGTTCGGGTTCTGGGTCAAGTTCGGGTCAAGTTCGGGTCCCGAACCCAAACTTTTTTTTCAAGTTCGGCCGAACTCGTCGAACCCGAACATCCAGGTGTCCGCTCAACTCTAGTGGTAAGATGTGGCAAGCTCATAGAGACTTATCCAAAGCGACTTGGAGCTGTGATTGCCGCATAAGGTGGCTCTACAAAGTATTGACTTTACAGGGTGAATAGTTATGCACATTGACTTTTTCTGATATTTTGTCCTACCTGTATTTGTTGTTTGCTTCACAATAAAAAAAAACATCTTTAAAGTTGTTGGCATGTTCTGTAAATTAAACAATCCTAAAAGGGGGTGAATACTTTTGCAAGGCACTGTATGTGTTTTTTGATCAGGTTATATAAGGTAAATGGTCATCTATATAGCTATATGCTATATACCCTAACTCTAATATGTTATAATGTTTCCTCTTTTTCAGATATAACTGGGGGACTCTAATATCAACAGGTATAACCTTATAGTATCCCTTATTAAACATATGTAAACGTCCTTCTAATTTCGATATGAATAATACCATTTTTGTATATTGGTAGTCCCCATATATTTCTTTCTGTTTGATCTCACATATATTCCAGTATCACCTTTGCCACGTAAATATCAGCCCCGGTTTGTCATTCCCCTAGCAGCAGATCAGCCCTGGCTCCCTTTAGAGCGAGGCTTGAGACACTCAGGAACCTTTGAGCATGCGCAGTACAATCCCAGCAGCTGGCGCGCCCTTTTTAAAGGACGCTCGGCCTGCTCCTTGCTGTGCACCTCGCAACGGCACTGTTCCTTGTAGCGCAGCCTTCCAAAACCACCAACCAGCGGCACCAGGTAACCCGTGGTCTTGTTTTTAGTTCTAGACTACAAGAGATGTACAACCTCCTTTCAGGCACCCTTCTGTTGGCAAACCAACTATGAGTAACATACTCCTTATTAGACACATGACTCCTCTTTGAAAAAGTATGGGGCATTTTGGCAATCAAACTATGTGTAACATCTATCACATGTCCTCCCTCTGAGAAAGAATGTGTTGTTGCCAAATAAATACTCAATATCTATAGATCACTTATGCTATCATATTCCTTACATTTGTCACATATATTCAGCCTACAGCGCCACCTCCTCACATGGTGAAGGCATAGGACTGTCGCACAGACACTTACAGGAATATGGAGATGTCTGTCAATCACCCAGATTTATTTTTTGTGTTTTTCAATGTATGATTTCTTACTTGTACGATTATTACGTTGTTATACATGTACTAGATACTGTATTGCTGTGGTTATCACACTAATTGAGTTTATATTTATCTGATGATTTGCTGTAGTTTGATAAAGGCCCAGGGAGGCCGAAACGTTATACCAGACCTGTACAGCCACATTCTCAATAAAGTCTTTCACTCTTTGCATCAGCATTCCGGCAGTTTTGTCTATCTATACATTTGGGATGGGATCCCGACTCCCAGTGAAAAGAAGCAGAGTGCCACAAGGTTTATCTACATTCTATCATACATCACCATGCATGAGATTTCACGCGGGGTCTTCAAGCAAGGTGGCAGTGGCACCCTCTTTGCACTCAAATAAATGAGGCAAGTATGATTTTTTTTATTTTTACCTCCATTTAGGGGAAAATTGATTTGTTACCACGAAGCATGAGTAAATTCAGCTTTGCGGTAAATCAAATCCTGAAATTCAGATCAACGTCTCCTGAAATTCAGATCGAAGTCCACTTCCTGAACGTCGATTCACTCAACACAAGTTAAAGCTAATAAATCAATTACAGCAGGCGCCTCCCCCAGGGCCCTTTAAGAGGAAAAAGTACTTGTTTTCGTGCCGCCAGTTGCTGTGAAGCAACAAGGGCATAGGGCCCCTTTTAGTGATACTGTGGAAGATACCCAGGTGTAGGAATGCTAGAGTGGTGTAGGGTGACCTAAATGTCCCCTAATGTTGCTGTATGTGTCACGGTGCTCCTACCTGGATACGCTGGACCCTAGGCGCTGGCTCCGAAGCAATGAAAAGGGGGGGTTGTTGATGTAGGGGATGAAGAAATAAATTGAGTCCAGACCTTGTGATGAAGTTGATAACAGCTTTACTTGAATAAACGTTTCTCCAAACAGTCTCAGGCTTTGTCTTGGTTCCAGCAGGCTTTAGCATGAAACTTGCAGGCAAACTCCTCTCTACTACATCTGTGGCTCTTTGGCTTTGCTGTGCTGTATAATTTAGCGTTCTCTGGGTGCTGCAACTAGCTTTCTCTGGGTGCTGCAACTCTTAGTCTGACTCTAAACTGGTCCAGGGAACTTTACTCCTGGCTTCAGAGGCTTGAAGCTGTGGCCTCCAAATCCAGCTGAGCTGAAGGTGCTCCAGCTGGCCTGGGCAAGGCATGTCCAACAGGGACGTGCACCTGCTGCACACCTTCCCTTGGAAGGTGGTAAACTAAACTTACTCTAAACTAGACTCCTGCCTCCCTGCAGCAGGTGGGAAAACGCCCAACACACCACAAAGGGGGGTTTAGAATGGAAAAGAAGGTTCCACTGTATGTACCTGTAGCTCTGCCATGTTTGCTGCCATCTGCTGGTGAACCAGGCACATTACACTTAAACATAACAGTTACCAACATTAGAAATGCACAGTGCTTAGGACTTGAACAAAGTACATGTGATCACATTAGGTTAACCATAGGATATAGTAGCAAGGTGCAGAAGTGGTAATGCCACTCTGGGGCGTTACACAATTATATGTACCCAAAAATGGTGCAATTGAACAATGCAACTCTTGATGAGAACAAAAAATTTGCTTGGTTTTTAATCCAGAACATGTGTGGTATATCGGATTAACCTTAATTTTCAAGTCCGTCATTGTTGGTATTTCTAAATTCTAATGTACAGTATAATATATGAATAATCTAAAGTTCATACCATGGGTAACAGAATACTATGGTTGTGCTATGGGTCGAAAGTGGCTGTAAAAAGAAAACAGTCTGAGGTATGGCTTACTGCAGCCACTATATCATTCAGCTTCCTGATACTATTTATACTCTTCTTTGGAACTGGATGCTTGACAGGTTCAAGGTGTGTCTCACTGTGCAAGCATTAAATATTTCCTTATGAGAACAATGGAGCAAGTTTATCAACAAAATTAAATACTGAGTGATACCAACGACAGACGTGTGTAAAATGTGACTGGACTTGTGATGATATTGTCACAATGTGTTTTGGCTCAAACACCTATTTAATTTAATATCCTTTCAAATTATTGCAAAACATACTGTTAAAGAAGCATATGTGGATATGCTGTCCCACTGAACAGCTATGACTCCTGTCTTGATGGCCCACTGGTCTTTACCCTCTAGCTCCTGTACAGGGATCTGGACTCCAATGTAGGGGAACAACTAGGCTGCTATCTCCTGGAGTAGTCTCTGTTCAGTGACTGTTGACCCACAAGAGACAATGGAGCGGAGCACTGAGTGATCAGTTAAAATGTAGTCAGGGACAAGCTGAGGTCATGGCAGGCAGGATACATGCAAGGCTAAAGATCAGGGCAGCCAGCACAGGTTTGAATCCAAGAATCAGGCAGAAGCCAGGTCAAGCAACAGAAGGTCAAAATCCAATAGTCAAACCAGAGTCAAAAACGAGTAGCCAGACAAAATACAGTGCACCCTTACAAGGCTTAGTGGGCTACAAAATATGTTCCTTAAATATCTAAAGTGACCAGCCATAGGCTGGGGAAGATTAATAAGTGTATGCGCTAGTCATTTAAGAATGTATGTGCGCCGTATGGGCAGTTAAAAGCAAGGCAGGTGAGAAGCAATCATTACCCTGCATGGAGTGGATGGAACAGCGCTACTCCCATGGAGGGATGCTGATAGACACAGACTGTTCAGGGTAAAGCAGGAGGGCAGGTGAGTACTCCGGCGGCCGTGCCCAGAAGAGGAGGGCAATGGAAATGGGCTCTGTGCAACACATGCAAATTATTAACCTATAAAGGAATTTTTTTTTTACCTCCTCGTATTCCGTCAGCCATCATATTTTTTATTTTTCTATTTGAGGACTTAATGGGGGAGATTTATCAAACTGGTCTAAAGTAGAACCATCTTAGTTGCCCATAGCAACCAATAAGATTCTACTTTTCCTTTTTCATAGCTGGTTTGGAAAATGAAAGGTATAATCTGATTGGTTGCTATGGGCAACTAAGCCAGTTCTACTTTACATCAGTTTGATAAATCTCCCCCATTGTGTTGTGAGATATGTTGTATATCATTTAACTATTATTCTCGGGTAGTGTTTATTTATATAAATCTCTAGTCAGACCACACATAAGATTTTGTGTACAATTTTGGGCTCCTCTGTACAAGGAGGACATAGCAGAATTAGAGTGGGTGCAGAGAAAGGCAACTAATATAATTGAGGAAATGGGTATTTTGCAGAACCAAAACAGGTCAAATCAAATTTGGAATTTTTAGTTTGGAAAAAGAGCCAGCTTAGGAGAGACCTAATTACAAGAAATGGACAGCAAATAGGTCTTTGATGCTCTTTTTATAATGTAACTAGGCCTATAGCCTTGATAAGATTCCATTCTTCATCTAGAGGAAAGAAGGTTTCATCATCATCATAGACGGAATTCCTTACCGTAAGAGCAGTGAGACTATTGAGCAAGCTTGAGAAAGGGGCTTTTAATATTTTAAGTTGAGATTCCGATAAAGTGAGAAGATGCAGATTAACTAAAAAGTTATTAATCTCAGAGATACTGTAGATGCTTGTGGGGAAAAGGTTGCTAAATATAGATTGCACAAAGAGGAATAGCATTCCATAAACGTATTACGTGGGTCCAGGATTTTCGTAAAAGTATCAACAAGATAGGTGATCCTCATTTTAGCTGATTTAGTTTTAAACGTCGTGCCAACAATCTACTTGTCTTGTTGTCTTGTGAATAGTACATACATTTTTAGATTGTTTTCATAAGTGTGTAGTAGGCAGTCTTGAATCTGGAGTTGTAATGTCTAAAGTTGTTTAGATCTGTAACCTGGGTTTTGTTTATATTTTCTAAGGTTTGCATTTTCTGCAGTAAGTCAGTGATCTGCTTGTCTCTTTCCCATTTTGCCCTACAGATGTAGCAGGTAACTCAAATTTCTTAACTCATCCCGGTGAAACAAAAGCCAATGAAAAGCAATTGACGGTGTTTGGTTAACGCACTTAGTTTAGATAACACGTCTCATAAAGCATGTGTGTTAACTCTACTACATCATTTCTCCAAACTGAAACTCGTAACTCTGGATCTCAGAACCCCAATGACCTGAGGGCCTCCCTTTAAGAAGAGTGGAATGCCATACCTCAGCAGAAAATAAGTTGACTTGTGAACAGCATGAGATGTCGTTGTCAAGCTGTAATTGATGCTCAAGGCCACATGAAAAGTTATTGAGACATTGACATTTTTTGTGGGGGCATACCAACCACTGGTGTTAGCTTTTGTTTCAATAAATAGTTTGAGATGATGAAATCACCGATGCATGCTTCTTCTTAAATGTGCTACTTTCATGTTATTATCACTAGTGTGAACTTTTTACTTTTTCCATAAATTTCACCCGAAAGCCAAATATCCCTAACATTTTGTGAGTAGTGTATGTTGGCACTATATTACAGTAGGACTACAGGGTGTAGAGCACTATAAATATGGGGGGATTATTCTACAGGAAGGAGAGCATTATAAATAGAGGCGCATTATACTACAAAAGGGAGGGAGCATTATACACACAGGGGCATTATAATACAAAGAGAGAGCATTATATATATATATATTAATAAAAAGGTGCCATAAAATGTCACATGAACAAAAAAAAACTATGACATACATAATGCATAAAAGCGATATTGACACATGAATAATATGATATGATAAAATAATAAAATAAAACATAAAGGCAAAGAAGGGGGGAGGGGGCAAAAAAACATGAATAAACATGCCAAATGACTAAGCAAACGTGCAAAGTGCAAGGTGCAAAAAAGTGCAGTGAAGAGTGAACATATGCAATAAATACATAAAACTACATAATAAATACATGTAAAACGTATACATTTTTATATGGTGGATGGCAAAACACATCAATATATACAGGTGAAACTCGAAAAATTAGAATATCGTGCAAAAGTTCATTGATTTCAGTAATGCAACTTAAAAGAAGTTGCATTATTGCAACTTAAAATTATAATTTTGTGAAAAGGTTCAATATTCTAGGCTCAAAGTGTCACACTCTAGTCAGCTAATTAATCCATACCCTCTCAGCAAAGGGTACCTGAAATTGTGATTTAGGGGTTTCATAAGCTGTAAGCCATAATCATCCAAATTATAACAAATAAAGGCTTGAAATACACTGCTCAAAAAAATAAAGGGAACACAAAATTAACACATCCTAGATCTGAATTAATTAAATATTCTTCTGAAATACTTTGTTCTTTACATAGTTGAATGTGCTGACAACAAAATCACACAAAAATAAAAAAATGGAAATCAAAATTTTCAACCCATGGAGGTCTGGATTTGGAGTCACACTCAAAATTAAAGTGGAAAAACACACTACAGGCTGATCCAACTTTGATGTCATGTCCTTAAAACAAGTCAAAATGAGGCTCAGTAGTGTGTGTGGCCTCCACGTGCCTGTATGACCTCCCTACAACGCCTGTGCGTGCTCCTGATGAGGTGACGGACGGTCTCCTGAGGGATCTCCTCCCAGACCTGGACTAAAGCATCTGCCAACTCCTGGACAGTCTGTGGTGCAACGTGACGTTGGTGGTTAGAGCGAGACATGATGTCCCAGATGTGCTCAATTGGATTCAGGTCTGGGGAACGGGCGGGCCAGTCCATAGCATCAATGCCTTCGTCTTTCAGGAACTGCTGACAAAATTCAGCCACATGAGGTCTAGCATTGTCTTGCATTAGGAGGAACCCAGGGCCAACTGCACCATCATATGGTCTCACAAGGGGTCTGAGGATCTCATCTCGGTACCTAATGGCAGTCAGGCTACCTCTGGCGAGCACATGGAGGGCTGTGCGGCCCTCCAAAGAAATGCCACCCCACACCATTACTGACCCAATGCCAAACCGGTCATGCTGGAGGATGTTGCAGGCAGCAGAACGTTCTCCACGGCATCTCCAGACTCTGTCACGTCTGTCACATGTGCTCAGTGTGAACCTGCTTTCATCTCTGAAGAGCACAGGGCGCCAGTGGCCAATTTGCCAATCTTGGTGTTCTCTGGCAAATGCCAAACGTCCTGCACAATGTTAGGCTGTAAGTACAACCCCCACCTGTGGACGTCGGGCCCTCATATCACCCTCATGGAGTCTGTTTCTGACCGTTTGAGCAGACACATGCACATTTGTGGCCTGCTGGAGGTCATTTTGCAGGGCTCTGGCAGTGCTTCTCCTGTTCCTCCTTGCACAAAGGCGGAGGTAGCGGTCCTGCTGCTGGGTTGTTGCCCTCCTACGGCCTCCTCCACCTCCCCTGATGTACTGGCCTGTCTCCTGGTAGCGCCTCCATGCTCTGGACACTACGCTGACAGACACAGCAAACCTTCTTGCCACAGCTCGCATTGATGTGCCATCCTGGATAAGCTGCACTACCTGAGCCACTTGTGTGGGTTGTAGACTCCGTCTCATGCTACCACTAGAAAGCACCGCCAGCATTCAAAAGTGACCAAAACATCAGCCAGGAAGCATAGGAACTGAGAAGTGGTCTGTGGTTACCACCTGCAGAACCACTCCTTTATTGGGGGGGGTCTTGCTAATTGCCTATAATTTCCACCTGTTGTCTATCCCATTTGCACAACAGCATGTGAAATTGATTGTCACTCAGTGTTGTTCCTAAGTGGACAGTTTGATTTCACAGAAGTGTGATTGACTTGGAGTTACATTGTATTGTTTAAGTGTTCTCTTTATTTTTTTGAGCAGTGTATCTCGCTTTGCATGTAATGAGTCTATCTCATATATTAGTTTCACCTTTTAAGCTGCATTGCTGAAATAAATTAACTCTGCACGATATTCAAATTTTTTGAGTTTCACCTGTATGTGTGTATAAAACAGTCAAATAACCAACTGTAATCGAAATCATACAGAATAAAAGTTATTATGGTTTAAGTGTACTGTATAGCTTAGTCCAAACAAAAGGTAAGTGTGTGTAGGTTCTGCAGTCATCAATCACTAACTCTCGACTCAGGATCTAGAAACAAAAAAGAGATAGACAAAGAAATTGCAACTGATGACAATGATTAATCATTGTTAACAAAAAAACAGTATAACATAAGATACATGACTGTTACATCATGATGAAAAAAGACCAAAACTGTTAAAAAGATTGATTAAAAATAGAGCACATACCAAAATTAGATGTACATAACTATAGAACAAGAACGCTCAGAAGTATATAGATTTAGGGAAGATTATACAGACGCAAGTATTTAATTAGAAGTATCTGGGAAATTGCTCACCTCCTCACAATCACGGAGAGGTGCTCAGATCTATATTGATTCACCCTTCGAAAATGTATATAATATCCAGTACTACAAGACTGGCACACTCAACATATGGAACTTAATGGATGGGTTCAAATCACACAATTTATTAACATACAGATAAAATAATAATGATAAAAGGATAAAAAATGAGTATAAAATACTTGAATATTCAAATGTTAATAGTGTGAAAATGAGTATTCAATAGTTATCTCAATAAAATTTGCATCATAGCTATCTCAATAAATTCGCGTCATAGAGTATGATACACCATAAATATTCGCATCATATGATATAGTACACCCTTGATATTCGTAGAGTGTCTTACACCTTTGACAACCTATAGCTACTTTCAAATGAATTCACCAGTAGTAGGTAGCATAAGAATTACTTCATTGATTATGTCCTTTATGGAAAAAAGGCGGGGAGGTTATTGTCCACCTCTGCAATGACGTCAGTGATGTAGCCAAGATGAAGGTTGCTTAGTATTGCTTTAAGTATGATTATGTCTTTTTGTGCAATATTAATCACTGGTCCTCTAGATCTGATGACCCACTATTGTGTTTGAAGAATGGTTCGTAGCTCCGGAAGTGACGTAGCCAGCAGACAGGACTGGGACTTTCGATCTTTCTTAATCCCGGTCTTCGATCCAACGATCGATACTGTGAAAGCGGTAATCGTATAAAAATCTTACAGTGCACTGTTGATTCGCATGATAGGGTCAGTTCGTTTTTAGAAAAGGGTCATATTCCGATCTTATGCCAGACGCGTTTCGGGGATGGCTCTCCCCTTCTTCAGTGGTAATGACCCTTCTATATGCCTTGTGAGTTTTTATACCCTTAATTGGTCGATTCCAAAACCCGATATGGATTATATTCGATACCATTATTATGGATTTTATATACTTGTTTTACTTCATTTTGGATAAAAAGTCTGTTTATCAATTTTTATTGGTTGTGGTTTCCATCCATTTGGTTTTATACTCGATTTTTCCACTTGCGATTTTGTTGCGGCTCTTGTGCGTTTTTTTCTTAATGGTGCGTTTTTTTGGGATAAGTTGCAGCTTCTTATATTGCACAAACTCCATAGGAGATTTTTATTGCACATGCTTTATTTAAGTTTGTATATCACTTCTCCAGTCTATTCGGTGTATCTGCAATTAGTATTGGTTTATATAAATTCCTATGCGATTATGGTGATTATGTAATTTACATAAAACATTTAAAAGCATTAACACTTTTCATGTGGTGTGATAATACACACTCAGTTCAAACCTATATTTGTGCACAATATGGATTCTCATGTTTCTATTAACTTATACATATTTAAACATGTAGTTATATTCCCTCACTTTTGCATTACCCCTTTGCGATTTTATAGTGGTTGTTATGCATTTTTTTAAAGGGACTGTCATACTTTGTATATTTATCAACATTTATTTGTTGCCTGTATACAAGACATTGCTATTTTCATTCGCATGATATACATTTCTCTCTTGTGTGGGTTTTTTGGGATACCCGGTCTTCATGTGAATACCATCTTGCTAGATGGAGAGGGTGCATGCGCTCATCTCCAAGGGAGGATCGCAGTGCTGATAAACAGCCAGACATGCGATCCACCATCAGAAGAGGAGAGAATGCCCCAAAATTTCATAGAAAACCAAATATTTCCAAATCAGAGTTTAATCCCATTGGTATGAGGCTGCCAAAATCATATATTCATCTTGATTCAGCCCTCGACATTTTCTCAATGTGGTTGCCCCCCCCCTCCAGTCATGTTCTATCTAATCCAATGCCATGAAGGACAAACCACTACAGTCTTTGTTATGTACTTCTTTAAAGTGTTTTGATAAGGCGTTGTTTTCACAGCCCTTTGCTATATTATTTAGATGTTCAGATATTCTAACTTTGAGTTGCCTTTTTGTTCTACCAATATTTTGTTTTGGACATGGGCATTGGATCAGATAGACAATACTGGAGGAGTTACACGTCATGAAATGTTTGATATTCATGGAAAATGAGTTCTGGGTCGAAGAGATTTCTGTTGTCTTTTTTGGAAATTTAGTTTTCCTACAACCCATACAGCATCCACATCTAAAAAAGCCATCTGGTGTTAACCAATTTTGGCTTGTTTTTTTGTGCTTTTTTTTTAACAGTTGGTGCTATCTGTATGCCCAAATTGGGTGCTTTAGTATATGTAATCAAGGGACTTGTCGGTAATAATGGACCGATAAGTTTGTCATGGAGGAAATGGTGCCAGTGACGTTTAATAATTCCTGTTACTTGTCTAGATCGTACATTATATGGGAGGATCATTCTAAATTCTCATCAAAGAAGGACTTTCTATCCAATTTTCTCACTTTTTCGAGAGCTTCTCCTAGTAGTTGATCTGGGTATGATTTTTCTTTGAACTGCATTTTCATTGTAGAATGGGATTAAACGCTGGGATGGGATTAAACGCTGATTTGGAAATATTTGGTTTTCTATGAAATTCTGGGGCATTCGCTCCTCTTCCGATGGTGGATCGCATGTCTGGCTGTTTATCAGCACTGCGATCCTCCCTTGGAGACGAACGCATGCACCCTCTCCATCTAGCAAGATGGTATTCACATAAGACCGGGTATCCCAAAAAACCCACTCAAGAGATCAATGTATATCATGCGAATGAAAATAGCAATGTCTTGTATACAGGCAACAAATAAATGTTGATAAATATACAAAGTATGACAGTCCCTTTAAAAAAACGCATAACAACCACTATAAAATCGCAAAGGGGTAATGCAAAAGTCAGGGAATATAACTACATGTTTAAATATGTATAAATTAATAGAAACATGAGAATCCATATTGTGCACAAATATAGGTTTGAACTGAGTGTGTATTATCACACCACATGAAAAGTGTTAATGTTTTTAAATGTTTTATGTAAATTACATAATCGCATAGGAATTGATATAAATCAATACTATTGGCAGATACACCGAATAGACGTGATATACAAACTTAAATAAAGCATGTGCAATAAAAAACTCCTATGGAGCTTGTGCAATATAAGAAACTGGCCAGGCTATGAGCTGTGCGCTGCGATTGGCCAGCGCTGCAGCAAGGGACACGCCTCATACAAAAAATCAGTCCAGTACAACAGACGGAGCTGCACACACCGGAGCCTATCCCGGGCGAACGGAGCGGCGCCCAGACATACTAGTAAGTGCAGGGGGACCCCTGGGCGCCGCTCTGCCCACAGATATAGTTAGTTTTTAGTTTGTACACTAGTGAAAGGTCCTCTTTAAAGCAATACTAAGCAACATTTATCTTGGCTACATCACTGACGTCATTGCAGCGGTGGACAATAACCTCCCCGCCTTTTTTCCATAAAGGACATAATCAATGAAGTCATTCTTATGCTACCTACTACTGGTGAATTCATTTAAAAGTAGCTATAGGTTGTCAAAGGTGTAAGACACTCTACGAATATCAAGGGTGTACTATGCGAATATTGATGGTGTATCATACTCTATGATGCAAATTTTATTGAGATAACTATTGAATACTCATTTTCACACAATTAACATTTGAATATTCAAGTATTTTATACTCATTTTTTATCCTTTTATCATTATTATTTTATCTGTATGTTAATAAATTGTGTGATTTGAACCCATCCATTAAGTTCCATATGTTGAGTGTGCCAGTCTTCTAGTACTGGCAAGTATTTAATTGTTCAGAAAAGGGGCAAAACTATGACCCTCATTGAGGCCCAGGGGGATTTCTGTATTTAGCCTAAAAATCCACTTGATTTCGCTTTGAGCTAACAACCTCTTCCAATTCCCTCCCCTCACTCCGATTAGAATCCTATCAATACCTGTTACCTTCAAAAGAGTTCCATTAGTGCCATGATGGATCTTGAATAGAGTTGAGCGGACACCTGGATGTTCGAACTTTACCCGAACTTGACCCCGAACCACATTGAAGTTAATGGGGACCCGAACTTTTGAGCACTAAAATGGCTGTAAAAATGTCATGGAAAGAGCTAGAGGGCTGCAAAAGGCAGCAAAATGTGCCTAGGAGCATGGCAAATGCTCTGCAAACAAATGTGGATAGGGAAATGAAAAAAAAAAATATTAAAGACCTTAAAAAAATAAAAATTAGGAATGATGTAGGAGGAAGAGGTTGAGGAGGCGGTGAATAGGTGGATGTGGCCGTGTAGGCTCACGTGGCGGTCTAGGTGGAAGCGGCGGCGAAGGAGGAATAGGTAGCCAACACAGATGTGTGTTATTTAGCATTTTTACATAGAGGTATCCCCCAAAATATTGGGACATATAAAAAAAGAAAAAGGAATAAGTGCACTTGAGTACAAGGATGAATGGTTGAGGCTGTTAGAACTGTCTGTTCTGCACAAGGTACAGACAAGTCCTGAGGGATCCAAGCCTGGTTCATTTTAATGAACGTGAGCTTGTCCATGTTGGCTGTGGACAGGCGGCCGCGTCTGTCTGTAATGACGCCTCCTGCCGTGCTAAACACACGTTCAGAGAGTACACTGGCTGCAGGGCAGGCCAGCACCTCCAAGGCATAAAGGGCAAGCTCTGGCTATGTGGACAATTTGGAGACCCAGAAGTTGAATGCGGCAGAACCATCAGTCAATACGTGTAGTCGTGTGCACAGGTACTGTTCCACCATGTTGTTCAAATGCTGCCTCCTGCTAACGCGCTCCATATCAGCAGTTGGGGCTGGTTGTTGCGGTGAGGTGACAAAGCTTTTCCACATGTCGGCCATGCTAACCCTGCCTTCTGAGGTGCTGGCGCTGACACAGCTGCGTTGGCGACCTCTTCCTCCTCCCCTGCCTTCGCCTTGTGCTTCCACTTGTCCCCCGGCATCAGTCAGGAATGCTGTCATGAGCGCGTCTACCAGCGTGCGCCTGTAGTCGCACATGTTCCGATCACGCTCCAGTGAGGGAATTAAGGAAAGCACATTGTCTTTGTAACGGGGATCCGGCAGGGTGGCCACCCAGTAGTCAGCACACGTTAAAATGTGGGCAACTCTGCTGTCGTTGCGCAGGCACAGCAGCATGTAGTCGCTCATGTGTGCCAGGCTGCCCAGAGGTAAGGACAAGCTATCCTCTGTGGGAGGCGTATCGTCTGCGTCCTCCGTATCCCCCCAGCCACGCACCAGTGATGGGCCCGAGCTGCGTTGGATGCCACCCCGCTGTGAACATGCTTCATCCCCATCCTTCTCCTCCTCGTCCTCCAGTAGTGGGCCCTGGCTGGCCAATTTTGTACCTGGCCTCTGCTGTTGCAAAAATCCTCTTTCTGAGCCACTTCTAAAAGACTGGCCTGAAAGTGTTAGAGATGTCCTCTCTTCTTCCTCCTCGTACTGGGCCACATCCTCTTCCATCATCGCCCTAAGTGTTTTCTCAAGGAGACATAGAAGTGGTATTGTAACGCTGATAACGGCGTCATCGCCACTAACCATGTTGGTGGAGTACTCGAAACAGCGCAACATGGCACACAGGTCTCGCATGGAGGCCCAGTCATTGGTGGTGAAGTGGTGCTGTTCCTGCAGTGCGACTCACTCGTGCGTGCTGCAGCTGAAACTCCACTATGGCCTGCTGCTGCTCGCACAGTCTCTCCAGCATGTGCAAGGTGGAGTTCCACCTGGTGGGCACGTCGCATATGAGGCGGTGAGCGGGAAGGCCGAAGTTACGCTGTAGAGCAGACAGCTGAACGGCGGCGGGATGAGAACGCCGGAAGCGCGCACAGACGCTCCGCACTTTACGCAGCAGATCTGACATGTCGGGGTAGTTGTGAATGAATTTCTGCACCACCAAATTCAGCACATGCGCCAGGCAAGGCATGTGCGTCAAACCGGCTAGTCCCAGAGCTGCAAAGAGATTTCGCCCATTATCGCACACCACCAGGCCGGGCTTGAGGCTCACTGGCAGCAACCACTCTTCAGTCTGTTGTTCTATACCCCGCCACAACTCCTGCGCGGTGTGGGGCCTGTCCCCCAAACACATCAGTTTCAGAACGCCCTGCTGACGTTTACCCCTGGCTGTGCTGAAGTTGGTGGTGAAGGTCTGTCGCTGACCGGATGAGGAGGTGGTAGAAGAAGAGGAGGAAGCCGAGTAGGAAGAGGAGGCAACAGGAGGCAAAGAATGATGCCCTGCGATCCTTGGCGGCGGAAGGACATGCGCCAAACAGCTCTCCGCCTGGGGCCCAGCCGCCACTGCATTTACCCAGTGTGCAGTTAGGGAGATATAGCGTCCCTGGCCGTGCTTACTGCCCCACGTATCTGTGGTTAGGTGGACCTTGCCACAGGTGGCGTTGCGCAGTGCACACTTGATTTTATCTGATACTTTGTTGTGCAGGGAGGGCATGGCTCTCCTGGAGAAGTAGTGGCGGCTGGGAACGACATACTGTGGGACAGCAAGCGACGTGAGCTGTTTGAAGCTGTCCGTCTCCACCAGCCTGAATGACAGCATTTCGAAGTCCAGTAGTTTAGAAATGCTGGCATTCAGGGCCAGGGATCGAGGGTGGCTAGGTGGGAATTTACGCTTTCTCTCAAAGGCTTGTGAGATGGAGAGCTGAATGCTTCTGTGTGACATGGTGGAGATGCTTGGTGACGGAGGTGGTGTTGTTGGTGGCACATCCTCTGTTTGCTGGGCGGCAGGTGCCAACGTTCCTCCAGAGGCGGAGGAAAAGGCAGAGGCAGCAGCAGAAGAGGGAGCAAGAGGGGCCTGAGTCCTTTCTTGGTTTTGAAGGTGCTTACTCCACTGCAGCCTGTGTCTCGCATGTAGATGCCTGGTCTTGCAGGTTGTGCTAAGGTTCAGAACGTTAATGCCTCGCTTCAGGCTCTGATGGCACAGCGTGCAAACCACTTGGGTCTTGCTGTCAGCACATTGTGTGAAGAAGTGCCATGCCAGGGAACTCTTTGAAGCTGCCTTTGGTGTGCTCGGTCCCTGGTGACGGTGGCCAGTAGCAGGCGAACTGTTTTGGCGATCGCTGCTCTGCTTTTGCACACTGCTCCCGCTTTTGCTACGCTGTTGGCTCGGTCTCACCACTGCCTCTTCCTCCGAACTCTGAAAGTCAGTGGCACGACCTTCATTCCATGTGGGGTCTAGGACCTCATCGTCCCCTGCATCGTCTTCCACCCAGTCTTCCTCCCTGACCTCCTTTTCGGTCTGCACACTGCAGAAAGACACAGCAGTTGGCACCTGTGTTTCGTCATCATCAGAGCCGTGCTGAGGTGGTATTCCCATGTCCTCATCAGGAAACATAAGTAGTTGTGCGTCAGTGAATTCTATGTCTTCCACCCCTGGGGAAGGGCTAGGTGGATGCCCTTGGGAAACCCTGCCAGCAGAGTCTTCAAACAGCATAAGAGACTGCTGCATGACTTGAGGCTCAGACAGGTTCCCCGATATGCATGGGGGTCATGTGACAGACTGATGGGCATGGGTTTCAGGCGCCACCTGTGCGCTTTCTGCAGAAGACTGGGTGGAAGATAATGGGAACGTGGCAATGGGTTTCTGCAATTGTATAGTAATGTGGGTGGCACACATTATGATTGCATGTGACATCACATGCCAATATAACAATACCTGTCAATAATGCTAGCTTGTATTCGATTGGCTTGCAGCCCTCTCTACTCAGGTGTTTAGCATTCATTCTCCTAATCATGTTTTTTTTTTAAGACCACAGAGCACAGTCCATCTATACCCCTTGAAGTAGCGACATCGAAATGCGCGTCGGGGCCTGGACTACACTGGTCTGTATACAAATGGCAGTTGATTGTCCCTTAGTTACTCTCTCCCTTATGCACTGTGCACTTTATATACCTGTATAGTGAGATTCTCTCTTGCAGGTAGCCTGGGACTGTTTGGGATAATCTGCAATTATTCATTGACAAAGTTTATGTAGTCCTTGTTTTTTGTCCTGTGTCTGTATAGTCACATATACATGTATTTTTATTATATTTGGTAATTGTACAATAAACTCGTTTTCTACTATTAGTAGCTGTGTAGTGTATTTTTAGGTGTTATCTGCTTTGTAGCTACCTCACAGCCATTACTTTAGGGCTAGTGCTCTTATATTGGTGTTGGATCCTGTCTGTGTAGCAGCTGTAAGGCCTGCATGGTCCCATCAGAATTGGCTTATAATTTGTTAGCCAAAAGAGTGGGTACAAAACACAGAAGACATGCAAATATTCCATTCACGTGTCATCTCTGTTTTAGATCCACTCCTGTTTTTTTTTATTGGCATTAGCAATACTGATGGATTATTGAGCAAATGCTGACCAAGTAAAGGCGGATGCTCCACAGACAGGATCCATTTTTTCTAGGTAATTATTTCTGATGGATCAGAGGAAGGGCAAAATAATCAGTGACGTCAACACAAACTTACTGCTGACACCCTCTGCACTCTGTCATGGGGGCTCTACTTGTTTAGGCATTTAATAGAACAGGTTTTGGAGATATCTATGTGGAATCAGCTGATGGCAATGTAAAAGGTGTGTACTTCTTACATTGACCTGCAGGATGAGAACGCCGGAAGCGCGCACAGACGATCCGCAGTTTACGCAGCAGATCTGACATGTCGGGGTAGTTGTGAATGAATTTCTGCACCACCAAATTCAGCACATGCGCCAGGCAAGGCATGTGCGTCAAACCGGCTAGTCCCAGAGCTGCAACAAGATTTCGCCCATTATCGCACACCACCAGGCCAGGCTTGAGGCTCACTGGCAGCAACCACTCGTCAGTCTGTTGTTCTATACCCCGCCACAACTCCTGCGCGGTGTGGGGCCTGTCCCCCAAACACATCAGTTTCAGAACGGCCTGCTGACGTTTACCCCTGGCTGTGCTGAAGTTGGTGGTGAAGGTCTGTCGCTGACCGGATGAGGAGGTGGTAGAAGAGGAGGAGGAAGCCGAGTAGGAAGAGGAGGCAACAGGAGGCAAAGAATGATGCCCTGCGATCCTTGGCGGTGGAAGGACATGTGCCAAACAGCTCTCCGCCTGGGGCCCAGCCGTCACTACATTTACCCAGTGTGCAGTTAGGGAGATATAGCGTCCCTGGCCGTGCTTACTGCTCCACGTATCTGTGGTTAGGTGGACCTTGCCACAGGTGGCGTTGCGCAGTGCACACTTGATTTTATCTGATACTTTGTTGTGCAGGGAGGGCATGGCTCTCCTGGAGAAGTAGTGGTGGCTGGGAAGACATACTGTGGGACAGCAAGCGACATGAGCTGTTTGAAGCTGTCCGTCTCCACCAGCCTGAATGACAGCATTTCGAAGGCCAGTAGTTTAGAAATGCTGGCATTCAGGGCCAGGGATCGAGGGTGGCTAGGTGGGAATTTACGCTTTCTCTCAAAGGTTTGTGAGATGGAGAGCTGAATGCTTCTGTGTGACATGGTGGACATGCTTGGTGACGGAGGTGGTGTTGTTGGTGGCACATCCTCTGTTTGCTGGGCGGCAGGTGCCAACGTTCCTCCAGAGGCGGAGGAAAAGGCCGAGGCAGCAGCAGAAGAGGGAGCAAGAGGGGCCTGAGTCCTTTCTTTTTTTTGAAGGTGCTTACTCCACTGCAGCCTGTGTCTCGCATGTAGATGCCTGGTCTTGCAGGTTGTGCTAAGGTTCAGAACGTTAATGCCTCGCTTCAGGCTCTGATGGCACAGCGTGCAAACCACTTGGGTCTTGTCGTCAGCACATTGTGTGAAGAAGTGCCATGCCAGGGAACTCTTTGAAGCTGCCTTTGGTGTGCTCGGTCCCTGGTGACGGTGGCCAGTAGCAGGCGAACTGTTTTGGCGATCGCTGCTCTGCTTTTGCACCCTGCTCCCGCTTTTGCTACGCTGTTGGCTCGGTCTCACCACTGCCTCTTCCTCCGAACTCTGAAAGTCAGTGGCACGACCTTCATTCCATGTGGGGTCTAGGACCTCATCGTCCCCTGCATTGTCTTCCACCCAGTCTTCCTCCCTGACCTCCTTTTCGGTCTGCACACTGCAGAAAGACACAGCAGTTGGCACCTGTGTTTCGTCATCATCAGAGCCGTGCTGAGGTGGTATTCCCATGTCCTCATCAGGAACATAAGTGGTTGTGCGTCAGTGAATTCTATGTCTTCCACCCCTGGGGAAGGGCTAGGTGGATGCCCTTGGGAAACCCTGCCAGCAGAGTCTTCAAACAGCATAAGAGACTGCTGCATGACTTGAGGCTCAGACAGGTTCCCCGATATGCATGGGGGTGATGTGACAGACTGATGGGCATGGGTTTCAGGCGCCACCTGTGCGCTTTCTGCAGAAGACTGGGTGGGAGATAATGGGAACGTGCTGGATCCACTGTCGGCCACCCAATTGACTAGCGCCTGTACTTGCTCAGGCCTTACCATCCTTTGAACGGCGTTAGGCCCGACCAAATATCGCTGTAGATTCTGGCGGCTACTGGGACCTGAGGTAGTAGGTTTAGTAGGACGTGTAGCTGTGGCAGAACGGCCATGTCCTCTCCCTGCACCAGAGGCTCCACCAACACCACGACCATGACCGCCGTCCCTTATTAGATGTTTGCCTCATAGTTAGCGTTCACAAAGCAAAGTAAAAAGTGGTTAAGTCTGTTAAAAATAATTAACCGCCAATAAAAACCCTGATGTAGGGTATTGCACAAATTATATATTTTTTTAACTCTATATGACAGCGGTATTTGTGGCCTAAATTTCACAGTAACTTATGCACGTCTAATCCCAGATGTGCAGTATATCAGAGGGTTTTTTCACCCCAGTAACCAAAAATCCGTATTTCTGGCCTAAATGTGACAGTCACTTATGCATGTCTAATCCCAGATGTGCAGTATATATTAGAGGGTTTTTTCACCTCAGTAACCAAAAAGCCGTATTTCTGGCCTAAATGTGACAGTCACTTATGCACGTCTAATCCCAGATGTGCAGTATATTAGAGGGTTTTTTCACCCCAGTAACCAAAAAGCTGTATTTTTGGCCTAAATGTTGCAGTCACTTATGCACGTCTAATCCCAGATGTGCAGTATATTAGAGGGTTTTTTTACCCCACTAAGCAAAAAGATGTATTTCTGGCCTAAATGTGACTAGGGATGAGCGAACCCGAACTGTATAGTTTACATTTTCGTAAAAGTCCGGGTTCGGTGTTCGTCACTTTCTTGGCCATTTTTGACAGGCTGCAAAGCAGCCAATCAACAAGCGTCATACTACTTGCCCCAAGAGGCCATCACAGCCATGCCTACTATTGGCATGGCTGTGATTGGCCAGTGCAGCATGTGACCCAGCCTCTATTTAAGCTGGAGTCACGTAACGCCGCACGTCACTCTGCTCTGATCAGTGTAGGGAGAGGTTGCAGCTGCTGTTAGGGCGAGATTAGGCAGTGATTAACTCAGCAAAAACGCCTAATTCAGTGATCGATCTATAGCTGTGGATCATTGAACTGCTGCTATTTAATTGCTCACTGTTTTTAGGCTGCCCAGAGCGTTTTTGTGTCACTTTTTTCTTGGGTGATCGGCGACCATTTTGTGTCTTGTGGTGTGCCAGCACAAGCTGCCACCAAGTCCATTTAACCATCAATAGTGTGGTTATTTTTTTTGCTATATCCTACATCAGGGGCTTGGCTGTGCTTGCTATTTTATTGAGGGGTAAAATACAATTGCCAAAATAGCAGTACCCTAAATCCGGTGTTTCAGCTGTGGCTAGCCAATTGTAATACTGTCTGCTGTCTGGCAAAGGATATATTTTTGTTCTGGGTTGAAATACAATTCCCAAGTTAGCAATTCCCTAAATCAGTGGTTTCTGCTGTATCAGGCCAAGTTTAAATCGATCCATAAAAGGGTATATTAGATTGAAGGTGCGGATAGTGTCATCCTCAATAACTTCACACGCTACCGTGCATTTCCAAGTTTAATTCTGTCCGTAAACGTATACCTGTCACCCAGCGCCTAAATAATAGGCCTAAAATTTATATTCAGCTAAATCTGTGTTTATTGCTGAGGCTGGTCAATTCATTTAGTGTCCGCCAATCCACAGTTTTTGTTCTGGTTTGAAATACAATTCCAAACTTAGCAATTCCCTAAATCAGTGGTTTCTGCTGTATCAGGCCAACTTTAAATCTATCCATAAAAGGGTATATTAGATTGAAGGTGTGGATAGGGTCATCCTCAATACCTTCACACGCTACCGTGCATTTCCAAGTCTAATTCTGTCCGTAAACGTATACCTGTCATCCAGCGCCTAAATAATAGGCCTAAAATTTATATTCAGCTAAATCTGTGTTTATTGCTGAGGCTGGTCAATTTATTTAGTGTCCTCCAAAGCACAGTTTTTGTTCTGGTTTGAAATACAATTCCGAACTTAGCAATTCCCTAAATCAGTGGTTTCTGCTGTATCAGGCCAACTTTAAATCTATCCATAAAAGGGTATATTAGATTGAAGGTGCGGATAGGATCATCCTCAATAACTTCACACGCTACCCTGCATTTCCAAGTCTAATTCTGTCCGTAAACATATACCTGTCATCCAGCGCCTAAATAATAGGCCTAAAATTTATATTCAGCTAAATCTGTGTTTATTGCTGAGGCTGGTCAATTCATTTAGTGTCCGCCAAAGCACAGTTTTTGTTCTGGTTTGAAATACAATTCCCAACTTAGCAATTCCCTAAATCAGTGGTTTCTGCTGTATCAGGCCAACTTTAAATCTAATATATACTGGAACACCTTCCCAATTAAAATATACCTTTTAATAATAATCTATTAAAACCTGGCCTACAGCCGGACCACACATACAAGGAAGGTCGACAAACAATACAAGTACTGTCATATAATGGCAAAAAGGTATATAGAAAGTGGCTACAGTTACACCTGTAGGAGATAACAATAGACGTATATAAGGGACTAGTGAGCAATCCGTAGAATTATGATAGCCCCCACATGAGGTACTCTATGTGTGGGACACAGCTGTGGACCAATAAACAAAGAAGACAATATATTATAGTTCACTGATGACCTTATTAATGTGGGTTCACATAATACATATTCCTTGGAAATTCACGGTTAGCTGAAATACTAGATATGTATCTCCTGACTGTTAACACATTGTTGAACCACTATAGACAGGTTAATTGGTTACTCACGGTTTGCTGAATTACCAAAAAAAATGGAATTAGATGGTTAGTTCAGATATCAATGGGTGTAGTGCTCCATGGAGATCTAGTGCTGGTGGAAGAAGCGTTCAGATGATTATTTAGCACTAATGATAATCGTGGCGGTCTGTAGGTCGTAATAACAATAGTACAGCTCAAAACTGTGATATCCAATAGTGGGAGAGATAATCCTATCCTACAAAAATCCCTTCATGACCCTAAACAGACTCAGCCCATGGACACCCCTTGAAGGTAGAGGTTCCCCATCCTCGTGCCCCGTCAATCCTAATTGACCAAAAATATATGACATGACAGACACACTAGAAAAACACATACAGATACAAAAACACAAATCCCAACGTTACATTTCCCCAGTCAGTATAACTTCTGACTGGTTCGTCAGGGGAAGTGGAGATCAATACTCCAACAACAGTGTCTCATAATAGAGATTTTCAAATTTGGCGTCCCTCAGTCGAGACCCTCCAGGAGTAGAAGCCCAGATGTAGGCAATAGATGACCGGTGTCCCTAAGTCCTGATCAAAAGTCAGCGCCTTATAAAGTGTCCACCCCGATTTTAGTCCCTCCCCTCTTAAACAGTCTAATTCCCAGAATAGATGAATATTGACATTCAAAGTAATCTCTCCTGGTATATATGGCATCCCCCATTGGCTTGGTGATACCACACTTGAAGAGAGACACATTGTACAGTCATAAAATACCTCAAAGTTGATAAATCCATTGAGACCACATGTAAACGCCGATTTGGAACGCATATGCGTTCCACAGACCGGAAGTGATGTATAAAACCGGAAGTGACGCATATAATGCTGTTCCGAAAACCGGAAGTCACTCTGGAACGCACATTGCGTTCCACCATACGATTTAGAAGATTCAGTGAGGCTGTAAAGTTCGTTTCCAGTCATCATGGTGTTGAAATAACAGGAAATCGCATGTTTAAAATGTATAATACCATTTTGTATGTTATTTCAACCAGAATTGAACATTAGATAGATAATATAATATAACATTTGACAACCTTTAGCAAAAGGGGAATAGGACACAGAGGGGAGGTCTGGGGGGATGGATCAAACCAGACACAAAAAGGGATTATAATTCTTTATATATTGACAAGGTATCACCGGACCAAATATCAACAAACCATCAAGGGGAAAACTTGTTTACAAAATACACCCCCTTCTGGCACCATAATGATTACTATAGGATCAATTCTGATCCGATATTTTAATTTATGACAAAACACATGATAGCAATTAGGTCACCATTGGTAGCTAGTTTATTTGGAAAGAGAGGGGGGGGGGGGGCCACCCCAGGAGGAAAGATCCCATATGGCCGGACATTATAAATTTAATAGTCGTGCCAAAGTGGGCAGATGAAAAACACCAAAAAAGAATTCATTATATGGAGGCCCTAAACAGACGATGATTATAGGAAAAATTAGTAGTCGTGGTTAAGTGGGCTATAGAATGTGTGTCCCACTTAGTAGTCATGTTCACGTGGGCAATACAGGAACGGAGGATATGCGCGGGGGAGCACCCATTTTACAAGAAACAGCCGAACGATAATTGTTCGTTAAGACCATGTGGACTATATGTTTTTAATCTGTATATCCACTGGCATTCCTTCTGTAAGATCTTTTATCCCAATCTCCCTTACGTGGAGAGGGAGGAATGATATCAATGATTTGGAATCCCAGGGATTTGGGATCACCCCCATGGAACTCAAGTACATGATTCGCCATGGGTTTGTCTAGTTTATGTCTGATATCTCCTAGGTGCTCCCCCACTCTCCTCCTCAATTCCCTTTTAGTCTTTCCCACATAATTTAAGGGACAGGTGCACGTTATAAGATAAACCACTCCACAATTCCTACAATTTCCAAAATCCCTTATCTCAAAGGTTTTAGCCGTTGTGACACTTTTAAAGAATTTTGATGTATTAATAAATGGGCACGCTATGCAGCCCCTACATTTAAATGTTCCCAACGGTCTCCTATCCAACCAGGTTCCAGAAGATTTTGGTGTAGTATAAAAACTATGAACCAGAAGGTCCCTTATCGATTTTCCCCTCCTGAAGGTAATCCCTGGTTTGGGTGGGAGCACATCTACAAGGTCTTTATCTGTTCGAAGGATATCCCAGTGTCTTCTCAGGATTTCAAAGATCCTCTCATGAGAGTCATCATACGTGCCAATAACCCTAATGGAAGTTTTGGAACCGCGCTGCTTGAGACTATGTTCCCCGGTCCACAGTGAGTAGCACAGGGCACCAGCCCCTCTCCTCTTCACCTAAAAGGATCCGATCTTCCACAGACCTCCTCCTCTACAGGGTTAAGAAGATTGGCAGAATAGTGAAGCACCCTTTTGCAAGTTAGTTTAAAAGGTTTTATTCTACTCACAAGAGTTGGTAGACAAAAGGCATATAACACAATGAAACCGCCACGTTCCTGCCCGACCCGGGTTTCGCTCTCTCGCTTCTTCAGGGGCGACAACTGCGCATGTCCGCAGTGGGGCCCTTTAAATAGCCCAGCTTATCCCATTACATGAGCCGATAATTATCCGGATCATATTCCAAAATTACTGGCAACAGTTTCAAATCATACATAATAAAGAATAGAAACAATAATCTTCTTATACATATAAAGAGAAAAAAGAGAAAAAACTTCTCTTGCTATTATAAACACTTATTCACATATTTACCCTTACGGGTTACCGCAGTTCTGTTTAATAGGTGTGCTCCATAAACCTGCTACTAAACACTTCTTTCCCGCATCATATCACCTAAAAATTATTAATTCTCCCTTTGTTTCATACAGCCTATATCTCAAATCCCTCAAACTTTACCTATAATGTTCATAGTGCCGTCACCTAGGCTCCGCCCACTCCTGGAACGTCATTCAGGTACTCTCGACCTCACCTCCTCCCCCCGACGTCCACATCACAAGGCACAACCGCCCAATCAAACGGTCAGTCCCTCATGACGTGGCTCAAAGGTCCTCAAGAAGCAAGGTAAAGAGACCCCGAATAGCGCTACCGATAGGGATACTTTACAATATGCATGGTTTTAGATCAAATTCTATGTTCAGTGTTATGTGACAGTGGCCTGTTCCAGTGGTGGGTGACGTGAAGCCTGATTCTCTGCTATGACATGAAGACTGATTCTCTGCTGACATGAAGCCTGAATCTCTGTTATGGGACCTCTCTCCTCTGCCTGGGTGCCTGGGCCTAAATATGGACAGTGGCCTGTTCCAGTGGTGGGTGACGTGAAGCCTGATTCTCTGCTATGACATGAAGACTGATTCTGTGCTGACATGAAGCCAGATTCTCTGTTACGGGACCTCTCTCCTCTGCCTGGGTGCCTGGGCCTAAATATCTGACAATGGACTGTTCCAGTGTTGGGTGACGTAAAGCCTGATTCTCTGCTATGACATGCAGACTGATTCTCTGCTGACATGAAGCCAGATTCTCTGTTACGGGACCTCTCTCCTCTGCCTGGGTGCCAGGGCCTAAATATATGACAATGGACTGTTACAGTGGTGGGTGACGTGAAGCCAGATTCTCTGCTATGGCATGAAGACTGATTCTCTGCTGACGTGAAGCCAGATTCTCTGCTATGGGACCTCTCTCCAATTGATATTGGTTTATTTTTATATATTTTATTTTTATTTTTATTCATTTCCCTATCCACATTTGTTTGCAGGGGATTTACCTACATGTTGCTGCCTTTTGCAGCCCTGTAGCTCTTTCCTGGGCTGTTTTACAGCTTTTCTAGTGCCGAAAAATTCGGGTCCCCATTGACTTCAATGGGGTTCGGGTTCGGGACGAAGTTCGGGTTCGGATCCCGAACCCGAACATTTCCGGGAAGTTCGGCCGAACTTCTCGAACCTGAACATCCAGGTGTTCGCTCAACTCTAATTATAATCCCTTTTTGTGTCTGGTTTGATCCCATCCCCCCAGACCTCCCCTCTGTGTCCTATTCCCCTTTTGCTAAAGGTTGTTAAATGTTATATTATATTATCTATCTAATGTTCAATTCTGGTTGAAATAACATACAAAATGGTATTATAAATTTTAAACATGCGATTTCCTGTTATTTCAACACCATGGTAACTGGAAACGAATTTTACGGCCTCACTGAATCTTCTAAATCGTATGGTGGAACGCAATGTGCGTTCCAGAGTGACTTCCGGTTATATGCGTCACTTCCGGTTTTATACATCACTTCCGGTCTGTGGAACGCATATGCGTTCCAAATCGGCGTTTACATGCGGTCTCAATGGATTTATCAACTGTGAGGTATTTTATGACTGTACAATGTGTCTCTCTTCAAGTGTGGTATCACCAAGCCAATGGGGGATGCCATATATACCAGGAGAGATTACTTTGAATGTCAATATTCATCTATTCTGGGAATTAGACTGTTTAAGAGGGGAGGGACTAAAATGGGGGTGGACACTTTATAAGGCGCTGACTTTTGATCAGGACTTAGGGACACCGGTCTTCTATTGCCTACATCTGGGCTTCTACTCCTGGAGGGTCTCGACTGAGGGACGCCAAATTTGAAAATCTCTATTATGAGACACTGTTGTTGGAGTATTGATCTCCACTTCTCCTGACGAACCAGTCAGAAGCTACCGTGCATTTCCAAGTTTAATTCTGTCAGTAAACGTATACCTGTCATCCAGGGCCTAAATACAAGGCCTACAATTTATATTCAGCTAAATCTGTAGTTACTGCTGTGCCTGTATTAGTGTAATACGGTACCTAAATAGATAGCCAGATAGTGTTAGGTGTCTGTAAAAAAAGGCCTGAATTTGAATTCAATACATTGGGCCAAATAATTTTTTTCTTATTGTGGTGAACGGTAACAATGAGGAAAACATCTAGTAAGGGACGCGGACGCGGACATGGTCGTGGTGGTGTTAGTGGACCCTCTGGTGCAGGGAGAGGACGTGGCCGTTCTGCCACAGCCACACGTCCTAGTGAACCAACTACCTCAGGTCCCAGTAGCCACCATAATTTACAGCGATATTTGGTGGGGCCCAATGCCGTTCTAAGGATGGTAAGGTCTGAGCAGGTACAGGCATTAGTCAATTGGGTGGCCGACAGTGGATCCAGCACGTTAACATTATCTCCCACCCAGTCTTCTGCAGAAAGCGCACAGATGGCGCATGAAAACCAAGCCCATCAGTCTGTCACATCACCCCCATGCATATCAGGGAAACTGTCTGAGCCTCAAGTTATGCAGCAGTCTCTATGCAGTTTGAAGACTCTGCTGGCAGGGTTTCCCAAGGGCATCCACCTAGCCCATCCCCAGGGGTGGAAGAGATAGAATGCACTAACGCACAACCACTTATGTTTCCTGATGAGGACATGGGAATACCACCTCAGCACGTCTCTGATGATGACGAAACACAGGTGCCAACTGCTGCGTCTTTCTGCAGTGTACAGACTGAACAGGAGGTCAGGGAGGAAGACTGGGTGGAAGACGATGCAGGGGACGATGAGGTCCTAGACCCCACATGGAATGAAGGTCGTGCCACTGACTTTCAGAATTCGTAGGAAGAGGCAGTGGTGAGACCGAGCCAACAGCGTAGCAAAAGAGGGAGCAGTGGGCGAAAGCAGAACACCCGCCGCCAAGAGAGTCCGTCTGCTACTGGCCACCGCCATCTGGGACCGAGCACCACAAAGGCAGCTTCAAGGAGTTCCCTGGCGTGGCAGTTCTTCAAACAATGTGCTGACGACAAGACCCGAGTGGTTTGCACGCTGTGCCATCAGAGCCTGAAGCGAGGCATTAACGTTCTGATCCTTAGCACAACCTGCATGACCAGGCACCTGCAGTGGAGTAAACACCTTAAAAACAAGGAACTCACTCAGGCTCCCCCTGCTACCTCTTCTGCTGCTGCCGCCACCTCGGCCTCTTCCTCCGCCTCTGGAGGAACGTTGGCACCTGCCGCCCAGCAAACAGAGGATGTACCACCAACACCACCACCTCCGTCACCAAGCATCTCAACCATGTCACACGGCAGCGTTCAGCTCTCCATCTCACAAACATTTGAGAGAAAGCGTAAATTCCCACCTAGCCACCCTCGATCCCTGGCCCTGAATTCCAGCATTTCTAAACTACTGGCCTATGAAATGCTGTCATTCAGGCTGGTGGACACAGACAGCTTCAAACAGCTCAAGTCGCTTGCTGTCCCACAGTATGTTTTTCCCAGCCGCCACTACTTCTCCAAGAGAGCCGTGCCTTCCCTGCACAACCAAGTATCCGATAAAATCAAGTGTGCACTGCGCAACGCCATCTGTGGCAAGGTCCACCTAACCACAGATACGTGGACCAGTAAGCACGGCCAGGGACGCTATATCTCCCTAACTGCACACTGGGTAAATGTAGTGGCGGCTGGGCCCCAGACGGAGAGCTGTTTGGCGCACGTCCTTCCGCCGCCAAGGATCGCAGGGCAACATTCTTTGCCTCCTGTTGCCTCCTCCTCCTACTCGGCTTCCTCCTCCTCTTCTTCCACCTGCTCATCCAGTCAGCCACACACCTTCACCACCAACTTCAGCAGAGCCCGGGGTAAACGTCAGCAGGCCATTCTGAAACTCATATGTTTGGGGGACAGGCCCCACACCGCACAGGAGTTGTGGCGGGGTATAGAACAACAGACCGACGAGTGGTTGCTGCCGGTGAGCCTCAAGCCCGCCCTGGTGGTGTGCGATAATGGGCGAAATCTCGTTGCAGCTCTGGGACTAGCCGGTTTGACGCACATCCCTTGCCTGGCACATGTGCTGAATTTGGTGGTGCAGAATTTCATTCACAACTACCCCGACATGTCAGAGCTGCTGCATAAAGTGCGGGCCGTCTGTGCACGCTTCCGGCGTTTACATCCTGCCGCTGCTCGCCTGTCTGCGCTACAGCGTAACTTCGGCCTTCCCGCTCACCGCCTCATATGCGACGTGCCCACCTTGCACATGCTGGACAGACTGTGCGAGCAGCAGCAGGCCATAGTGGAGTTTCATCTGCAGCACGCACGGGTCAGTCGCACTGCGGAACAGCACCACTTCACCAACAATGACTGGGCCTCCATGCGAGACCTGTGTGCCCTGTTGCGCTGTTTCGAGTACTCCACCAACATGGCCAGTGGCCCAGGAGGAGGAGGAGAAGGAAGAGAGGTCATTTTTAGCACTTTCAGGCCAGTCTCTTAGAAGTGACTCAGAGGGAGTTTTTTTGCAACAGCAGAGGCCAGGTACAAATGTGGCCAGCCAGGGCCCACTACTGGAGGACGAGGAGGACGAGGATGAGGAGGAGGTGGAGGAGGATGAGGACGAAGCATGTTCACAGCGGGGTGGCACCCAACGCAGCTCGGGCCCATCACTGGTGCGTGGCTGGGGGGAAACGCAGGACGATGACGATACGCCTCCCACAGAGGACAGCTTGTCCTTACCTCTGGGCAGCCTGGCACACATGAGCGACTACATGCTGCAGTGCCTGCGCAACGACAGCAGAGTTGTCCACATTTTAACGTGTGCGGACTACTGGGTTGCCACCCTGCTGGATCCACGGTACAAAGACAATGTGCCCACCTTACTTCCTGCACTGGAGCGTGATAGGAAGACGCGCGAGTACAAGCGCACATTGGTAGATGCGCTACTGAGAGCATTCCCAAATGTCACAGGGGAACAAGTGGAAGCCCAAGGCGAAGGCAGAGGAGGAGCAAGAGGTCGCCAACGCAGCTGTGTCACGGCCAGCTCCTCTGAGGGCAGGGTTAGCATGGCAGAGATGTGGAAAAGTTTTGTCAACACGCCACAGCTAACTGCACCACCACCTGATACGGAACGTGTTAGCAGGAGGCAACATTTCACTAACATGGTGGAACAGTACTTGTGCACACCCCTTCACGTACTGACTGATGGTTCGGCCCCATTCAACTTCTGGGTCTCCAAATTGTCCACGTGGCCAGAGCTAGCCTTTTATGCCTTGGAGGTGCTGGCCTGCCCGGCGGCCAGCGTTTTGTCTGAACGTGTATTCAGCACGGCAGGGGGCGTCATTACAGACAAACGCAGCCGCCTGTCTACAGCCAATGTGGACAAGCTGACGTTCATAAAAATGAACCAGGCATGGATCCCACAGGACCTGTCCATCCCTTGTACAGATTAGACATTAACTACCTCCCCTTAACCATATATTATTGTACTCCAGGGCACTTCCTCATTCAATCCTATTTTTATTTTCATTTTACCATTATATTGCGGGGCAACCCAAAGTTGAATGAACCTCTCCTCTGTCTGGGTGCCGGGGCCTAAAAATATCTGACAGTGGCCTGTTCCAGTGTTGGGTGACATGAAGCATGATTCTCTGCTATGACATGAAGCCTGAATCTCTGCTATGGGACCTCTCTCCTCTGTCTGGGTGCCGGGGCCAAAATATATGACAATGGACTGTTCCAGTTTTGGCTGACGTGAAGCCTGATTCTCTGCTATGACATGAAGACTGATTCTCTGCTGACATGAAGCCTGAATCTCTGTTATGGGAACTCTTTTTTTTATTAGAAAAATACAAAACTTTACAGACAAGAAAAACAAAACAGAACAGCTTCTCAGCTGGCCCAGCCTCACTCACACTCACATTCATACCAATACCCTATAAAAAACTATATACAAACTATATACAAATGCTAAAAATGAAATGAAACTTACTTAGCCGGTTCAGCTGTAAAACCCAAAAAGAAAAACTTGACTACTCGTCAATAAAACGAAAACGCAAATAAGACTAATAAAACAATAACAATAATAATAATAATAATAATAATAATAATAATAATACAAAACAAACAAAATATATATATATATTTTTTTTTATATATATTACCTTTTTACTAATATAACACATAAAGCAAAACAAACCTTTTTACCTCCCTAATCTAGCCCTAACCCCCACTACCTACTCCATCACCCTTCACCCATCACCCAAGGCTGACCTCCGCCTCACGTCTCTTTCGTGTCCGCATAGTCCGAGGCCAGCCCTACCTCCACCACCCACATCTAGCCCCTCGCCCCATGTCCGCATAGTCCAGGGCTAGATGCAGGCCTCCCCACTTTTCAAAACACACATAAAACACATAAAAGCACAAATAAAAGACCCCTTCCCTCACCCACCCAACCTAACTAGCCCCAACTCATCCTATCCTAATAAACAACATAAACAACATAACTATTTTACACACACTGCAAAATATTCTAATATACAGAACTACCCGAAGGCCCAAGCTCGGTCTTTGTAAGCCTTTCTTCAAAGCTCAACATCCCACAAAACAAAAATCTACAGTGAAAGCGTCAGCCCACCACCAGGAAACGTATGACTAGGCTAGGGTACGCTAAAAGCAAAGCCTCTCCAGAGGAGAGAGGCCCTACTGGTACCCAGTCTCTCATACTCCAAAGAACGCACCTTCACCAGGTCACCCAGAATGTTCCTACATACCTCGTGCACTGGGAGGACTTTCTGCTGCGTTGAAACTAAGCACCGTGCATTCCACGTGTAGAACCTAACCACTATACTAACTAAAAAACATGTGCACAGGTCCCTTCTACCAATGTCTCTGAGCACTCCATAGGCCCACTCCGCGTAGGAGAGGCTGGCTAGCCTAGGCCAGCCAATGGAAGCTCCCACCCGTTGGTATACCTCTGTATTAAAGGGACACTGAAGCAGGAACTGATCCATACTTTCCAGTATGGAGCCACACTCCTCCCGGGGACAAACCCCTTTCCTCAGAGTTCCTGTACTTCAAGTTGTCCCTCACATACAGCCTCCCGTGAAAGCAGCGCCAAGCCAAGTCCCAAAACTTCAAGGGGATCCTTGCAGAATTTAGCAACTGTAACCCCTTGTCTAGATCCCGGCTTGGGCAATCCCTGAGGGCCAGGGGCTTCTGGAAGTGGGACAACAAGACCCTCTCGTCAAGGGACCTCCTTGACAGAATCCTGATCTCCCTCACCTCCAAACCCCACCGGCGGATCACCTTCAGAATCGGGGTGACGTAAGTCGGAAGATATCCGTGAGGCGTACGTAAGTCCTTCACTTGCCCTCCTGTCTCCCATTCCTGGAAGAAAGGCCGAAACCACCCCCGGCAGGAGACTACCCACGGAGAAGCCCTCTCCATCCAGAGGTTTGCCAGATTCGCTTTAACAAAGGTGTTTACAAGAAACACCACGGGGTTGACCATAGATAACCCCCCTAGTCTCCTCGTGCGGTAAGTCACTTCTCTCTTGATCAGGTTCAGTCTATTCCCCCATAAGAGCTGGAAGAACAGACTATAAACCCGAGTCCAGAGAGGCTCTGGCAAGATACACACGCTACCCAAATAGATAAGCAAAGGCAGTAAGTAGGCCTTGATCAGGTTTACCCTTTCCCTGAGGGTCAAAGACCAACCCTTCCACTGGTCGACCTTCTGAGCGGCGATCTTAAGCCTGTCGTCCTAATTTTGAGTGGGATAATCCCCATGGCCAAAATGGATGCCTAGGACTTTGGCTGACGATTTGGGCCATGGGAGGGTGCCCGGGAGATCAAAAACTGGATCACCCCCTCCCAGCCAGAGACTCTCACACTTATCCCGATTGATCATGGACCCGGATGCCTCCGAGTAGCGAACCACTTCTGACATCACGTACTCCGCCTCCCCTCTCGAGGATACGAAAATGGTGACATCGTTAGCGTACTCTACTACCCTTAGAGTGGCTTCCGACGCCGCCCTATCCATCCCGACTCCCGCCAACGGTCCACGATCGATCCGCTTAAGAAAGGGATCAATCGCGAACACGTATAAAAGCGGGCTCAAAGGACAACCCTGGCGGACACCAGACCCAACCTCAAAAGAGCAGCCAGACCAACCGTTCACAAGCGGGAAACTCTCTGCCCCTGCATACAAGATTTTTAACCAATCGACAAACCCCCCAGGCAGGCCATACTTCAGAAGGACCGACCAGAGGTACTCATGGTTCACCCGATCAAACGCCTTTGCTTGATCTAAGGACAGCATGTACCCCTTCCAGTAGCCTGCTCTACTCTGCCCCACTGCCTCTCGGACACCGAGTACAGCACTAAAAGTGCTGCGGCCTGGAACCGAGCAATGCTGAGCCACCGAAAGGAGTTGGGGTGCAAATTTTACCAGCCTATTAAAAAGTATCTTGGCCAGAATCTTTCTGTCCGTATTAAGTGCTATGGGATGCCAGTTCTCAATATGGCTCGGATCTTTACCCTTTGATAGAAGGATCAGAGCTGACCTCCTCATTGACCGAGGCAGAGTGCCCGAGGATAAACACTCATTGAATACCTCAGTCAAGAGGGGACATAAAGAGTCCTTAAAGGCCTTATAAAACTCGGATGTTAAGCCATCCGGGCCTGGCGACTTCTTCAGAGCTAACCCTTCCACCGCCAGGATAACTTCCTCCTTCCTGATCTCTTCTACCAAACCGTCAAAAGAGAGGTGAGCTCCTGACTCAGGGGTGACCCCAGCCAGGAAAACCGACATCCTGTCCCGATCCAGATCCCTCCTCCCCAAGAGGCACGAGTAAAAGGATCTGACGACTTCCAGGATCCCTGATCTGGACCTGCTCAGAGATCCCGTACTATCGACCAGTCCTGTTATTAACTTACTCTTCACTGACATCTTACAATTTCTGTAGGGGTCGGGCGAGCGGTACCTCCCGAAGTCCCTCTCAAAAACTAAAGATGTGTGCCTATCATACTGGCACCTCTTGAGCAAAGATTTCATCCTGGAAATATCCTCGCGGCTACCACCAGTCGAGACCAGATGCTCGAGTTTCCTCCTCAGACCCTGATACAGGCGGTATCTGTCCAGGGACCTGAGGCTCGAGAGCCAGCGGAAGAACTTTGCAGCCCGATCTTTGAATATCTCCCACCACTCTGACTTAGTATCACAGAGATCCAGTAAAGGTACCTGACTCTGAAGGAAGTCCTCAAAGGATTGTCTCACCTCTGCTTCCTCCAAGACACCCGAATTCATCTTCCAATAACCTCTTCCCATTTGGGGGGATTCTGAAATATTCAGAGAAAACATAATCAAACAGTGATCAGAGAATTCCACCTCCACAACCCTTAAGGGCGAAAAGGTAGCCTCCTCCTTCAAATAAAACCTATCTATTCTAGACCTGGTCTGACTAACTATATAGAAAGTGAAACCCCCGTGGCCTGGGGTATGCCTAATGTGGACATCCTCCAGACGAGCCTCACTAGCTACTCTATTCAGAAAAATACTATCATAAGTCAGCCGGTTTCTGGTGCCTCCCCTGTCTTGGGGCCTTGTGACAGTATTAAAGTCCCCACCAAAAACCACCTGCCGGCTTGTAAAAAGGAAAGGCTTAATCCTCATAAAGAGACATTTCCTGTCCCACCTGGACTGGGGCCCATAGATATTGATCAGGCGCAGTTCCTGTCCCTTCATGAGGATATCCAAGATCAAACACCTCCCCATTTCTAATTCAATTACTCTTTGGCATTCTACCGGTGCGGTAAAAAGGACCGCCACTCCACTGTACGGCTCAGCCGCAAGAGACCAGTAGGAGGGCCCTGGTCTCCACTCCCTCTTGGCTTTATAAATCGCTGCCAAATCTGGCAGCCTGGTCTCTTGCAAAAACAAAATGTCAGCTCCAACACGGCTGAGAAAATCGAAGGCTGTGAAACGAGCCGCATCCGACTTAATGCTGAGCAGGTACCGCCATAAAGAGTAGTTAAATTAGACGGCCTTCTTCCCATCCTTCTCCCCCCTCCCGGGGCTGTCTTCTAGAGCAGCGCGACTTCTCTTGAGGGAGATCGTGGTATCTATCTCTGCCACCACCACCTCCCTCTGTGCACCACTCCTGGCTTTCTCAGTCTCAGGGCCCGGTTTTACCACCCCTCCTGAGGACCTTGCATCCCCACCAGAGGGGGGCACGGGGCCCCCTGAAAGTCCTTCCTCCTTCGCCCCCGGCCCCTCACCTTCAACCCCCTCCTCAGCAGGGGAGGCAGAGGTCTCATCCAAAGTGAGGTACCGGTTGGAGAGCTCCAGAGGGGAGCCGGTTACACCTTCCCTGGCAACCTTGGTCGGGCTAGATCTTTTCTTAGTACGCCGCCGTTTCCGTCTACTTTGGGACTCTGCCCCACTACCCTCTGCAGCACTTTCGTAGTGCGAGGACAGAGTCTCTTCGGTCCGATCCAGTCTCTCAATCTCCTCCTCCAGCTCCCTGCCCCCTAGGGTCTCGGATTCAGGAGGGGCAGTCGTTTGGGAGGGAGCGGGCATCACCCCAGGACGGGGTTCCTCCCCCTCCCTCTCCGCCTGACGCCTCTCTCTCCGCCTCTGCCGGGATGGGTTGTTCCGGTTCCTCATTGAGCCCTTAACTCCACTGCCTTTGCCAGTACCCGCCTCAGCCGAAGGAACCTCCCGGCCCGCTCTTGCATGAGCTCGGGCCGCATTGGCCTCAGAGAGAGGGCAGCGACTGAAGGGGTGCCCGAGCTCACCACATAGGTTGCATCTAATCTCCTCATAAGATGCGGCTAGATGACCTGTCCCCCCACACAACGCGCACTTCTGCACTTGGCAGCTGGCGCTGAAGTGTGTGGGGCTGCCGCACTTGTGACAGAGCTTAGGCTGCCCTCTGTAAAAGACTAAGATCCTGTCTCGGCCGATAAAGGCAGATGATGGAATGTGGGAAACTGTACTCCCCAGACGCTTGAGTTTGATATCAAACGTCCAGGCACCCGACCAAATGCCAAACTCGTCCAAGTTTTTAGCTGGTACTCCCTGGACCTCTCCGTACCTACCCAGCCAGGTCATGATGTCAACACAAGACAGCGATTCTTTACGGGTCAAAACGGTTACTCTCTTGACCTCACTCTGGTGGGTTATTGCTTTTGCAGCGAAACCACGCCAGTCCGGCATGTTCTTCACCAGCTCATATCCGGACCAGAAGAGCTCAAGCCCCTACGGCCGGACAAAGCTGATGTCAAACTCCTTGGAACCAAACGGATGGATCAAGGCAAAGATGTCGGTAGCTCCACTACCCTCTTTCTAGTAGGGCAAGCTTCATCGCTACTCCACCTGAGACAGACCACATTCCGTCTGGCTCCAGGGCCGGTTGTGGGTGAAGACCAGGTGGTCTCGCCCCCATTCTGTTCTCGGAAAGGTCCGGATGCCATGTCTGTTGAACCAGAATGACAGGTCCACCTTCTTCCCCTCTACGGTAATGGAGCTCTCCCCCTTTTTGAGGGCCTCCAGCAGTCGCCGCTGCAAGTCACCATTACCAGACCCTGAGAGCGAGGAAGCCAACGAAGCCAGCCGCTCCCGCCCCCATGGCCGCGGCCACACTGGCATAACTCCTGCCAGGCGCCACGGATGCAGGAGGGGCAACCGAACCGGCTCCCCCCCTTCTACCTGCCTCAACTGTTGCACCGGATCCCTCTGAGGGGGCCACACGGGGGGACCCTGCCACTTTTCCAGCAGCAGGGCAACCCCCCGCATTCACCCCCCATCGGGACCCAGAGCGACCCCTAAACTAACACCCCCTCCACAACCCTTTTGGGTGACCACTTTTTCAGTAGTCACCTTTACAGGGACTACCTTAATCACATCGGACCCCATACACACTGCTGGGCCAGCTGACACTTTATTTACATCATTTACATTGCTTTTATTTACATTGCTTTTATTTATATAGTCACTTTTATCCTTTTTATCCTTCTTATTCTTCCCTCCGCTACCACCTGCCCCACTCAGGACCTGGGCACTGGTGGTCACTACCCCCACCTCCCCTGCGCTTGATTCAGTGCTGGGGGCAGAGGCAGAAGCGGAGGGAATGACACCGGTGGCCACATAGGCGGCCATGGAGGAGGGGGAGACACATCCCCTCCTCCTAACAGTTCTTCTTCTTGAGAAGCGCCGTGCCGTGGCACCACTGCGCTCAGCAAGCCGATGCTTTCCACTCCTAAATTGTCCTTTAGGAGCGCTCTCAGCCTCATCCAGGGACACACCGACAGACACGCCCCCCGGCCCGCCCACCACTCCCGCAGCACCGCTCCCCGCCACCAACACTGTGGCGCAGGAGGGTGGAGCAACGGGCACTACCAGAGCAGCGGGACCGGAGGAGAAAACAGGGAAACTTGGAGCCATCTTTATGGGAGAGAGGGGAGGAGCGCCAGCCACGGGCGGGGTTAGCCGCGTCACCGGAAAGCCCCCCCACCCTCCGAACTCGCCGCCCTCAATGCCTGCGTGTTGGACTTTTCAGTCCCTCCTTCCCTCGGGCCGCCCCCACTACTGCAAGTGAGGACAGCGTCCTCCGCCATCTTGGACATCTCGTGCTTTTTCTCCCCACTCCCGCCGCCTGGTCCCACAGCAGAGACCGGGGCTGGGAGGATGGTGGGGGTTGCAATCCAAGCAGACTTTTCAGCCTGCCCAGATTGCTGGGGGTGAGAAACATACACATACCTCACCTCCACTCTGCTTTTTTCTTTCTTCTTTTTTTCCTTCCTTTTTTTCTTTTCAATATCTTCATCTTCATCTGGAAGCTCTTCTCCAAACAAAAATCTGCCTTCATGGAGCCGGGGTGACTCCAGGCGTTTAATCTCAGCCATGAGCCCTCCCCCGACTCCACTACTTCCACTTTTAATTTAATCTTCTGAACTTGTGAGGGGCAGGCACACCTGTTCAGCGGTGATCCCAGTGTCCATGGCCTGTTCCTCTTTCTCTGTATTTTTCTCTGCCTCTGGTTCTTCCTCATCGTCTGAGGGGTCGGCCATTTGCAGACTTCCCTGGGCCATGACGAAAAATCTCTCTTCGTTTTTAAGTTTTTCTTGGAAGGGGCCACTACTTTTCAGTATAATTGCCCTCCTTGCTTCCATTTCTTTTATCATTTCTTTTAGGACCTTTATCTTCTCTGATATCTCAGGTCTTTTATTTCTTGAAGCCTTGTCCGCCTTTACTCTTTCCAGCTTTATCTCGCTTCTGAGCTTTTTTAAGGCTTTGCCGGCGTCTTCATATTCCTTGAGGTAGGCCGCAATATGGGAGCTGTACATGGAGACCGATTCCTGGGGCCTTTTGATGCCCCAGTCAGTCTCCATCCTCCCTAGCCCACCCCAAGGAACACTCCGCTCACCTGCAGGGTTACCGTCCACCCTCCCGGACTTGCTGGTGGTCTTCACAGCCCCGCTTCCAGGGGCTGCAGGGGACACCACAGCATGACCCCTGCTCGATCTTCTGACCCCTGGGACGGATGATGGTGCAGAGGCCTGTAATTTGCCTCCCCTACCTCCCACCGGCCTACCCCGGGAAGCAGGATCCTGGGTCCCAACTGGAAACATAGCTCCAGGCCTCCACCAAATCCATAAGGAGAGTCAGGGCCTGGGCTGGGGAGAGGTGTTGAAAACTTCCCGCAAGCCTGGAACTCCTCCTGGGGAGCAGATGTTAGGAAACTCCACAGAGAGGCCTGCACTGGAAGTTTCAGGAGCTCAGTGGAAACACCTCCTCACTCTGTGGCTGCAGGAACCAGACACGCCCACGCCTGATTCTCTGTTATGGGACCTCTCTCCTCTGTCTGGGTGCCGGGGCCTAAATATATGACAATGGACTGTTCCAGTTTTGGCTGACGTGAAGCCTGATTCTCTGCTATGACATGAAGACTGATTCTCTGCTGACATGAAGCCTGATTCTCTGCTATGACATGCAGACTGATTCTCTGCTGACATGAAGACAGATTCTCTGTTACGGGACCTCTCTCCTCTGCTTGGGTGCCGGGGCCTAAATATATGACAATGGACTGTTACAGTGGTGGGTGACGTGAAGCCAGATTCTCTGCTATGGCATGAAGAGACTGATTCTCTGCTGACGTGAAGCCAGATTCTCTGCTATGGGACCTCTCTCCAATTGATATTGGTTAATTTTTATTTATTTTATTTTTATTTTAATTCATTTCCCTATCCACATTTGTTTGCAGGGGATTTAACTACAAACCGGATTCCAAAAAAGTTGGGACACTATACAAATCGTGAATAAAAACTGAATGCAATGATGTGGAGGTGCCAACTTCTAATATTTTATTCAGAATAGAACATAAATCACTGAACAAAAGTTTAAACTGAGAAAATGTACCATTTTAAGGGAAAAATATGTTGAATCAGAATTTCATGGTGTCAACAAATCTCAAAAAAGTTGGGACAAGGCCATTTTCACCACTGTGTGGCATCTCCCCTTCTTCTTACAACACTCAACAGACGTCTGGGGACCGAGGAGACCAGTTTCTCAAGTTTAGAAATAGGAATGCTCTCCCATTCTTCTCTAATACAGGCCTCTAACTGTTCAATCGTCTTGGGCCTTCTTTGTTGCACCTACCTCTTTATGATGCGCCAAATGTTCTCTATAGGTGAAAGATCTGGACTGCAGACTGGCCATTTCAGTACCCGGATCCTTCTCCTACGCAGCCATGATGTTGTGATTGATGCAGAATGTGGTCTGGCATTATCTTGTTGAAAAATGCAGGGTCTTCCCTGAAAGAGATGACGTCTGGATGGGAGCATATGTTGTTCTAGAACCTGAATATATTTTTCTGCATTGATGGTGCCTTTCCAGACATGCAAGCTGCCCATGCCACACGCACTCATGCAACCCCATACCATCAGAGATGCAGGCTTCTGAACTGAGCGTTGATAACAACTTGGGTTGTCCTTGTCCTCTTTGGTCCGGATGACATGGCGTCCCAGATTACCAAAAAGAACTTCGAATCGTGACTCGTCTGACCACAGAACAGTCTTCCATTTTGCCACACTCCATTTTAAATGATCCCTGGCCCAGTGAAAACGCCTGAGCTTGTGGATCTTGCTTAGAAATGGCTTCTTCTTTGCCCTGTAGAGTTTCAGCTGGCAACGGCGGATGGCACGGTGGATTGTGTTCACTGACAATGGTTTCTGGAAGTATTCCTGAGCCCATTCTGTGATTTCCTTTACAGTAGCATTCCTGTTTGTGGCGCAGTGTCGTTTAAGGGCCCGGAGATCACGGGCATCCAGTATGGTTTTACGGCCTTGACCCTTACGCACAGAGATTGTTCCAGATTCTCTGAATCTTCGGATGATGTTATGCACAGTTGATGTTGATAGATGCAAAGTCTTTGCAATTTTTCGCTGGGTAACACCTTTCTGATATTGCTCCACTATCTTTCTGCGCAATATTGTGGGAATTGGTGATCCTCTACCCATCTTGGCTTCTGAGAGACACTGCCACTCTGAGAAGCTCTTTTTATACCCAATCATGTTGCCAATTGACCTAATTAGTGTTAATTGGTCTTTCAGCTCTTCGTTATGCTCAAATTTATTTTTTCCAGCCTCTTATTGCTACTTGTCCCAACTTTTTGGGGATTTGTTGACACCGTGAAAATTGTAATCAACGTATTTTTCCTTTAAAATGATACATTTACTCGGATTAAACGTTTGATCTGTCATCTACATTCTATTACAAATAAAATATTGACATTTGCCATCTCCACATCATTGCATTCAGTTTTTATTCGCAATTTGTTTAGTGTCCCAACTTTTCTGGAATCCGGTTTGTACATTTTGCAGCCCTCTAGCCCTTTCCTGGGCTGTTTTACAGCCTTTTTAGTGCCGAAAAGTTTGGGTCCCCAATGACTTCAATGGGGTTCGGGTTCGGGACGAAGTTCGGGTCGGGTTCGGATCCCGAACCCGAACATTTCCGGGAAGTTCGGCCGAACTTCTCGAACCCGAACATCCAGGTGTTTGCTCAACTCTACTCAGGAGCAAGATACCTTTGCTCCCGTCCCCTTTTATTCTGAACAGAAAAGTATAGTCAGGATGGCAAATGCCCTAAATGTTAGTTCATTGTGCCTTAAAGGGGTTGTCCCACTTTGCTTTTTCAATCTTACCAGCAGTAAATGTCCTGATAACTTCCTGGTTTGGCTCAGGCAGTTGAGTGAAGGCCGGCCACGCCTCCTCATGACTCACCGTGAGAGCTCAGTCCTTGCGTGCTCGTTCATGTGGATGAGTCATCCTTCTGGAGCCTGCAGAGTATGTAAAGCCCATCCCCCTGCTGGGGAATCACTCAGTGACCACTGACCAATGCTAGTGAACTAATGTAGTAACTTGTGGCTGTCCTGCATTCGAATACACTTTTACACATAAAACCTGTGTTACAAACCCATTCTGTGCAGCAAAAACAATAAATCACTACAGCCCAAATGCATGTTAGCTAGTAGCCATATGATCTTGCTAGATATAGATAGATATATTCACTGACTTATTACCAGCTTTCCTGGTATCAGATATTATCACTGACTTATTACCCAGCTTTCCCGGTGTCTGATATTATCACTGACTTATTACCCAGCTTTCCCGGTCTCAGATATTATCACTGACTTATTACCCAGCTTTCCCGGTATCAGATATTATCACTGACTTATTACCCAGCTTTCCCGGTATCAGATATTATCACTGACTTATTACCCAGCTTTCCCGGTATCAGATATTATCACTGACTTATTACCCAGCTTTCCCGGTATCAGATATTATCACTGACTTATTACCCAGCTTTCCCGGTGTACAATATTATTACAGACTTATTACCCAGCTTTCCCGGTCTCAGATATTATTACTGACTTATTACCCAGCTTTCCCGGTATCAGATATTATCACTGACTTATTACCCAGATTTCCCGGTATCAGATATTATCACTGACTTATTACCCAGCTTTCCCGGTATCAGATATTATCACTGACTTATTACCCAGCTTTCCCGGTGTCTGATATTATCACTGACTTATTACCCAGCTTTCCCGGTATCAGATATTATCACTGACTTATTACCCAGCTTTCCCGGTATCAGATATTATCACTGACTTATTACCCAGCTTTCCCGGTGTACAATATTATTACAGACTTATTACCCAGCTTTCCCGGTCTCAGATATTATCACTGACTTATTACCCAGCTTTCCCGGTGTCTGATAAGTCAGTGATAATATCAGACACCGGGAAAGCTGGGTAATAAGTCAGTGATAATATTGTACACCGGGAAAGCTGGGTAATAAGTCAGTGATAATATCTGAGATTCATATAGTTGCCCCCAGTGTGCATACATATAATATAGTTGCCCCCAATGTCCATACATATAATATAGTTGCCCCCATTGTGCATAAAATTCATAGTTGCCACCAATGTCCATAGATATAATATAGTTGCCCCCAGTTTCCATACATGTAATATAGTTGCCCCCAGTGTCCATAGATAGAATATAGTTGCCACCAATGACCATAGATATAATATAGTTGCCCCCAATGTCCATACATATAATATAGTTCCCCCTAGTTTCCATACATATAATATTGTTACCCCCAGTTTCCATACATAGTTGCCCCCATTGTGCATAAAATTTATATAGTTGCCACCAGTGTCCATAGATATAATATAGTTGCCCCCAGTGTCCATAGATAGAATATAGTTGCCCCCAGTGTCCATAGATATAATATAGTTGCCCCCAGTGTCCATAGATAGAATATACCGTAGTTGCCCCCAGTGTCCATAGATAGAATATAGTTGCCCCCAGTGTCCATAGATAGAATATAGTTGCACCCAGTGTCCATAGATAGAATATAGTTGCCCCCAGTGTCCATAGATAGAATATAGTTGCCCCCAGTGTCCATAGATAGAATATAGTTGTACCCAGTGTCCATAGATAGAATATAGTTGTACCCAGTGTCCATAGATAGAATATAGTTGCCCCCAGTGTCCATAGATAGAATATAGTTGCCCCCCAGTTGTACATAAAAATGCCCCCATTGAATTTCCTATGAACCCCCTTTATTGCAGAATATTCAATTATTGTTGGTCGATTAGTGGGACAGCAGATATTATACTTACAGTATCCCGTTCATGTAGTGGACGGGATGCGCGGTCGTGCGCGTTCATGTAGTGGGGAGGCCGGCCGATTAATTTCTTAGCCTGTGGTGCGCAGGCGCGGCAAAAGGATGCGGCCGGCGAAAAGAGGCCGTATCCATGGGAGATCTAAGTAAACAAAGGATTCTAATAGAAGCTGTTTTAGGATGATTGAAAGTTTTTTTTAACAGACATATATAGGAAGAAATGTTCACTGGGGGACAATAAATTAGGATAAACCTATTTAATGAAGTGGGACAACCCCTTTAACCGCTTTACGTCCGCCCATAGGATATAAACGTCCTATGGGTGGACGTCTATTTCTGAAAGCACGTTTTAAAACGTCCTTTCAGAAATCGCAGCTGCACGCTAATCGTGCAGCTGCTGATCGGGTTGCCCGCTGTCAGTGACAGCAGGGCAACCCTAAGACAAGGCAGGGACAGTGCCCAGGTGTCCCTGCCTTCCGGATCGCTGCAGACACAGCTATGCGCTTCCTGTTCCGGCCCGGCGGTCATGTGACCGCCGTGACCGGAGAGTGCAGGGGCTGTGTGAGGTCTCTCAGAGACCTCGATCAGCCCTGCTCTGAGGCTGTACAGCCTCTCTGGGGGGTGTATTTGTCCTGTAACTGGGGCTACTATGTCAGCCCCAGTTACAGGAGAAATCAACAGTGAAAAAAAAAAAAAAAAAGTGAAGTAAATGTCCCCCAGAGGTCTTGTATGACCTTATGGGGGACAAAAAGTGTAAAAAAAATAAAAATAAAAATAAAAGGTTGAAAATAAAAAAATAAAAAAAAGTTTCACATGTAAAAAAAAAAAGTCCCCAAGTAAGGAATGAAAAAAAAAAGTTAAAAATAGAAAAAAAAAAAAAAAGTATACATATTAGGTATTGCCGCGTCCGTAAAAACCAGCTCTATAAAAATATCACATGACCTAACCCCTCGGGTGAACACCGTAAAAAAAATCAAAAAAAAACTGTGTCAAAACAAGCAATTTTTGTCACCTTGCATCACAAAAGGTGCAACACCAAGTGATCAAAATTGCGTATGTCCCTCAAAATGGTACCAATAAAACCGTCATCTCATCCCGCAAAAAATGAGCCCCTACATAAGAAAATCTCTCACAAAATAAAAAAACTATAGCTCTTAGAACATGGAGACACTAAAACATCATTTTTTTGGTTTCAAAAATGCTATTATTGTGTTAAAGTGAAACAAAAAAAAAAAGTATACATATTAGGTATTGCCGCGTCCGTAAAAACCAGCTCTATAAAAATATCACATGACCTAACCCCTCGGGTGAACACCGTAAAAAAAATAAAAAAAAAACTGTGTCAAAACAAGCAATTTTTGTCACCTTGCATCACAAAAGGTGCAACACCAAGTGATCAAAAGTGCGTATGTCCCTCAAAATGGTACCAATAAAACCGTCACCTCATCCCGCAAAAAATGAGCCCCTACATAAGAAAATCTCTCACAAAATAAAAAAACTATAGCTCTTAGAACATGGAGACACTAAAACATCATTTTTTTGGTTTCAAAAATGCTATTATTGTGTTAAAGTGAAACAAAAAAAAAAAGTATACATATTAGGTATTGCCGCGTCCGTAAAAACCAGCTCTATAAAAATATCACATGACCTAACCCCTCGGGTGAACACCGTGAAAAAATAAAAATAAAATGTGTCAAAACAAGCAATTTTTGTCACCTTGCATCACAAAAGGTGCAACACCAAGTGATCAAAAATGCGTATGTCCCACAAAATAGTACCAATAAAACCGTCACCTCATCCCGCAAAAAATGAGCCCCTACATAAGAAAATATCTGAAAAAATAAAAAAACTATAGCTCTCAGAACATGGACACATTAAAACATAATTTTTTTGTTTCAAAAATGCTATTATTGTGTAAAACTTTAATAAATGAGAAAAAGTATACATATTAGGTATCGCCACGTCCGTAACAATATGCTCTATAAAAATGTCACTTGACTGAACCCCTCAGGTGAACGCTGTAAAAATAAATAAATAGAAACTGTGCTAAAACAACCAATTTTTTGGTCACCTTGCCCCATAAAGTGTTATAATGAATGATCAAAAAAATCATATGTACCCAAAAATAGTACTAATAAAACTGGCACCTTATCCCCTAGTTTCCAAAATGGGGTCACTTCTTGGGAGTTTCTACTGTAAGGGTGCATCAGGGGGCTTCAAATGGGACATGGCATCTAAAAACCATGTGGAGTTCCTTTTCTTCTGCGCCCTGCCGTGTGCCCATACAGCAGTTTATGACCACATGTGGGGTGTTTCTGTAAACCGCAGAATCTGGGTAATAAATATTGAGTTTTGTTTGGCTGTTAACCATCGATGTGTTAAAGAAAAAAAATTATTCAAATGGGAAATCTGCCAAAAAAGTGAAATTTAAAAATTTGATCTCCATTTTCCTTTAATTCTTGTGGAACGCCTAAAGGGTTAACAAAGTTTGTAAAATCGGTTTTGAATACCTTGAGGGGTGTAGTTTCTACAATGGGGTCATTTATGGGGGTATCCACTATGTAGGCCCCACAAAGTGACTTCATACCTGAACTGGTCCTTAAAAAGTGGGTTTTGGCAATTTTCTTAAAAATTTGAAGAATTGCTTCTAAACTTCTAAGCCTTCTAACGTCCTAAAAAAATAAAATGACATTTCCAAAATGATGACAACATAAATTAGACATATGGGGAATGTTAAATAATAAATATTTTATGAGGTATCACTTTCTGTTTTAAAAGCAGAGAAATTTAAATTTAGAAAATTGAGAATTTTTTAAATTTTTGGGTAAATTTGGGATTTTTTCATAAATAAAGGTGAAATATTTTGACTCAAATTTATGACTATCATGAAGTACAATGTGTCACGAGAAAACAATCTCTGAATGACTTAGATAAATAAAGGCGTTCCAAAGTTATTACCACATAAAGTGAGATATGTCAGTTTTGCAAAATTTGGCCTGGTCAGGAAGGGGGCAAATGGCCCAGATGGCAAGTGGTTAAAGACTTACAGAGCCCACGGGATCTTATGCAAACATGTGTTATTGCTGTGCCTACATCCGATGAATTCCTCTTTGAAGTCTGGGCGATGGCTAACAATACACAATCTTTTATTCCCTTGTATGACTTCTGTGGGGAGTGTCAGAAATTAGGAAATAGCAGGGATAATATTATAATAAATACTATTTTTAAAACTCAGAAAATCATAGTTGTATTTCTAGCTTAAATTGCACACTGACTAATGCTGCAAAGGCACCAGATGTAGGATATTGCCAAAAAAGGGTGTTTTTTTTAAAACCAGATTATTATTGCAGTATTTAAAGCTTGGATTTGAATGTCACAAAAGCACATATGCACCTAACTAACAGACGGATAAAAGTTATTTTTCTCTGTCACTGGGCTCAGTGCAGGGTAAAAAGATTGTGCACTGCACCCACACAACTAAATCTACAGTGCTGCCCATAATTATTCATACCCCTGGTAAATTTTTACTTAAAGTTACTTTTATTCAACCAGCAAGTAATTTTTTGATGGGAAATGACATAGGTGTCTCCCAAAAGATAATAAGACGATGTACATTATTGTGGAAAGAAAAAATTTCTCAGCTTTTATTTACATTTTTGCAAAAAGTGTCCAGTCCAAAATTATTTATACCCTACTCAATAATCAATAGAAAAGCCTTTATTGGCTATTACAGAAATCAAACGCTTCCTATAATTGCAGACCAGCTTTTTGCATGTCTCCACAGGTATTTTTGCCTATTCATCTTTAGCAATGAGCTCCAAATCTTTCAGGTTGGAGGGTCTTCTTGCCATCACCCTGATCTTTAGCTCCCTCCACAGATTCTCAATTGGATTCAAGTCTGGACTCTGGCTGGGCCACTCCAAAACGTTAATGTTGTTGTCTGCTAACCATTTTTTCACCACTTTTGCTGTGTGTTTTGGGTCATTGTCATGCTGAAATGTCCACTGGTGCCCAAGGCCAAGTTTCTCTGCAGACTGCCTGATGTTGTCGTTGAGAATCTTCATGTATTGCTCTTTTTCCATGGTGCCGTTTACTATGATTAGGTTCCCTGGTCCATTGGCTGAAAAACACCCCAAAGCATTAGGTTCCCACCACCATGTTTGACAGGGATGGTGTTCTTTGGGTTGAAGGCTTCTCCTTTTTTACGCCAAATGAAGGAAAAATCATTGTGACCAAACAATTAAATTTTTGTTTCATCTGACCATAACACAGAAGACCAGAAGTCTTCTACTTTGTCCAGATGAGCTTTTGCAAAGGCCAAGCGAGCTTTTGTGTGCCTTATCTGGAGAAGTGGCGTCCTCCTTGGTCTGCATCCGTGGAAACCCAGCAGTATGCAGTGTCCGTTGGATTGTCTGCCTTGAGACATTGCCACTAGCAGAGCCCAGATTCACCAGGATGGCCTTGGTGGTGATCCTTGGATTCTTTTTCACCTCTCTAACTATCCTCCTGGCCAGCACAGGTGTCACTTTTGGCTTCCGACCACGTCCTCTGAGATTTTCCACAGGGCGGAACATCTTGTATTTTTAGCTCAAATGTAAATAAAAGCTTAAAAAAATTTTTTTTCCCCCACAATAATGCCTCTTGGACATCGTCTTATTATCTTTTGGGAGACACCTATGTCATTTCCAGGCAAAAAATTACTTGCTGGTTGAATAAAAGTATAGTGTTGAGCGCGAATATTCGAATTTCAAATTTTTATCTCGAATATCGCAACTTCGAGATTTCGCGAATATTTAGAATATAGTTCCATATATTCGCGAAATCTAATATTCATATTTATTTTATTTATTTTTTCATCTGAAAATATATGATTCCTCCCTGCTTCTTGCTTGTGGGTCAATGAACCATTGGCCCACGAGCAACTGAATTGAAGCTGGAAGGAAGATGGACCAAATATGACGAATATTCTAAATAAAGAATATATTGCTGTATATTCAATTTTAGAATATTCGTCCTATTCTAATCTAAACCAATAATCTCGGTTATAATATTCGAGTTCACGAATATTACAACAGAAAAATCATAATGGTTTAATACGTGTGCCCGAGCGCATGACAAAATCGTTATTTAATCAACTTCAGCATACAACACCCCGACAAGCGTCCCCATCACCATGGGAACGCCTGTGGGTTAGAAAATACCATCGGATCTGAGTTTTCCCTGAGATCGTAAAACCTCAGATCCGATGGTATATTCTAACCCACAGGCGTTCCCATGGTGACGGGGACGCTTGTCGGGGAGCAGTATGCCAAAGTGGAATATTATTTCTCTAACTTCGTCTTTTAGAATATTCGTAATATTGCTCTAACTTTGTCTTTTAGAATATTACGAATATTCTAAAAGACGAAGTTAGAGCAATATTAAGAATATTCGTAAAATACACATAGATTTTAATTTAGCTAATATAGTGCTATAATCCTTTTTTTTTTTGTCTATTTTTTTTGCCTCTTCTGAACTTCAGTTTTGGAAAATATGTACACTATTAAAAAATTACTATAGCACTATATTAGCTAAATTACAGTCTATATGTGTATTTTACGAATATTCTTAATATTGCTCTAACTTCGTCTTTTAGAATATTCGTAATATTCTAAAAGACAAAGTTAGAGCACTATTACGAATATTCTAAAAGACGAAGTAGAGCAATATTAAGAATATTCGTAAAATACACATATAGATTGCAATTTAGCTAATATAGTGCTATATTCTTTTTTTTAATAGTGTACATATTTTCCAAAACTGAAGTGCAAAAGAGGCAAAAAAAATGAAGCAAAAAAAAAAATGAATTATAGCACTATATTAGCTAAATTACAATCTATATGTGTATTTTACGAATATTCTTAATATTGCTCTAACTTCGTCTTTTAGAATATTACGAATATTCTAAAAGACGAAGTTAGAGCAATATTAAGAATATTCGTAAAATACACATATTAGCCTAGCCATAGTCATAGGAACGTTGCCTTATACAGAAAAAATAAAATAAAAAATCGTACGATTAATTTAATCGCATATTATTCGCGATAAATGCAATAATTACGAATATTCAATTTAGACGAATATAATACGAATTTTCAATCGAATATTCGCGAAATATCGCAAAATCGAATATGGCACCTCCCGCTCATTACTATAAAAGTAACTTTAAGTAAAAATTAGCCTAGGGTATGAATAATTATGGGCAGCACTATATGTAGATCGCTGAGTTCAATTGGAGTTTTGATTAAAGATTCTGCACTTTTCTCTCCCTCACAGCAGCAGCATCCTCTCCCTACACTAGAAACAGCAGAGTGACGTGCAGCGCTATGTGACTCCAGCTTATATAGAGGCTGGGTCACATGCTGCACTGGCCAATCACAGCCATGCCATTAGTAGGCATGGCTTCGATGGCTTCTAAGGGCTCACAGTTAAACTCTTGTTGATTGGCTGCTCTGCAGCCTTTCAAAAAGCGCTAAGAAATTCAGAACATGGACACATTAAAACATAATTTTTTTGTTTCAAAAATGCTATTATTGTGTAAAACTTTAATAAATGAGAAAAAGTATACATATTAGGTATCGCCACGTCCGTAACAATATGCTCTATAAAAATGTCACTTGACTGAACCCCTCAGGTGAACGCTGTAAAAATAAATAAATAGAAACTGTGCTAAAACAACCAATTTTTTGGTCACCTTGCCCCATAAAGTGTTATAATGAATGATCAAAAAAATCATATGTACCCAAAAATAGTACTAATAAAACTGGCACCTTATCCCCTAGTTTCCAAAATGGGGTCACTTCTTGGGAGTTTCTACTGTAAGGGTGCATCAGGGGGCTTCAAATGGGACATGGCATCTAAAAACCATGTGGAGTTCCTTTTCTTCTGCGCCCTGCCGTGTGCCCATACAGCAGTTTATGACCACATGTGGGGTGTTTCTGTAAACCGCAGAATCTGGGTAATAAATATTGAGTTTTGTTTGGCTGTTAACCATCGATGTGTTAAAGAAAAAAAATTATTCAAATGGGAAATCTGCCAAAAAAGTGAAATTTAAAAATTTGATCTCCATTTTCCTTTAATTCTTGTGGAACGCCTAAAGGGTTAACAAAGTTTGTAAAATCGGTTTTGAATACCTTGAGGGGTGTAGTTTCTACAATGGGGTCATTTATGGGGGTATCCACTATGTAGGCCCCACAAAGTGACTTCATACCTGAACTGGTCCTTAAAAAGTGGGTTTTGGCAATTTTCTTAAAAATTTGAAGAATTGCTTCTAAACTTCTAAGCCTTCTAACGTCCTAAAAAAATAAAATGACATTTCCAAAATGATGACAACATAAATTAGACATATGGGGAATGTTAAATAATAAATATTTTATGAGGTATCACTTTCTGTTTTAAAAGCAGAGAAATTTAAATTTAGAAAATTGAGAATTTTTTAAATTTTTGGGTAAATTTGGGATTTTTTCATAAATAAAGGTGAAATATTTTGACTCAAATTTATGACTATCATGAAGTACAATGTGTCACGAGAAAACAATCTCTGAATGACTTAGATAAATAAAGGCGTTCCAAAGTTATTACCACATAAAGTGAGATATGTCAGTTTTGCAAAATTTGGCCTGGTCAGGAAGGGGGCAAATGGCCCAGATGGCAAGTGGTTAAAGACTTACAGAGCCCACGGGATCTTATGCAAACATGTGTTATTGCTGTGCCTACATCCGATGAATTCCTCTTTGAAGTCTGGGCGATGGCTAACAATACACAATCTTTTATTCCCTTGTATGACTTCTGTGGGGAGTGTCAGAAATTAGGAAATAGCAGGGATAATATTATAATAAATACTATTTTTAAAACTCAGAAAATCATAGTTGTATTTCTAGCTTAAATTGCACACTGACTAATGCTGCAAAGGCACCAGATGTAGGATATTGCCAAAAAAGGGTGTTTTTTTTAAAACCAGATTATTATTGCAGTATTTAAAGCTTGGATTTGAATGTCACAAAAGCACATATGCACCTAACTAACAGACGGATAAAAGTTATTTTTCTCTGTCACTGGGCTCAGTGCAGGGTAAAAAGATTGTGCACTGCACCCACACAACTAAATCTACAGTGCTGCCCATAATTATTCATACCCCTGGTAAATTTTTACTTAAAGTTACTTTTATTCAACCAGCAAGTAATTTTTTGATGGGAAATGACATAGGTGTCTCCCAAAAGATAATAAGACGATGTACATTATTGTGGAAAGAAAAAATTTCTCAGCTTTTATTTACATTTTTGCAAAAAGTGTCCAGTCCAAAATTATTTATACCCTACTCAATAATCAATAGAAAAGCCTTTATTGGCTATTACAGAAATCAAACGCTTCCTATAATTGCAGACCAGCTTTTTGCATGTCTCCACAGGTATTTTTGCCTATTCATCTTTAGCAATGAGCTCCAAATCTTTCAGGTTGGAGGGTCTTCTTGCCATCACCCTGATCTTTAGCTCCCTCCACAGATTCTCAATTGGATTCAAGTCTGGACTCTGGCTGGGCCACTCCAAAACGTTAATGTTGTTGTCTGCTAACCATTTTTTCACCACTTTTGCTGTGTGTTTTGGGTCATTGTCATGCTGAAATGTCCACTGGTGCCCAAGGCCAAGTTTCTCTGCAGACTGCCTGATGTTGTCGTTGAGAATCTTCATGTATTGCTCTTTTTCCATGGTGCCGTTTACTATGATTAGGTTCCCTGGTCCATTGGCTGAAAAACACCCCAAAGCATTAGGTTCCCACCACCATGTTTGACAGGGATGGTGTTCTTTGGGTTGAAGGCTTCTCCTTTTTTACGCCAAATGAAGGAAAAATCATTGTGACCAAACAATTAAATTTTTGTTTCATCTGACCATAACACAGAAGACCAGAAGTCTTCTACTTTGTCCAGATGAGCTTTTGCAAAGGCCAAGCGAGCTTTTGTGTGCCTTATCTGGAGAAGTGGCGTCCTCCTTGGTCTGCATCCGTGGAAACCCAGCAGTATGCAGTGTCCGTTGGATTGTCTGCCTTGAGACATTGCCACTAGCAGAGCCCAGATTCACCAGGATGGCCTTGGTGGTGATCCTTGGATTCTTTTTCACCTCTCTAACTATCCTCCTGGCCAGCACAGGTGTCACTTTTGGCTTCCGACCACGTCCTCTGAGATTTTCCACAGGGCGGAAGATCTTGTATTTTTAGCTCAAATGTAAATAAAAGCTTAAAAAAATTTTTTTTCCCCCACAATAATGCCTCTTGGACATCGTCTTATTATCTTTTGGGAGACACCTATGTCATTTCCAGGCAAAAAATTACTTGCTGGTTGAATAAAAGTATAGTGTTGAGCGCGAATATTCGAATTTCAAATTTTTATCTCGAATATCGCAACTTCGAGATTTCGCGAATATTTAGAATATAGTTCCATATATTCGCGAAATCTAATATTCATATTTATTTTATTTATTTTTTCATCTGAAAATATATGATTCCTCCCTGCTTCTTGCTTGTGGGTCAATGAACCATTGGCCCACGAGCAACTGAATTGAAGCTGGAAGGAAGATGGACCAAATATGACGAATATTCTAAATAAAGAATATATTGCTGTATATTCAATTTTAGAATATTCGTCCTATTCTAATCTAAACCAATAATCTCGGTTATAATATTCGAGTTCACGAATATTACAACAGAAAAATCATAATGGTTTAATACGTGTGCCCGAGCGCATGACAAAATCGTTATTTAATCAACTTCAGCATACAACACCCCGACAAGCGTCCCCATCACCATGGGAACGCCTGTGGGTTAGAAAATACCATCGGATCTGAGTTTTCCCTGAGATCGTAAAACCTCAGATCCGATGGTATATTCTAACCCACAGGCGTTCCCATGGTGACGGGGACGCTTGTCGGGGAGCAGTATGCCAAAGTGGAATATTATTTCTCTAACTTCGTCTTTTAGAATATTCGTAATATTGCTCTAACTTTGTCTTTTAGAATATTACGAATATTCTAAAAGACGAAGTTAGAGCAATATTAAGAATATTCGTAAAATACACATAGATTTTAATTTAGCTAATATAGTGCTATAATCCTTTTTTTTTTTGTCTATTTTTTTTGCCTCTTCTGAACTTCAGTTTTGGAAAATATGTACACTATTAAAAAATTACTATAGCACTATATTAGCTAAATTACAGTCTATATGTGTATTTTACGAATATTCTTAATATTGCTCTAACTTCGTCTTTTAGAATATTCGTAATATTCTAAAAGACAAAGTTAGAGCACTATTACGAATATTCTAAAAGACGAAGTAGAGCAATATTAAGAATATTCGTAAAATACACATATAGATTGCAATTTAGCTAATATAGTGCTATATTCTTTTTTTTAATAGTGTACATATTTTCCAAAACTGAAGTGCAAAAGAGGCAAAAAAAATGAAGCAAAAAAAAAAATGAATTATAGCACTATATTAGCTAAATTACAATCTATATGTGTATTTTACGAATATTCTTAATATTGCTCTAACTTCGTCTTTTAGAATATTACGAATATTCTAAAAGACGAAGTTAGAGCAATATTAAGAATATTCGTAAAATACACATATTAGCCTAGCCATAGTCATAGGAACGTTGCCTTATACAGAAAAAATAAAATAAAAAATCGTACGATTAATTTAATCGCATATTATTCGCGATAAATGAAATAATTACGAATATTCAATTTAGACGAATATAATACGAATTTTCAATCGAATATTCGCGAAATATCGCAAAATCGAATATGGCACCTCCCGCTCATTACTATAAAAGTAACTTTAAGTAAAAATTAGCCTAGGGTATGAATAATTATGGGCAGCACTATATGTAGATCGCTGAGTTCAATTGGAGTTTTGATTAAAGATTCTGCACTTTTCTCTCCCTCACAGCAGCAGCATCCTCTCCCTACACTAGAAACAGCAGAGTGACGTGCAGCGCTATGTGACTCCAGCTTATATAGAGGCTGGGTCACATGCTGCACTGGCCAATCACAGCCATGCCATTAGTAGGCATGGCTTCGATGGCTTCTAAGGGCTCACAGTTAAACTCTTGTTGATTGGCTGCTCTGCAGCCTTTCAAAAAGCGCTAAGAAATCGCCGAACACCGAACCCGAACCCAAACCTTTACAGAAATGTTCGGGTTCGGGTCCGGGGTCCAAAAATCCTAAAGTTTGCTCAACCCTATAGTTCGCTCAACCCTATAGAGAACAACAATGTATATGAAGAATTAAAGACAGACCCTACGCATAAAATACGGGGCCATCTAAGAGGTTTTTTACATAAGTATGTAGAGTGTAATATGCTGTCACGGAAAACAGCAGAGAAATTGCTACCTCTGTTTCCAAAAATACCTACCTGATACTTTGTGCCAAAAATTCATAAGTCACTGACCCATCCCCCTGGCAGAGCCATCGTCTCAGGGGTTGGGTCAGTGACGTTGATTGGTTGCTCAGACCAAGTGGTGTGTTTTACACCCTCACATCTCAGGGACACAGCTGATTTACTACTGGCTCTGGAGTCGGTCCAGTGGCAAGAGGAATTTCAGCTGGTGTACCTGGATGTGGAGAGCCTTTACATGCGTATGCCACAGGATGAAGGCATAGAAGCAGTAATGGAAGTCCTTAGCAATACTGACAAAAGTGTGGTCTTTTTGGACTTCATTAGTAGAGATGCACTGAGTTTAATTTTGAAAAACAATGCCTTCAAATTTGAGGATGGGTGGTATAGGCAGAAGTTTGGTACCGCCATCGGTACACCCGTCGCATGCACATTTGCAAATTTATATTTGGTGAGATTTGAAGATATATACATTTACTCCATCACCAATCCCTTTCTTCCTTATATACACACAAACTTAAGGTTTATAGATGATGTTCTGATCGTGTGGACAGGTACAGAGACCGTCTTTAAAAACTTTGTAGAATATCTCAATCAAAACAACAAGATGAATATAATGTTTACATACAAATTTGGGGGCTTACAGCTTGAATTCCAGGATGTAATAATAACGGCCAGCAACAATGAGCTGGTAACCGAGGGGTATCGCAAACCCACGGCCACCAATTCATTGTTACATTATTCCAGCTATCACCCATATAGTGTCAAAAAAGCGGTCCCTTACGCCCAGTTTGTGAGATTAAGACGCATTAATAAAACAGAGGAAGACTTTAGGAGGCAGGCCCTGGACTTAAAAAGGCAGTTACTGTCCAGGGGTTACCCCATAAATTTATTAAATGATGCAATGATTAAGGCCACACACTTAGATCAGGAAAAGAGTTCTACTATAGTCGGTGACAGTGGGATAAGGCATCAGCAGGCCAATTCACAACCCTTTGTTTTCCTTCCAATACAGCCCCATCGCTGACCAAATTAAAAAGATAGTAAGAGGCAACTGGGATATATTGGAAGGCGATGATAACCTTAGAGATGTTAGGGTAATTCGTCCAATCATAGCATTTAGGAGGTGCCACACATTAAAGGACAGGTTGGTCCGGAGCCGATTTATAGAAAATAATAGCAACGGAGTGAGGCGCAGACATAGCGCAGGGCGGACTGATTTAGGGGGAAGACTGCAGGCTAGGAGAGGATTAAGGTTGCTGGGATTGGCATGGTAGGGGGTTGGTTTTGAATGGAGGTGGGGGGGAGCTGGGAGTTTGGCGGGAGGTATATAAGATATAGAAGGCGTTTTCGGGTCAGTTGCCAGCTAAAGCCAGCGAGATTTTCCCACCCTCCCACCCTTGTATCGGTCGGAGATTGGTGGTAGTTTAGGAAGGGCTGCTTGAAATGGGATCCTGGGGGAGCAATTCAATGGTTAGGAGATGCAGGACATGTTGGAGCCTGCATCTCATATGGTTTGTTAATGCCGAGGATGGGGCCCCTGTTTGGGCTACAAGGCCTACAGGTGGGATACTGGTATACTTCAAGGAGTTGGTGCCCTTGGGTCAGTGAGTGAGGCCAAGGGTAAGTTTGAAGTACGAGGTGAGGCGGTGAAGGAGGATACTGCTTGTTTGGGTTGCCCTCCAGGTTCCTTGTTACGGTGCAGTAGGTGATAATGTTGAGGGATGTGTCAAAAGTGCCTGCTGTTATTATTATTATTATTATTATTATTATTCATGTTATATGGTGTAAGATGTTGCTTGTTATGTGTGGAATAATAAAGTTTGGCCGTCATGGTCATTTCACCAAAGCAAGTCAGTGTTGGTGTATTTATTTAAAGGGGTAGCAGGGTAGATTTTAGTAGCCGGAGGAAATTCTTCCATCCTATTAAGTCATAAAACTGGCACTTGGCTAGAAGGATGACGACCTAAGGGAAACCGCCATTGCGGTAATTGCTCATAGTGAAGGTTTAACCCCCAGTGGGAGGTCCTATCCTTTGGTGGATTACAACATAAAGTTAACACCTAATCACATGCAAAACCAAGTTCGTAGTCTATTTAATCTCATGCATTTGTGGTAGGTTTTACATAGGGAAGACCATCAGGTGTCTTAATGAAAGATTTAGAGAGCATATAAATTCATTGAGCACAGGTAAAGGGTCCCCACGTCTCATTGACCATGTAAACCACGAGCATGGAGGTAATAGAATGTTATGAGATTTGCTGGCATAGAGATTGTATCAAATCCCCCACTAGGGGGAGTCGTTCCGTGGGCATTCCGCATCACGGATGCGGACCCATTCACTTGATCCCTGACAAGTAGAGCAGAGAGGAAGATGAGGCAGCTCTTCAGCTCAGTGTTGTGAAGTAACTTGTACTGCTGTGTGATTAGGACAGGTTTTGTGTGTACTAATAGAACGGCGGCCATTTTATTTCTCCTAATGATTGCTTCCTAGACAAAACGAGCCATTATAACTAATGAAAGGTATTTGGGAATCTATTTATAATAAAGTAATACTTACATATTTTCATTTTCTTAATTCCTGGAGAACCCCTTTAATTCTTCATTTTATATACAGTACATAGCAGTTAGAAAAATATGCATTATATGCACTTATTAGAACTATATTAGTCAAGTAGCTATCACATTACTATGTCATTTACAAGATGTAATTATCTAAATTATTTTCAGATTTAATGTGTGGTGAGTGATAAGTTTAAGGTATAAGTAAGTTGTGTAAATTGCATCCAGACATATAGTTAGATGACATTAAAATTTATGTTGAATGAAAAAAGGGAGTAGTCTACTCTCACAGCGATTATCTATGGAGGATTGTATCATTGTGCTAGTTAATATAACATTTGAAAGTTCCTAAAGGAGTATACTGGATGATGGTGCATATAGTAAGGTAGTACATAGTGTCAAGAACTTATACAGAAACTAGTGTTACCCTGCTTACTGTTTCCATTTATTTTCTAATAAAAGACCACTAGTGTTGATCGAGCATGCTCGGCGAACAACCTGCGCGTTATACGCATTTTAGACACGGATTACTGGTTGTTCGCCCCTCTCGACCCCCGCTACAAAGAGAACTTCTCATCTCTCATTCCTCCGGTGAAGAAGACGAGCAAAACGGTGCAATACCAGAAGGTCCTTGTGGAAAAATTGTTCCAAAAATTTCCATCTGACAACACTGGCGGCAGAGTCCGTAGTTCCTAGGGTAACCGAGGAGGGGAGACAAGGGGAACACACAGCAGTTCCAACAGAAGCAAGACAGTCTCATGACACCCTGCCAGCAGGGCCTACTGTCACCCTGATGCGCGGCCTACTGTCACAAGGAGGGTAAAATTTTGGAAGATGGTGAAGGAGCACATAGCAGACCGTGTCAGCATCCTCAATGATCCCTCAGTGCCTTACAACTACTGGGTGTCCAATAGTGGCGTCGCTATGTTGTTCCTTGCCCCCCCCCCCCCCCCGCTGATTCTCCCAGGAGAATACTAATGAGCGCTTCCATTATGGAAGCGCTCATTAGTACCGAAGGACCAGGAAGTGGTTAACGCTTTGTACTTACCACTTCCTGGTCCTCGGCTGTCGGCTGTGCAGAGCTGCGCACAGCGTGAGGGCGCTCTGTGACCTCACGCTGTGCGCGCCAGTTCAGAGCACAGTCGACTGATGAGTGAGAAAATTGCAGGCGGCATCCGTCCAGGATCAGGAGAGGTAAGTGTTTTTTTATTTTATAAAAAATGTGGCTGCTGGGGGCATAATGGGGGCTAATTGGAGGCATATGGGGCTAATTGGAGGCATATGGGGGCTATGGGGGCTAATTGGAGGCATATGGGGGCTAATTGGAGGCATATGGGGGCTAATTGGGGGCTAATTGGAGGCATATGGGGGCTAATTGGAGGCATATGGGGGCTATGGGGGCTAATTGGAGGCATATGGGGGCTAATTGGAAGCATATGGGAGATAATTGGAGGCATATGGGGGCTTTGGGGCTAATTAAAGGCATATGGGGTCTAATTGCAGGCATATGGGGGCTAATTGGAGGCATATGGGGGCTATTGGAGGCATATGGGGGCTAATTTTGAGACATATGGAGGCTAATTGGAGGCATATGGGGGCTATGGGGGCTAATTGGAGGCATATGGGGGCTAATTGGAGGCATATGGGGGCTAATGAGGCATATAAGGGCTAATGATGCATAATGGGGGCTAATGAGAGGCATCATGGGGGCTAATTAGAGACACAATGGGGGCAAACTAGACTATTAGAGGCATATGGGGCTAATGAGGCATATGGGGGCTAATGAGGCATATGGGGGCTAATGAGGCATAATGGGGGCTAATTAGAGACATAATGGGGGCTAATTAGGCATATGGGGGGTAATAAGAGACAAAATGTGGGCTAATGAGGCATAATAGCTTATAATGGGGGCTAATAAGAGGCATAATGTGGGCTAATGAGGCATAATTGCTTATAATGAGGGCTAATGAGGCATAAGGGCTGATATGGAGGCTAATGAGAGGCATGGGGGCTGATATGAGGGTGATAAGAGGCATAATAGGGGCTAATAAGAGGAATAATGGGGGCTAATGAGGCATAAGGGCTTATAATGGGGGCTAATGAGGCATAAGGGCTGATATGGGGGCTAATGAGAGGCATGGGGGCTGATATGGGAGTGATGAGAGGCATAATGAGGGCTAATGAGAGGCATAATGTGTCATCCACAGATGCCCCCATAACAGTGTGTCTTCCACAGATCCACCATAACAGTACGCCTGCGCACTGACGAGAGACAGAAAGAAGGGGAAAGAATCCGCGAAGCAAGCAGAGGACGGCACAGCAGACTGAATAGCTTCTTTTGTAAGTAAATAGTTTTATTATAAATGTATCCCTGCATACCGCAATTCTCTCGTATTTTGTAATCTTATTTATATTTACTTATTTTGTTTTTGCCCCCCCATTTTTGACTGTGGTATCTTTGTGCCCCCCCCCCCCTATATATTGTTCCTAGAGTCGCCACTGGTGTCCAAGCTGAACACGTGGCACGAACTGGCGCTCTACGCCTTGGAGGTGCTGGCCAGCGTTTTGTCTGAGCGGGTATTTAGTGCTGCTGGTGGCATTATAACAGATACGCGTATCTGCCTGTCAACTGAAAATGCTGACAGGTTGACTCTTATAAAAATGAACCTCACCAATTAAATGTGCACAACAAAAAGTAGTATGAAAATATATTCTTTATTGGTACATACAAGAAGATTAGACATAAACAATGGCGGATAAAAAACACAGGACAAAATGGGACCCAATACCTAAAAAGACACAATAAATGTATAGTGCTATTCTCCTACTAAATGCTAGGACAGATGATTGAACAACCATATATACGACTTGCGTCACAAGGAGAAGATATACCAAATGCCTACAGAATGATGTATTAAAGTGCAAAGTGCAGCACCACAATATAGTGACAAGAGGATAAAGATAAATGATAAGGTATACTAACCAGGCAAAGTCCCAAAAACCCTGACGCACGTTTCGCGTTAGCTTCCTCAGGGGATGTGTAAACATAGTGACAGACAGGGCTTTTTATATAGATATTAATGAACCATATTAAAAACACTTGAGGTGTACCTGATGATGTGTGGCCACACATGAGGATGTAGATGGCGTGCGTTCCAAGATGGAACGCATGCCGTCACTTCCTTTTCAAGTAGAACTGCCCATGTTAGCGCTATCCAACTGATATTACAAGAGAATTTAGACTAGAACCTTCATAATCACAGGTGCATATCCATGAAGCAAACATAATTATAAAAAACTAATTGGCTGCACACCATTATACATACAAACAACAGAGCTAAGAAATGGGGGTCATTCTAAATAAAAGTGGTACAATACCGACTATAAATGAGTTAATGGAAGCTCTTAGCGCACATATTTGCTCAAACATGTGTCGTGCCCATCTACCAGGCATCAAGGTGGCTTCCGCAGATGGGTCCCTAACACTAAATATACTGCCTCTCTTTGGACTTACTTAAAGGGAACCTGTCACCAGTTTTATGGTGTCCTAACTAAGGGCAACATAAATAAGTGATTGATTCTCTTAGCTAAATGCTGGGTCACTTTCTTTAATTGACCCAGTCAATCTGCCAACATCTTGTATTGAAAAGCTCCAGCTGATAATGATGAGTCATGAATATTCATGAGCTCCTGACTCTCCCCACCCACCTGCTGCTGAGTGACAGTTTGCTTCCATATGAACCAGCAGCAGGTGGGCAGGGGAGTGGCTATAGCTCTGAATTAAATATACGCTGGACTCAATGACATCACGCTGGACTCAAATCAGCTCATTAGCATGTGGCATGTGGCATCTTTGTGTGTATATTATGAGGTAACCATCTGTCACACCAGTAAGTGAATACATCTAAGGTACTTTTTAGTAGTTAATGATTGTATATAATTAGTTAGATTATAATCAAATATCCACATGACAGATTCCCTTTAAGCCTACAATATTCAGGGCAGTGTAGAGACCAGCTACATACGTACTCTGCTCAGAAGTCCCAGGTAGATGGGCGTGTTCAGTCTAAAAGAGGCGCTACCCTCAATATATGCTACAAGAGAACTTAGTGCCAACATTTTGCCACAGTTCTGGCATAAAATTCTTGACCATGACTTCTCGAATCCACCAAAGGAAAGTGGCTGAACATAAAGGCACTTTAATTGTTTTGTTTATAATGTACTGAATACACTGTATTCCCATGCACCCTTTCCACCACAAACAAGGGTATATGGTTGAATCTTATTTTTCTCATCCTCCTCTTCCATCATATCAACATGCTTATTCGTTGCATATAATGCCCTTCGCATGTAATGTTTTACAGGGTCAGCTCACCTGCAGGCCCTCGCATATAATTTTTTAGAGGGTCAGCTCACCAGCAGGCCCTCAACTACAATATTTTACAGGGTAAGCTCACCTGCAGGCCTCACATATAATTTGTTAGAGGATCAGCTCACCAGCAGGCCCTCACCTACAATCTTTTACAGGGTCAGCTCACCTGCAGGCCCTCGCATATAATGTTTTACAGGGTCAGCTCACCAGCAGGCCCACATCTAAAATCTTTTACAGGGTCAGCTCACCTGCAGGCCCTCGCATATAATTTTTTAGAGGGTCAGCTCACCAGCAGGCCCTCAACTACAATATTTTACAGGGTAAGCTCACCTGCAGGCCTCACATATAATTTGTTAGAGGATCAGCTCACCAGCAGGCCCTCACCTACAATCTTTTACAGGGTCAGCTTACCTGCAGGCCCTCGCATATAATGTTTTACAGGGTCAGCTCACCAGCAGGCCCACATCTAAAATCTTTTACAGGGTCAGCTCACCTGCAGGCCCTCGCATATAATTTTTTAGAAGTTCAGCTCACCAGCAGGCCCTTACCTACAATCTTTTATAGGGTCAGCTTACCGGCAGGCCCTCACATATAATGTTTTAGAGGGTCAGATCACCAGCAGGCCTGCACCTACAATCTTTTACAGGGTCAGCTCAACTGCAGGCCTGCATCTAAAATCTTTTACAGGGTCAGCTCACCTGCAGGCCCTCGCATATAATTTTTTAGAGGTTCAGCTCACCAGCAGGCCCTTACCTACAATCTTTTATAGGGTCAGCTTACCGGCAGGCCCTCACATATAATGTTTTAGAGGGTCAGATCACCAGCAGGCCTGCACCTACAATCTTTTACAGGGTCAGCTCAACTGCAGGCCTGCATCTAAAATCTTTTACAGGGTCAGCTCACCTGCAGGCCCTCGCATATAATTTTTTAGAGGGTCAGCTCACAAGCAGCAGGGCTCCAGATGGCGACCAAAATGGTCGCCAATGCGACTTAGAATTACAAAAGGTCGACAAGACTTTGTAGTCTTGTCGCCATTTGCGCCTAGACCCTCCTCTGCTCTTCCTCTTTAAGGAAAAAAGGCTTTCATCCAGCAGACACATGCTGCAGACGTCTACTGGGGGAAGATCCGCCCCTCACACTACCCGACATAAAGGGTGGGTGTAGCTTGGGTACTCGCATCTTGTTTTTTCAGTATGTTTTCATTTTCAACACTTCAGCCTCTGACCACCACCACATGCTTTTTCAGTCGCGGCCATCTTGCTACTGCAGGTCGAGTAAACATTGCTCTTCACACATTCAATCTCCATCACCAGCCCGGGATAGCAACAAACCTCATTCACCAATCAGGTGTCCGGTCACATGCAGGCGAAAGCCTTTGGATTCTGCTCACTGATTGGCTAATCTAGCACTCCTGCATTGTGATAGTCTGTCGCCGATGGGTGGGCGTGGCTTAGGATGGCAGGCGTTTTGATGGACAGCGCTGATAGGCTGCAGTGTCCGGTCACTATCAGGGACACTTGTGTGAAGGTGAGGGAGCCGGGGTGGTCACAGTTTAGTGGCACATGTTCTGCCGCCGGGCGACTAGCGGGGGTTGTACAGTCAGTCAGATTTCACATGTGATTAGCTAGGCTCGCGCAGGGCTCTGTGGTACTTGTAGTACCACAGGTGCTGGGGATATTTGCTTCTTACAATGTTAGCGTTTTACTCTTAAAGGGACCCGCACAAATCTTCACTTCATTCTCTTTTATTGGTCATTTCAGAGAGGCAGAATCTAATAGGTCAGTGCCAGCAAGTCAAAAAATCTTCTTTAGGGCTGGTTCACTTGGTGCAGTTTTTCAGTTTCAATCTGAAGACCCACTTGTGGTTTAGCCATTATAAACCATGGCCACGTTACATGCCGTCTCCCATTGAAAACAGTGGGAGGCAGATGAACTGCTGCTGCTGGTGGCTTTTTGGTGCAGAATCTGTGAACGGGGCCTGAGGATGCTTTCACATGTGGGTTTTTAGTGGATTTTTTTTTCCATATAGGAGGAAGACACAATGGCTCAGATTTTCTAATGTGTCTGCGCCAAATATCTGTCTAAAAAGTGGCGCATCTAGGTCTTCTACAACTAGGGGAAGCAGCTTAGCGGAAATGGATGGAGCCTTAGATGTACCACTTAGTGCCAACATTGTGCCACAGTTCTGGCACAAAATTCTGACTTAAAATAAGCCAATCAGTAGCTGGTACAGAGTAATGGTCCGTTCACACGTCCGTAGTTCTGGGTCTGCATCTGTTCCGCAATTCCGCACATTTCAATGGGGCTTCAAAAGATGCACTGTGTACTGTCCGCATCTGTTGCTCCGCGACCCTGAAAGGTACAATGCGGAATGCACACAGCCGGTATCCATGTTTTGTGGATCCACAATACACTTAAGGACATGTGAATGGACCCTTAAGGGTCTGTCCCTGCACCAGATTTATCCTCCAGCCTGACCCCTGTGATAGATCTGGTGCAGGTCTGGGCTGCCGGTCTAAATTCACGCCATCTACAGGATTAGTAAATCTGGGCCAGTGTGTAAAAAATATATTAAAAAAAATTAAGAAACCCAGATGCCAAAAAGCGCTTATTCTTAAATCCCTGCATAACCTGTCAGTACAGGAGACCCTGAGCTAAAGTGCTGTGCCAGGCTTTATGGAGCGGGCAGGGGTAGCGGTGTGCTTCAGCCAGGACTGAGCCGACACTGGCGCCTGTTCCTGTAATAAGTGCAGCAGTCTTCCTGCAGAACATTGGGAAAATACATTTTACGGATTTTAGGAAAGTTTACTTAACCTTGATTAAATCTCATCCACTCTCTGCAGACACTTTCCACAAGAAAATCTACATCATGTCAATTTATGTTGCAAATGTCACCCTTTGTAAGGACTCATGCACACGACCGTTGGATTTTTTGGGGTTCGCAAATTGGTGATCTGCAAAACATGGATAGTGGCCATGTGCTTTCTGAATTTTACTGAACGTCTAGCCCATCATAGAACAGTCCTATCCTTGTCCGTAGTGCGGACAAGAATAGGACATGTTCTATATTTTTTGGGGGGCCATGGAACATACAGATGCAGAGAGCACACAGATTACCAATGCGAATCTGGCTAGTCTGACAGGTCATGGAAATGAGTGCACAACCCTTTTAACTGCATGGGCTGTAGCTTAGAAAACCCCATGCTCCTAAGCATCCCAGCTATATTATATGTATTTAAAATTTGGCGACTATATAAAATTTTTATTTGGCTCCAACATTTTTCAGGTTAGGAGCCAATGGCATCTTGATATTTTTTTAGTCTGGAGCACTGCAGCAGACCATCAATGATAATTTTTCAAGGGTGTATGATGCCCTCCTTTATGTGTAACAAAGGGTGTATTGGAATGCCGGTTCCTTGTAATTTTTGGCAGCCCTTTCGCTTAGTGCATAGGCTTTATGAGTGTAGGAGTCCCACTACATGAACAATTGTACTACAATGTGAATGAGGCCCTCCTTTATATGATATACACATTTAGGCCATAAATACGGCTTTGGCATACTGGGGTGAAAAAAGCCTGTCATATACTGCACATCTGGGATTAGACGTGCATAAGTGACTGTCACATTTAGGCCAGAAATACGGCTTTTTGGTTACTGGGGTGAAAAAAGCCTCTGATATACTGCACATCTGGGATTACACGTGCATAAGTGACTGTCACATTTTGGCCAGAAATACAGCTTTTTGGTTAGGGTGAAAAAACCCGCTAATATACTGCAAATCTGGGATTAGACAAGCATAAGTGACTGTCACATTTAGGACAGAAATACAGCTTTTTGGTTAGGGTGAAAAAAAACTCTAATATACTGCACATCTGGGATAAGACAAGCATAAGTGACTGTCACATTTAGGCCATAAATACGGCTTTTTGGTTACTGGGGTGAAAAAAGCCTCTAATATATTGCACATCTGGGATTACACGTGCATAAGTGAGTGTCACATTTAGGCCATAAATACGGCTTTGGAATACTGGGGTGGAAAAACCCTCTAATATACTGCACATCTGGGATTACACGTGCATAAGTGACTGTCACATTTAGGACAGAAATACAGCTTTTTGGTTAGGGTGAAAAAACCCTCTAATATACTGCACATCTGGGATTAGACAAGCATAAGTGACTGTGACATTTAGGACAGAAATACAGCTTTTTGGTTAGGGTGAAAAAACCCTCTAATATACTGCACATCTGGGATTACACGTGCATAAGTGACTGTCACATTTAGGACAGAAATACAGCTTTTTGGTTAGGGTGAAAAAACCCTCTAATATACTGCACATCTGGGATTACACGTGCATAAGTGACTGTCACATTTAGGACAGAAATACAGCTTTTTGGTTAGGGTGAAAATAGCCTCTGATATACTGCACATCTGGGATTACACGTGCATAAGTGACTGTGACATTTAGGCCATAAATACGACTTTGTCATACTGGGGTGAAAAAAGCCTCTCATATACTGCACATCTGGGATTACACGTGCATAAGTGACTGTCACATTTAGGCCACAAATATGGCTTATAGGATACTGTGGTGAAAAAACCCTCTGATATAGTGCACATCTGTGATTACACGTGCATAGGTGACTGTCACATTTAGGCCACAAATACGGCTATTAGGTTACTGTTGTTAAAAAAATCGTTTTTTTCATATACTGCACATCTGTGATTACACGTGCATAGGTGACTGTCACATTTAGGCCAGAAATACGGCTTTTTGGTTAGGGTGAAAAAACCCTCTAATATGCTGCACATCTGGGATTACACGTGCATAAGTGACTGTCACATTTAGGACAGAAATACAGCTTTTTGGTTAGGGTGAAAATAGCCTCTGATATACTGCACATCTGGGATTACACGTGCATAAGTGACTGTTACATTTAGGCCAGAAATACGGCTTTCTGGTTACTGGGGTGAAAAAACCCCCTAATATACTGCACATCTGGGATTAGACAAGCATAAGTGACTGTCACATTTAGGACAGAAATACAGCTTTTTGGTTAGGGTGAAAAAACCCTCTAATATACTGCACATCTGGGATTACACGTGCATAAGTGACTGTGACATTTAGGCCATAAATACGACTTTGTCATACTGGGGTGAAAATAGCCTCTGATATACTGCACATCTGGGATTACACGTGCATAAGTGACTGTGACATTTAGGCCATAAATACGACTTTGTCATACTGCGGTGAAAAAAGCCTCTCATATACTGCACATCTGGGATTACACGTGCATAAGTGACTGTCACATTTAGGCCACAAATATGGCTTATAGGATACTGTGGTGAAAAAACCCTCTGATATAGTGCACATCTGTGATTACACGTGCATAGGTGACTGTCCCATTTAGGCCACAAATACGGCTATTAGGTTACTGTTGTTAAAAAAACGTTTTTTTTCATATACTGCACATCTGTGATTACACGTGCATAGGTGACTGTCACATTTAGGCCAGAAATACGGCTTTTTGGTTAGGGTGAAAAAAGCCTCTAATATGTGCAATATGGGATTAGACAAGCATAAGTGACTGTCACATTTAGGACAGAAATACAGCTTTTTGGTTAGGGTGAAAAAACCCTCTAATATACTGCACATCTGGGATTACACGTGCATAAGTGACTGTCACATTTAGGACAGAAATACAGCTTTTTGGTTAGGGTGAAAATAGCCTCTGATATACTGCACATCTGGGATTACACGTGCATAAGTGACTGTCACATTTAGGCCAGAAATACAGCGTTTTGGTTACTGGGGTGAAAAAACCCTCTAATATACTGCACATCTGGGATTAGACAAGCATAAGTGACTGTGACATTTAGGACAGAAATACAGCTTTTTGGTTAGGGTGAAAAAACCCTCTAATATACTGCACATCTGGGATTACACGTGCATAAGTGACTGTCACATTTAGGACAGAAATACAGCTTTTTGGTTAGGGTGAAAATAGCCTCTGATATACTGCACATCTGGGATTACACGTGCATAAGTGACTGTGACATTTAGGCCATAAATACGGCTTTGGCATACTGGGGTGAAAAAAGCCTCTCATATACTGCACATCTGGGATTACACGTGCATAAGTGACTGTCACCTTTAGGCCACAAATAAGGCTTATAGGATACTGTGGTGAAAAAACCCTCTGATATAGTGCACATCTGTGATTACACGTGCATAGGTGACTGTCACATTTAGGCCACAAATAAGGCTATTAGGTTACTGTTGTTAAAAAAATCGTTTTTTTCATATACTGCACATCTGTGATTACACGTGCATAGGTGACTGTCACATTTAGGCCAGAAATACGGCTTTTTGGTTAGGGTGAAAAAACCCTCTAATATACTGCACATCTGGGATTACACGTGCATAAGTGACTGTCACATTTAGGACAGAAATACAGCTTTTTGGTTAGGGTGAAAATAGCCTCTGATATACTGCACATCTGGGATTACACGTGCATAAGTGACTGTTACATTTAGGCCAGAAATACGGCTTTCTGGTTACTGGGGTGAAAAAACCCCCTAATATACTGCACATCTGGGATTAGACAAGCATAAGTGACTGTCACATTTAGGACAGAAATACAGCTTTTTGGTTAGGGTGAAAAAACCCTCTAATATACTGCACATCTGGGATTACACGTGCATAAGTGATTGTGACATTTAGGCCATAAATACGACTTTGTCATACTGGGGTGAAAATAGCCTCTGATATACTGCACATCTGGGATTACACGTGCATAAGTGACTGTGACATTTAGGCCATAAATACGACTTTGTCATACTGCGGTGAAAAAAGCCTCTCATATACTGCACATCTGGGATTACACGTGCATAAGTGACTGTCACATTTAGGCCACAAATATGGCTTATAGGATACTGTGGTGAAAAAACCCTCTGATATAGTGCACATCTGTGATTACACGTGCATAGGTGACTGTCCCATTTAGGCCACAAATACGGCTATTAGGTTACTGTTGTTAAAAAAACGTTTTTTTCATATACTGCACATCTGTGATTACACGTGCATAGGTGACTGTCACATTTAGGCCAGAAATACGGCTTTTTGGTTAGGGTGAAAAAAGCCTCTAATATGTGCAATATGGGATTAGACAAGCATAAGTGACTGTCACATTTAGGACAGAAATACAGCTTTTTGGTTAGGGTGAAAAAACCCTCTAATATACTGCACATCTGGGATTACACGTGCATAAGTGACTGTCACATTTAGGACAGAAATACAGCTTTTTGGTTAGAGTGAAAATAGCCTCTGATATACTGCACATCTGGGATTACACGTGCATAAGTGACTGTCACATTTAGGCCAGAAATACAGCGTTTTGGTTACTGGGGTGAAAAAACCCTCTAATATACTGCACATCTGGGATTAGACAAGCATAAGTGACTGTGACATTTAGGACAGAAATACAGCTTTTTGGTTAGGGTGAAAAAACCCTCTAATATACTGCACATCTGGGATTACACATGCATAAGTGACTGTCACATTTAGGACAGAAATACAGCTTTTTGGTTAGGGTGAAAATAGCCTCTGATATACTGCACATCTGGGATTACACGTGCATAAGTGACTGTGACATTTAGGCCATAAATACGGCTTTGGCATACTGGGGTGAAAAAAGCCTCTCATATACTGCACATCTGGGATTACACGTGCATAAGTGACTGTCACCTTTAGGCCACAAATAAGGCTTATAGGATACTGTGGTGAAAAAACCCTCTGATATAGTGCACATCTGTGATTACACGTGCATAGGTGACTGTCACATTTAGGCCACAAATAAGGCTATTAGGTTACTGTTGTTAAAAAAAACGTTTTTTTCATATACTGCACATCTGTGATTACACGTGCATAGGTGACTGTCACATTTAGGCCAGAAATATGGCTTTTTGGTTAGGGTGAAAAAACCCTCTAATATACTGCACATCTGGGATTACACGTGCATAAGTGACTGTCACATTTAGGACAGAAATACAGCTTTTTGGTTAGGGTGAAAATAGCCTCTGATATACTGCACATCTGGGATTACACGTGCATAAGTGACTGTTACATTTAGGCCAGAAATACGGCTTTCTGGTTACTGGGGTGAAAAAACCCCCTAATATACTGCACATCTGGGATTAGACAAGCATAAGTGACTGTCACATTTAGGACAGAAATACAGCTTTTTGGTTAGGGTGAAAAAACCCTCTAATATACTGCACATCTGGGATTACACGTGCATAAGTGACTGTGACATTTAGGCCATAAATACGACTTTGTCATACTGGGGTGAAAATAGCCTCTGATATACTGCACATCTGGGATTACACGTGCATAAGTGACTGTGACATTTAGGCCATAAATACGACTTTGTCATACTGCGGTGAAAAAAGCCTCTCATATACTGCACATCTGGGATTACACGTGCATAAGTGACTGTCACATTTAGGCCACAAATATGGCTTATAGGATACTGTGGTGAAAAAACCCTCTGATATAGTGCACATCTGTGATTACACGTGCATAGGCGACTGTCCCATTTAGGCCACAAATACGGCTATTAGGTTACTGTTGTTAAAAAAACGTTTTTTTCATATACTGCACATCTGTGATTACACGTGCATAGGTGACTGTCACATTTAGGCCAGAAATACGGCTTTTTGGTTAGGGTGAAAAAAGCCTCTAATATGTGCAATATGGGATTAGACAAGCATAAGTGACTGTCACATTTAGGACAGAAATACAGCTTTTTGGTTAGGGTGAAAAAACCCTCTAATATACTGCACATCTGGGATTACACGTGCATAAGTGACTGTCACATTTAGGACAGAAATACAGCTTTTTGGTTAGGGTGAAAATAGCCTCTGATATACTGCACATCTGGGATTACACGTACATAAGTGACTGTCACATTTAGGCCAGAAATACAGCGTTTTGGTTACTGGGGTGAAAAAACCCTCTAATATACTGCACATCTGGGATTAGACAAGCATAAGTGACTGTGACATTTAGGACAGAAATACAGCTTTTTGGTTAGGGTGAAAAAACCATCTAATATACTGCACATCTGGGATTACACGTGCATAAGTGACTGTCACATTTAGGACAGAAATACAGCTTTTTGGTTAGGGTGAAAATAGCCTCTGATATACTGCACATCTGGGATTACACGTGCATAAGTGACTGTGACATTTAGGCCATAAATACGGCTTTGGCATACTGGGGTGAAAAAAGCCTCTCATATACTGCACATCTGGGATTACACGTGCATAAGTGACTGTCACCTTTAGGCCACAAATAAGGCTTATAGGATACTGTGGTGAAAAAACCCTCTGATATAGTGCACATCTGTGATTACACGTGCATAGGTGACTGTCACATTTAGGCCACAAATAAGGCTTTTAGGATACTGTAGTGAAAAATCCCTCTGATATACTGCACATCTGGGATTACACTTGCATAGGCCAGAAATACCGCTGTCATATAGAGTTAAAAAAAAAAAATAGAGTGCAATACCCTACATCAGGGTTTATATTGGCAGTTAATTATTTTTAACATACTTAACCACTTTTTACTTTGCGAATGCTAACTATGAGGCAAACATCTAATAAGGGACGCGGTCATGGTCATGGTGGTGGTGTTGGTGGAGCCTCTGGTGCAGGGAGAGGACGTGGCCGTTCTGCCACAGCAACACATCCTACTGAACCTACAGTACTACCTCAGGTTCCAGTAGCCGCCAGAATCTACAGCGATATTTGGTCAGGCCTAATGCCGTTCTAAGGATGGTAAGGCCTGAGCAAGTACAGGCGCTAGTCAATTGGGTGGCCGACAGTGGATCCAGCACGTTCACATTATCTCCCACACAGTCTTCTGCAGAAAGCACACAGGTGGCGCCTGAAACCCATGCCCATCAGTCTGTTACATCACCCCTGTGCATATTGGGGAACCTGTCTGAGCCTCAAGTCATTCAGCAGTCTCTTATGCTGTTTGAAGACTCTGCTGGCAGGGTTTCCCAAGGGCATCCACCTAGCCTTTCCCCAGGGGTGGAAGACATAGAATGCACTGATGCACAACCACTTATGTTTCCTGATGAGGACATGGGAACACCACCTCAGCACCTCTCTGATGATGACGAAACATAGGTGCCAACTGCTGCCTCTTTCTGCAGTGTGCAGACCGAAAAGGAGGTCAGGGAGGAAGACTGGGTGGAAGACGATGCAGGGGACGATGAGGTCCTAGACCCCACATGGAATGAAGGTCGTGCCACTGACTTTCAGAGTTCGGAGGAAGAGGCAGTGGTGAGACCGAGCCAACAGCGTAGCAAAAGCGGGAGCAGGGTGCAAAAGCAGAGCAGCCGTTGCCAAAACAGTTTCCCTGCTACTGGCCACCGTCACCAGGGACCGAGCACCCCAAAGGCAGCTTCAAGGAGTTCCCTGGCATGGCACTTCTTCACACAATGTGCTGACGACAAGACCCGAGTGGTTGCACGCTGCGCCATCTGAGCCTGAAGCGAGGCATTAACGTTCTGAACCTTAGCACAACCTGCATGACCAGGCATCTACATGCGAGACACGGGCTGCAGTGGAGTAAGCACCTTCAAAACCAAGAAAGGGCTCAGGCCCCTCCTGCTCTCTCTTCTGCTGCTGCCTCGGCCTCTTCCTCCACCTCTGGAGGAACGTTGGCACCTGCTGCCCAGCAAACAGAGGAAGTGCCACCAACAACACCACCTCCATCACCAAGCATCTCCACCATGTCACACGAAAGCGTTCAGCTCTCCATCTCACAAACCTTTGAGAGAAAGCGTAAATTCCCCCCTAGCCACCCTCGATCCCTGGCCCTGAATGCCAGCATTTCTAAACTACTGGCCTATGAAATGCTGTCATTTAGGCTGGTGGACACAGACAGCTTCAAACAGCTCATGTCGCTTGCTGTCCCACAGTATGTTGTTCCCAGCTGGCACTACTTCTCCAAGAGAGCCGTGCCTTCCCTGCACAACCAAGTATCCGATAAAATCAAGTGTGCACTGCGCAACGCCATCTGTGGCAAGGTCTACCTAACCACAGATACGTGGACGAGTAAGCACGGCCAGGGACGCTATATCTCCCTAACTGCACACTGGGTAAATGTAGTGGCGACTGGGCCCCAGGCGGAGAGCTGTTTGGCGCACGTCCTTCCGCCGCCAAGGATCGCAGGGCAATATTCTTTGCCTCCTGTCTCCTCCTCCTCCTACTCAGCTTTCACCTCCTCTTCTTCCACCTGCTCATCCAGTCAGCCAACGAGTGGTTGCTGCCAGTGGGTCTCAAGCCCGGCCTGGTGGTGTGCGATAATGGGCGAAATCTCGTTGCAGCTCTGGGACTAGCCGGTTTGACGCACATCCCTTGCCTGGCGCATGTGCTGAATTTGGTGGTGCAGAAATTCATTCACAACTACCCCGACATGTCAGAGCTGCTGCATAAAGTGCAGTCCGTCTGTGCGCGCTTCCGGCGTTCTCATCCTGCCGCCGCTCGGCTGTCTGCTCTACAGCATAATATGCGACGTGCCCACCAGGTGGAACTCCACCTTGCACATGCTGGAGAGACTGTGAAAGCAGCAGCAGGCCATAGTCGAGTTTCAGCTGCAGCACGCACGGGTCAGTCGCACTGCGGAACAGCACCACTTCACCACCAATGATTGGGCCTCCATGTGAGACCTGTGTGCCCTGTTGCGCTGTTTCGAGTACTCCACCAACATGGCCAGTGGCGATGACGCCGTTATCAGCGTTACAATACCACTTCTATGTCTCCTTGAGAAAACACTTAGGGCGATGATGGAAGAGGATGTGGCCCAGGACGAGAATGAGGAAGAGGGGTCATCTCTAACACTTTCAGGTCAGTCTTTTAGAAGTGGCTCAGAAAGAGGATTTTTGCAACAGCAGAGGCCAGGAACAAATTTGGCCAGCCAGGGCCCACTACTGGAGGAAGAGGAGGAGGATGGGGATGAAGCATGTTCACAGCGGGGTGGTATCCAACGCAGCTTGGGCCCATCACTGGTGCGTGGCTGGGGAGATACGGAGGACGCAGACGATATGCCTCCCACAGAGGACATCTTGTCCTTACCTCTGGGCAGCCTGGCACACATGAGCGACTACATGCTGCAGTGCCTGCGCAACGACTGCAGAGTTGCCCACATTTTAACGTGTGCTGACTACTGGGTGGCCACCCTGCTGGATCCCCGTTACAAAGACAATGTGCTGTCCTTAATTCCCTCACTGGAGCGTGATCGGAAGATGCGCGACTATAGGCGCACGCTGGTAGACGCGCTCCTGAGAGCATTCCCGACTGACGCCGGGGGACAAGTGGAAGCACAAGGTGAAGGCAGGGGAGGAGGAAGAGGTCGCCAATGCAGCTGTGTCAGCGCCAGCACCTCAGAAGGCAGGGTTAGCATGGCCTACATGTGGAAAACTTTGTCACCTCGCCGCAACAACCGGCCCCAACTGCTGATATGGAGCATGTTTGCAGGAGCTAGCATTTAAACAACATGGTGGAACAGTACCTGTGCACACGCCTACACGTACTGACTGATGGTTCTGCCCCATTCAACTTCTGGGTCTCCAAATTGTCCACATGGCCAGAGCTTGCCCTGTATGCCTTGGAGGTGCTGGCCTGCCCTGCAGCCAGTGTACTCTCTGAACGTGTATTTAGCACGGCAGGAGGCGTCATTACAGAAAGACGCAGCCGCCTGTCCACAGCCAACGTGGACAAGCTCACGTTCATTAAAATGAACCAGGCATGGATCCCACAAAACTTGTCTGTACCTTGTGCAGAATAGACATTTATACCACCATCAAACATACATTCTTGTACTCAAGTCAAGTGCAATGATTCTTTGTTTTCTTTTTTTTTATTTGTCCCAATATTTTGGGGGCTACCTACCCCAATAAAAAATAAAAAAAAACATTGTTGGCTACCTCCTCCTCCTCCATTGCTGCCTCCACCTACAACACCACATTCACCGCCTCCTCAACCTCTGACTCTATATCCACCTCCTTCTCTGAGTTGCAGGTTAATAATTAGCAATTTTTAGTTATTTTATTTCATTTTAAGTTATTTCCCTATCCACATTTGTTTGCAGAGCAGTTGCCATGCTATTAAGCGCATTGTACTGCCTTTTACATCCTTTTACATCTTATTTTCAATTGTCGGGTGACATTTTACAATTTTTGGCGTATGCAAACCCCTGCTGTGCCTGGGTGACAGGGGCCTAAATCTCTCAAAATCCTCTGTTCTATTGCTGGGTGACATGAACCCCCTTTTGCCGGGAATGAACCCCTGCTGACAGGGAACTAAATTTATTGAAAACATCTGTTACTGATCGGAAGATGCGCGACTACAAGCGCACGCTGATGATATCATTCCCACCTGACAGCAGGGGCACAGTGGAAGCACAAGGCGAAGGCAGAGGAGTAGGAAGAGGTCGCCAGCGCAGCTGGGGCACCGCCAGTACCTGAGAAGGCAGGGTTAGCATGGCCAAAATGTTTAAAAGCTTTGTCAGCCTTGGAAGTGCTGACCTGCCCTGCAGCCAGTGTATAGTGTGAACGTGTGTTTAGCACGGCAGAGAGCATTATCACAGGCCGCAGCCAATGTGGACAAGCTTACGTTTATTAAAATGAACCAGGCATGGATCCCACAGGACTTGTCCGTACCTTGTGCAGAATAGACATTTAGACCAGCCTCAACCATCCATTCTTGTACTCAAGTGCACTTATTCTTTGTTTTATTTTGTTATATGTCCCAATATTTTGGGGATACCCCAAAATTAAAAATTAAAAATAACACAAATCAGTGTTGGCTACCTATTCCTCCTTCACCGCCGCTTCCACCTACACCGCCATGTCAACCTACACCGCCACATCCACCGCCTCCTCAATCTACTACTCCTAGATCCAGATTGTTATTTTTTATTTTTCTATATTTTATGTTATTTTAAGTCATTTCCCTATCCACATTTGTTTGCAGAACAGTTGTCATGCTCTTAAGCACATTTTGATGCCTTTTGCAGCCCTCTAGCCCTTTCCAGGACTATTTTAGAGCCATTTTAGTGCCCAAAAGTTCGGGTCCCCATTGACTTCAATGGGGTTCGGGTTCGGGGTCAAGTTCGGGTCAAGTTCAGTGCCGAACCCAAACTTTTTTTTCAAGTTCGGCCGAACCTGCCGAACCCGAGCATCCAGGTGTCCGCTCAACTCTAATTATTAACAGTATCAACCACTTCAGAAGAATAAAAATCACTGCACAGAGAAAAGGAGAACACAAATTTATAGAAGACATTGGACTATTTGTACTGTACCACAACGATATATATATTTTCCTTATTTTACACATACCTTTCATCCATTTTTTAATCATCTATCAAGAATATTAATACCAATTAACTCACCCACTCTAGGATCAACTTCTCAACTAGATTGAACACTCTAGTCTACTCTATATATTGTTTTTCATTTTTTATTTTTCTACTTTTTATCGATCTAATTCACTGCACATACACTTTTTTGCACAAATTACACCAATACAATGAAGCTTATATTGATTTTTATGTTTGTGTGGGAACTCAAATAAGTATTTGTACACACTATTTTATCTTTATATCATACCCTCTATATATTTATCTTGTTTTAAAAAAAAGATTTTTATTAATTTTTAACTAATAAATATAAATTTCTGCATAAGACCTGATGAGGAGTGCTCATCTATACATTACATTTCATAATCCTTTTATAGTCAGCTTTATTGAGAACATAATCTCCCTCGTAAATCATCTTCTTGATTGTGGTTTGAAATAGAAACAATTCTGAGTAAATACATTACAACATAGTTCTGCTGGGAATGTAAGAGGAAAAGCCTTCACAGACAAATAAATATCTTATTGTTACATATTTCAGCTTAGTAACGCATTCATTTGCATGAAACAATTCCCTAATTATAGTTCACCCCCTAATTACCTGGCAGATAAACCATTAAGATGAAATTGGTTTGGGAAATTAGGACTTGAAGGACGTGAAGATTTAGAGTAATGCTGAGCATTTCAAAGGTCAAAAGATTTGAATATCTCCCTATCTTTAAGAGATAGCACATCTGGGTTTGTTAAGTCTACTCCTGCATTAAGAAATTATAAGATTTTTTTAGTGGGATTTCAAAAACAGAAGACAAAAATGTCATTTGTTATGATATGATATCCAATATAATATTTGGCAGTAGCTTAAACAAAATGGAAGCTGTGCTAGAAAAGCATCTTGTATTTTGTCTCCAACCGGCGACTGGCTCCATTCAAATTTCTTTGGAAGCCTTATGGTCGAAATATTTATGACTATGAGAGACCATATGGCAAACTGGAAAAAGCAGAACATATACACAGAGAGACAAAGTGGCTGGACATTTTTCTAGCTTTACTCTCACTTGATTCTAGCATTCAGCTGGGGTTACAGGGTACATGCAAAACATCCCAGAAATATTGATGAACTGAAACACATTTGCAAGAAGGAATGGTCCAACATTCTTCCTCAGTGTGGTGCAAATCTTATTTTGCACCTACAGGAAATGTTTGGCAAAGGCAATTGCTGTATAAGACAGGGTTGGGGGGGTGTCTAAAGGTTATTGAATTTAAGGATAATTTTTTTTCTCTATGCATTGTGGATGTTTACTGAATGTGCTCAATAAAAGACATGAACTGTACAACTGTTTGTATGATATTAGTTTAGTTAGATCACGTTTCTCTATATTAGAAAACAATCAGGCATTTTATTAGTAATAAATGCAGAAATCAATAGTTTACTTACTATTTCTTTCAACTGTATGTTGGAACAACCCCTATCATGCAAATTCATTTATTTCCCATACATTTCTAATCTGTTTTGCTATCCATCACAGTTCATTGGTGAAAGCTATGTATCCCACCCTTCATAAATTTATCAGGTCCAAATCTAAGATGTATATTTTTCTGGTTCCAGTGAGAAACAGATACAAAAATTTTTAGGTCAATGGATTGTTAAAAAAAATAAAAAATCACAGAAAACATTATAATGCACTAACACAATAGATGCAAACATTATATATGGACTAAGCCCTCAATCTGATATGATAAAATCTGAGACTCTCAACCAATATATTTTGATAAAAACACATCTGTATCCGCCTACCAGTGCCAAGGTGGTCTCAGAAAGGCAGATCCTACTAGAAACCTACCTATACCATTGGGTATCTAACTATCTATGTTTAGGAGAGCAGACTCTGCAGACTCTGCACATATAGTAGATTGTTATGCCAAAGCACACCAGCCAAGTCAATATCAAAATGGTACTCTTGCATAGGGACCTACCAACTAAGTAGCTATTATCTTCCCTACCACTGTTTATTTCAGACCCTAAACTAGCTGTATCATGTATCTAAAGATTTCTTTGCTGTCTCTCTAAGATGTCTTGTCACATCGATGTACAATGTAGCTCAGAATACACAAGGACTGGGATCATATACACTCACCTAAAGAATTATTAGGAACACCTGTTCTATTTCTCATTAATGCAATTATCTAGTCAACCAATCACATGGCAGTTGCTTCAATGCATTTAGGGGGGTGGTCCTGGTCAAGACAGTCTCGTGAACTCCAAACTGAATGTCAGAATGGGAAAGAAAGGTGATCTAAGCAATTTTGAGCGGGGCATGGTTGTTGGTGCCAGACGGGCCGGTCTGAGTATTTCATAATCTGCTCAGTTACTGGGATTTTCACGCACAACCATTTCTAGGGTTTACAAAGAATGGTGTGAAAAGGGAAAAACATCCAGTATGCGGCAGTCCTGTGGGCAAAAATGCCTTGTGGATGCTAGAGGTCAGAGGAGAATGGGCCGACTGATTCAAGCTGATAGAAGAGCAACGTTGACTGAAATAACCACTTGTTACAACCGAGGTATGCAGCAAAGCATTTGTGAAGCCACAACACGCACAACCTTGAGGTGGATGGGCTACAACAGCAGAAGACCCCACCGGGTACCACTCATCTCCACTACAAATAGGAAAAAGAGGCTACAATTTGCACGAGCTCACCAAAATTGGACTGTTGAAGACTGGAAAAATGTTGCCTGGTCTGATGAGTCTCGATTTCTGTTGAGACATTCAAATGGTAGAGTCTGAATTTGGCGTAAACAGAATGAGAACATGTATCCATCCTCTGATGGCTACTTCCAGCAGGATAATGCACCATGTCACAAAGCTTGAATCATTTCAAATTGGTTTCTTGAACATGACAATGAGTTCACTGTACTAAAATGGCCCCCACAGTCACCAGAACTCAACCCAATAGAGCATCTTTGGGATGTGGTGGAATGGGAGCTTCGTGCCCTGGATGTGCATCCCTCAAATCTCCATCAACTGCAAGATGCTATCCTATCAATATAGGCCAACATTTCTAAAGAATGCTAGCAGCACCTTGTTGAATCAATGCCACGTAGAATAAAGGCAGCTCTGAAGGCAAAAGGGGGTCCAACACCGTATTTGTATGGTGTTCCTAATAATTCTTTAGGTGAGTGTATAGTGCCTATAGCACACGCCAATAATATCCCTTATGATTGGCTGATGCTGAATGCCTCAGGCTGATATGATCCTCCTTCTTATTCTTCTTTGTCCAGCTGTGTTGTCTTCTGATCTGTAAGATGGTCTCCTACTCTGTTAAGTCAATACTTATGCACTATATTAGCACCAAAATCTACCTTTTAGCACGTATATCAACTGTGCCAGAATCAGTGCACTGGCTATGTAGTAGTAGTAGTGTTGACCCTGGAACATATCTATAATTTTTCCCAAAATATTACACAGCTGCTAACTCACTGAGAATCCACAAATATGTAAATTTGTATGGACCAGAGATGAGCGAATCAATGGTAAATGAATCAGATTAGCAACGATAATTTTTCCAAAAATCTTATTTGCACAAAATGGTGCCTGCCATTTTATTGTGAAAACTGGAAAGAAACAAGGCAAGGAGGAAAAAGAAAGAGTATCACATGACCCTTGGAGGAAGGATGTCTTGCCCACAGCCACCCTGATTGGCTGACAGATAGCCTTTGAGCCAATCAGGGGGCAGGATATTGGCAGGTCATCCTGCTCTGTGCTATGTGCAAAGCACAGTCGCCATTCTGAGCTCATTCTGTCATGTGAGAGGACATGTGTGCAATAGGTCCTGGCAGACACCAATTACAGACACAAGCTAGCCATGCTAATGTGTTGCAGAGATAGTTTAGAGATATTTTTAGTTAGATAGGTTGAATTAACAGGTAAAAAGTCATGGGGGGGTCATTTATCAAAATGGTGTACAGTAGAACTGGCTTAATTGTCCATAGCAACCAATCAGATTTCACCTTTCATTTTCCAAAGAAGCTGTGAAAAATGAACGGTGGAATCTGATTGGTTGCCATGGGCACCAGTTTGATAAATGACCCCCCATGGTTTTATCAGAGAGGGAAAGTATAGGCTCAGAGGTCTGCCTGTATGTGTGTTTTACAGCTTAGGGCAAGTGTAAAGCTTGATATAATGCATTTAAAAAACCTGAAGGTTCTACAGTTCATAAGTGTTTTATGGCTATAATACCAGGATACACGTTTCTGGATACTCTGCACAATTGTGCCTGTTGTATTTTTTCTACCAGTTTAATTCAATGCATAGCAACAGCAGCAGCAGGCTACAATTCTCAGTTGCTTTTGGTTGGTACCAGATTATTATTGAAGACAAAGAGAATAACATTGTGGACTGGATGGCTCACTCATTCTCTCAGTGGCAGCAGGATGATGTCAATGTCACCTCTGACAACCTGCCAAATCTGAAACTGTGCCTTAGAGCCAGGGATCACAGTATTCCTCCTCCTCCTTGTGGCCCCAAAAAAGCCTTTCATGGTCATCATTTCTGTCTTCACTGCCCCTTCCAAGTAGTGTGCCTTCTTTTTTTCCTAAGAAGATGCAACAACTCCCAATGTGCTATGGAGTATAGTCCTTTTCCTGTTGAGAATCGTCAGCTTCAGATTTTGGGCTGCCACGAGGAGCAGGTTTGCAGTACCCCGGAATAGAGTCATTGCAAAGGGTAATCTTATGTCATGCTATATTGTTAAGTGAAATGTTCCCAATTACTGTATTTGTATGACTAATTGAATTGTATAGACAAGCAAGGGTTATAAACAGATGCAGAAGATGCTTTTGGCTCATCTCCTTAGGATACTTGGAGATTGACTTGGGTCTGCCTCCATGTTAGGGTGGAGTCTAATTCTAGCTGAGGAATAGAGAAGACCTACACGTGCTTACCCTCAGAGATAGGCCTGAGCTCATATCGGATCTAAAGCCAAGGAAGCACCTTTACCATTAACTTACTCTAGAGAAAGGAAACTATAAGGTCCATAATCTACAAGGCCATGCATTGGAAACAGACAAGGTATTGTGCATGTTTATGGTAGAAAGCCCTTACTGCAGTGAGAAGGAACATTGCTAATGCACCCTCCCAAACTTTGAGAAGGTTTGGCTGTAGTATCTTGATTCTATACCCCTCAACCAGGGGAATTACAGAAACCTTTACAAGAACCTCAATTGCATGCCTAAGGTTCTGCAGCGGACTTAAGAGAGGGACCAAGGGAAGGAGTATTACAGCCTCTATTATTGTTGCAGTCCATCCCTTTCTTTTGAGAGGATTTCTGCTGTGAAGTATTTTTGGAATTATGCATTGTTACTGTTGGATGTACTGCTACTTCTATGCACTTCAGCAAAGAGAGAATTATTTATTTACTACAAAAGTCCTGGTTGCCGACTCCACCATATGCCAGCCACTGCACCTATATCTCCTACCTTGCACCTGGACCAACACTTAACACCAAAGACACTCCAACTGCCATCAGACAGAAGTCCCAAAATCAGGGTGTGCTCTGAGGGGAAAAAGGGTGTGCCCTCATGTCACTACCCACCCTAAAGAGTATCAGTGTGAGGATTTTCACTGTGATCTGTGTGTTCAATTATAGTTGCCAGAGCCACTCCCGTCCTCCACTCATTCTTACTGGGCTCACTGCAGTTTCAAGTGGAGCGATGCATAGCTATGTTGGTGGGGGTGGTAGTAGCAATACTGGCACTTGTGGCCATTGTGGAGATGGTAGGGGCAGTGGTAGCCCCTATGAATAAAGAGGAGGTAATTGGGGCCAAGGAACCCACAATGACATATCACAGCCTGATAAAAATGGTGTGGAAGGTGAGGAGGATGATTGTGTGTATCACAGGACCTGGGAGCTGGATAGGGGTGCTAAGTAGGAGGTGACATTAGAGGAGGAGGATAGTGGCCACAGTGGTAATAAAGATAAGAGGCAAAATATGGCCAAAACCTCCAAAAAAACTACCAGGGCCAGATCTGCTTCTATTGGCGTCAGTTCATGAACTAGTGATGCAGCTAATAGCATTTGTACAGGTTCAAAATGTGCCAGGTCAAGGTCAAGCTTAGCTGCTACTAGCTCTGTATGAGTATCTCCTGTGTGGTGTCTTTTCTCCACAGGGCCAGCACACAAAATTGCTGCTATGTGCTAGATCTTCTGGATAAAAATGAGACATGGGAGTTCACACACAAACATAGGTACCAGGCCTCTATTTTATCCCCTGAGGCGTCATCACCAGATCCAGTGGGGAAAATAGCATTTGGAACAAGACTGTCCTCCTTCTCTCTGTATTCTTTGTGGCAGCCAGGCTGCATCCCAAACAATACAGTGTCCTTGTTATCATCATCAACTACTTTTTCTCCTTCTAAGATGCCTCCTCTGCTCCATCTATACTGAAATGTGTGGCCATAAGAAGACTAGCAATTAGCTTGTGTGCAAGCCAACTGCCACCTGGCCAAATTGCTGGTGGTGGGGTTGCTGCCGAACCACTTAGATGTGGTAAATCTGGAGCAGTTCCGTGCATTGACCAAATTTTTATTGCCATGTAGGATAATTCCATCTGGCCATTTGTCTGTAAAAATGGTGTCATTTGTCCTGCAAATGTGGTGCAGTTTCTCTCCTCCATGAAAATTTTATTCAGCAGACAGGCATTATTATTTCTGGCCAGCTGTCCTTAAAAATTATCTCATTTTTAATATGCTGCACACTTTTGCACCTTCGTCCAAATTTTATTCTGTTATATAGCAGTAGTACATCTAGCCAGCTCTCTGTAAAACTTGTCTTGTTTTTAAAATTTTCTGCACTTCCGAGCTTTTACCGAAGTTTAATTCTGATGTAAATATGGCATTCGTACTTCTGGCCATCTGTGCTGTTACTGTGCTGTGCCTGCTGCTATTATTACCTGTACAAAGATTAAAGGGGTATTCCCATCATATACAATGGGGGCATATCACTAGAATATGCCCCCATTGTCTGATAGGTGCGGGTCCCACCTCTGGAACCCACACCTTCAACGAGAACGGAGCAGAGGAAGCTGTGGCTGGTCCGTCCACCACCAAGCGCTGCTCCCCACTGCTCCTATAGAAGTTAATGCGCGACCCCTGCTCTCATTTATATCTATGGGGCAGATGGAAATAGCAAGCCAGCGCTCAGCTGTTTTCAGCGGCCCCATTCAGTTCCCTGCTCCGTTCTCATTGTAGGTGTGGGTTCCAGAGGTAGGACCCGCACTTATCAGACAATGGGGACATATCCTAGTGATATGCCCCGATTGTCTGAGATGGCAAAACCCCTTTAACCTTTCCACAGCCACACTGTACTGCTGCTGCTCCCAAGTAAAAGGTAGAATTTTTTAACGCTTTTTTATGTCAAGCCACTCTTTCTTCTGACATTAACATATTTATGTATATAAACAGGAGCACGCATCTGCCTCCTTTAAAGCATAATTTTTGGACGCTTGTTCAGAACAAGCAAATGCTTCTTCTGACACTACCGTATGTGTATAAACACATACAAGCATCTTCTCCTATTGAGGCATAATTTTTGGACTGCTTGTTAAGGAAAAGCTACAATTTTTTCCCCTATAACACCATGTGTGTTTAAATACTATCTGCCTCCAGTAGGGGACAATTTTTGTAATGTTTTTATTTTAAATAAACATAACACATGTGACATCACAGTGTGTATTTAAACAGGTTGTTTGTGAACCATAGCTATACACACCAGTATCACTCTCACATTGTTTACTCTTGCTGTCATTGTGTTAGAGAGCTTAAAAGGGGGTGGGGAGAGAGAGAATGAAAAAAAAATAATTATAATATATATATATACAGTACAGACCAAAAGTTTGGACACACCTTCTCATTCAAAGAGTTTTCTTTATTTTCATGACTATGAAGGCATCAAAACTATGAATTAACACATGTGGAATTATATATATAACAAACAAGTGTGAGACAACTGAAAATATGTCATATTCTAGGTTCTTCAAAGTAGCCACCTTTTGCTTTGATTACGGCTTTGCACACTCTTGGCATTCTCTTGATGAGCTTCAAGAGGTAGTCCGCTGAAATGGTTTTCACTTCACAGGTGTGCCCTGTCAGGTTTAATAAGTGGGATTTTTTGCCTTATAAATGGGGTTGGGACCATCAGTTGCATTGAGGAGAAGTCAGGTGGATACACAGCTGATAGTCCTACTGAATAGACTTTAGAATTTGTTAGAATTTGCATTATGGTAAGAAAAAAGCAGCTAAGTAAAGAAAAACGAGTGGCCATCATTACTTTAAGAAATGAAGGTCAGTCAGTCAGCCGAAAAATTGGGAAAACTTTGAAAGTAAGGGCTATTTGACTATGAAGGAGACCATGGGGTGCTGCGCCAGATGACCTGGCCTCCACAGTCACCAGACCTGAACCCAATCGAGATGGTTTGGGGTGAGCTGGACCGCAGAGTGAAGGCAAAAGGGCCAACAAGTGCTAAGCATCTCTGGGAACTCCTTCAAGACTGTTGGAAGACCATTTCAGGGGACTACCTCTTGAAGCTCATCAAGAGAATGCCAAGAGTGTGCAAAGCAGTAATCAAAGCAAAAGGTGGCTACTTTGAAGAACCTAGAATATGACATATTTTCAGTTGTTTCACACTTGTTTGTTATGTATATAATTCCACATGTGTTAATTCATAGTTTTGATGTCTTCATAGTCATGAAAATAAAGAAAACTCTTTGAATGAGAAGGTGTGTCCAAACCTTTGGTCTGTACTGTATATATATATATATATATATATATATAACAAAGAGAGAAAGGCAAGAGGGAGACATGAGAGTGTCATATGCCAATTTTCAGAACAATTAGAACACTTTTGATTTGGGTAGATTCTGACCCGAATCAATTTTTTTTACCGATTTGTTCAAAATGGTCCCGAAAAGAATTTCAAGATATTTGCTCATCTCATATATCAAAAGAGTTAGAATTTAATTCACCAAAGATTCAGGTTGCTGTCCTAGCCCAATATCTAACTACCCTAGCCAAGGCACAGTTGTTAGTCGGTGCCAGATGCTCTTTCATTCTGGGCACTGGGACACACAAGCCCCTTCTAGATAGGACCCTGTATTGGCATGCATATATCAACTTTTTTTAACAATTCAAAATCTTTAGAAACACCATTAATGAAAAGGTTGCGTTATAAAAAATTCTAAATTGTAGCTGCATTAATAAGAGAAGCTCCAGACATGGTGCATAGTTCTTCAATGAGCTACTACATTACTGCATTTTTCACATTGTCACTTCTGACTGTTGTGCCTGTAAAGTAGATTAGTAATTACCACTTATTAGCCAAAGCGTTGTATGTCATCACTGAATTCCTAACCCATGGCATATAGTGCAAAAGCAGTCCATGGCCGGTTCTTAGGACTCAGAGCCTGGTATTTCCCTCTAAGCTGTCACTGGTTGAATCTCCTCCCCATTTTCGCTAACTTTATGTTTGGAAAGAGTTGACACGCCTGCAATGATTCACTTTTTAACAGTCAGTAATCTGCTATGTTATCACTACAGATTGTTGTAGATTTATGCAAATAATGCAAGAAACCAGCACAGGAAGCAAAACAAAATGCAACAACATAAAAGTTGCAGCAGGATCATATTAACTAATTAGAACTGAATACATATTCGTTGTTCATTAATAAGTCTCACATCTTTTTTTCCCTTCTAATTATTTAATCTTGCTGCTCTTTTCCATCGCTGCGTTGTAGTCAGCAGCATGGTGGCCGTGTCCCATCCGCAGCTCGTCTACACTTTGTGGCCATACTCAAAAGGTTTCTACTAGCAAAATGAGACAGAGAAAACACAAAACCAGAATCTCATCATTCAGAAGCAAAAAAACGACTCTCTTTATGTGGGAGATGAGCAAATGGCCAAGACCTTCCACCAATTTTACAGTTCCTTATATGACCTAAATATACAAGATAACTCAGATATCGTACAAAACCGCGCACAGATCTCATTCAGATCACTTACCGACAATATCAGACTCTCAAGTGTCAAAACTACGTGAACCTATTACACATCCTGAAATAGAAAGAAGCCATTCATGCTAGTCCAAAAGGGAAAGCACCTGGCTCAGATGGCCTCCCCGCATTTTATTATACCACTTTTTAAAACATCTTATCCCCTCATCTTAAAGGGACACTGACAGGCCTTCTGAGCATAATTAGCTCTTTATATGCCCCCCTAGGTCTTATAATAAGTTCCCAATTCATATAAGTATTATCCCTGTGCGCATTATAAAACGTTAAAAATAATCTTTATAATCACCTGTCCTTTCTGCCCAAGGGGCGTTCTTTGTGCCACATTTGTGCCCAGCCGCTTCCCAACTGCCGGATCCTTAGACACGCCCATCTCATTAGTATTCACTTTGCTGGGCGGTATTTTCCAGTCCCCGACATTCGGAGATACTGCGCATGCGCCTGGCACCCTCGCTCGCTGGGATCACATTGCGCCAAGTGAATACTAATGAGATGGGCGTGTCTAAGGACCCGGCAGTTGGGACGCGGCTGGGCACAAATGCGCCACAAAGAACGCCCCTTGGGCAGAAAGGAGAGGTGATTATAAAGATTATTTTTAACGTTTTATAATGCGCACAGGGATAATACTTATATGATTTGGGAACTTATTATAAGACCTAGGGGGGCATATGAAGAGCTAATTATGCTCAGAAGGCCTGTCAGTGTCCCTTTAAATTTCTTAAATTATGCTCTACAAGGCAACCATTTCCTCACGCAATTCTGATGACCCCTAATGAAGCCACACATGATCTATGGCAGTGATACGCATGGGGATTAGCCTTGCAGCATTCTGAAGAATCCCGCATTTTATCTCCTGATTATTTTTTCAGGTTGTATGGCAGGCGGGGACAGAGACCCCCTGTCCCCGTCCCCGCCTGCCATTGGCTCCTCCCCCCGATACTGCATGTTTTTATCCGTGTACAGGGAGATGCAGCAGCAGTGGGGACCGGGAGCGGCACCAGGAGCGTGGTAAGTATATACCCACGAAGGGGACCAGCACATTGGGGGGCTGTTGTAGATACTGGATAACCCATTTAATCATGTTATATTTGATATTTTGATTCTTATTGGTAAACAGTGTAATAATATTCACTTGTAATTATCCAGTGTATTGATTAGTATTATTTGGACTGCTTATAAAGGTTGTATCATGAACTGTGCGGTGAGGGTATGGTGTCCTATTATTTATTTGGGGACCTCCAGTTTTTCTGTTGTATTTTTAATTGTTTTCAATTGATTCAATAAAATTTAAACTTTTAATTTATTGGTGTGTGTCCCATTTTGGCATGTATTTTTTATGTGTTATTTGGAATTATTGGCATGCAGGGCAGCACCCATGTGTTAGTACTATTCATACTGGTGGTTCCCTTTCTACCCTTGATCAGTTTTGATTGATTTGAATGTCACTAAACAAATATTTTAAAAGAAAATCGGCTACTCTCTTGTCCATGTGTTATAGTTAAATTTCAACTCAGCCTATTTCACTGAAAGAGCTTGAACTGCAATACCAGTCACAGCCACTGGACAAGAGTGGAGCTGTTTTTAAGAAGAAGAGTAGATGCTTTCATCTAATCTTGTGCAACCCCTTCAAATTTCGACTATATCATCCAATTTGACATGAGAGAGATAGTTAAAGTGGGCAACTATTTAATGATGCCATACAATTCGTATAATTGTTAAATGTGTGCTTTGAGGCGAGACTAAAAATTAGAATTCATCAGAAACAAAGCAGATGGAGGAACCTTAACTGTAGATTTTTATTACTTCATTTTGTAATACATTGCACCACCCAGTATCACAAAGTAACATCTTATTAGAGCCATTTGTCACTGTGCACAAATGCTAGCTAATATGCAGCAATTATCAAGTCGATGATAATGAGCTGATGAAAATTGACATACACATAGGGGAAATTTATCAAGCAATTTAGCAACACGTATACCAGAAGAATGGCTTAATTTACACCAGAAATCATTACCAGTTCTTAGCTGGTATATACTTCAGGTTCTAGAGCATGGACCCACCTTCTACCAGTGCTCACTGATATTGACTTTGATCTCATTCTTAAAAACCCTACATGTAGTTTTGTTCCTTTCTATAGTTACCCCTGTGTGTCACTGTGATACTCTGATGAAGGCTTTTGGCGAAAAAAGGTTCAAATGAATATATGTGCTGGGAGTCCACACAATAAAGAGTAAAACACTGCTTGCAATTAGGTCTTCCTTTTTATGTTTAAAAAGTCAACCATTGACATATAGAATAGCTACCTTACATCTGGTAGCATTAGAGGCTAAAAAAAATAGGATACTATTAGAAATATCACTTGCAAGCCTGTAAACCTATGATTTAAAGGCAATTTACAAGAATGTTTAGTGGCTCAAGATGCATGCTGTTCAGACACCAGTGCATATACCATAGAGGCGGATAATAATGCTGGGATGGTTGCCTTGGAGAGAAAGCTGCAACCTTGGTTTTCTACATCACCCCTGGTAGCAGGTGACAGGAACCTGTGCAGCATTCTCCTCTCCATAGGAACTGTATTTGTAACACCCCAGAGTTGTGTTACGACACGCCTCTACCCTGCTACTATCTGTTAAGAGCTTTTACCTTGTCATCTGATATCATTTTACATTATGTCATTCACAAATGTGCATAAACCATGTTAAATGTAAATTATTGTTGAAATTTTCCCTGTTCACCAGCAGGTGGAAGCAATGGCTTGGTAAGGACTTAGTTTCAGCTTAGTATTTCTAAGCTGGAATGGTTCATTCCAGCTTATCTCCCCCTCTGTGGAGGTGTGGACTATTCCCACAGCCTATACCCTGGGTGTAGAAAGAAGTTAATAAGGAGTGTAGCCCACCCCCTGCTAGGGGTAGGGTGTGTGTGTTAGAAGCTCCCCGATATAGGGAACAAAGCCAGGATCTTGTCTCGGCTGAGACATTGATCACAATCCCCAGCCCGAGCCCTGCAGCCTCAGCTGGATAAGGCAAGCAGACAACCTCCAGTTCCAGGAATAAAGCATGCTCTGAGAATATAACTGTGAGCAAAGTCCAGAGACCCAGGAGAAGCCATATTCCTCCTCAGCTAGTCAGTCCCCATAAAGCAGAAGATATAAAGAAGTGCAGAAGCCAAATTCCTGCCACAGTTTTAAAGCTAACAAGCAGACGTCTTTTCCTGCAAGCTCCTGATTTATAGAGCAGAAGATTTATTCCTGCCAACCATTGCCAAAGCTTGCTGGGACCTAAGACCAAAGCTGTACATTGCCTGGATGAAAGTTATCTTCAGTAAAGAAAAGTTTGAACTTCATCTAAAGGTCTGGACATCAATTTCTGCTGCAAAATCCCTCTATTACACCTACTATCGCTACACTCAATTTATTGCAAGTGAGCCAGGAGCCAGAAGTTTAGCCGTACCCAGGTAGGAGACACGTTGACACCATTATCATCACCATACGGAGACATTATAGCCATTACACTACACTCTCCAAGGCAACCATCCCAGCATTATTATCCGCCTCTATGGTATATGCACTGGTGTCTGAACAGCATGCATCTTGAGCCACTAAACATTCTTGTAAATTGCCTTTAAATCATAGGTTTACAGGCTTGCAAGTGATATTTCTAATAGTATCCTATTTTTTTTAGCCTCTAATGCTACCAGATGTAAGGTAGCTATTCTATATGTCAATGGTTGACTTTTTAAACATAAAAAGGAAGACCTAATTGCAAGCAGTGTTTTACTCTTTATTGTGTGGACTCCCAGCACATATATTCATTTGAACCTTTTTTCGCCAAAAGCCTTCATCAGAGTATCACAGTGACACACAGGGGTAACTATAGAAAGGAACAAAACTACATGTAGGGTTTTTAAGAATGAGATCAAAGTCAATATCAGTGAGCACTGGTAGAAGGTGGGTCCATGCTCTAGAACCTGAAGTATACTATTATAGCCATTACACTATTATAGCCATTACACTACCTGGGATGTGCGTTATAACACCTTAGGAGGGCCCTGTGAAAGTACCCTGCGCACGGTGCTATTGGCGTCACGACAAATACTGAACATTTAACCCCTATTCCTGGTCACTGCATAAAGTGGCGTCACAAACAGGATCAGATCGAATTGTGTGCCTCAACAGGATTGGATTGTGTGCCTATCCCTGCTACAAGGCCTATAGACTGTGCAAAACCCTGAAAATGTACTTTTATTGCTTTATTGCGGTGCCAGGAAAGCGCTACACAGTGCGCACCAGCACTCCAATGGCGCCGCTTCTTCATGATCTTAAGAAGCGGGAAAACTCAAGAACGCCCTCTCGGAAGCGCAAAAATGCTGAATACGCCCCTCTAGAAGTGGGAAAACTTAAGCCTGCCCACCAAGAACTTTGCAATGTGAGCCAAGGGAGTGAAGACTCCTCCCTCTGGGCTCCACGCTCATTCCCTGTATCAAGTGAGAGAGGAGACGCAAGGAACATGGCGCTTCCACCACCCCACTGGGAGAACCAGTGTATGTCGCTCACCCACCAGAGATCTGGGTCTCCCAGCTTGTGAGCAGAGCTGGCCCCAGAGCTTATGGAGTGTCTCCGGAGGCTATGAGTTCCTCAACTGGTGGCGAGACGGCCGCTGTTGCTCTAATAAAGATGGCCGCCGTTCCTGAACCTGCTCCCGCGGATGATGATGTCGCGTCTGCAGTCTGGACCCCGGAGGCTGTGGATCCCTCCGCAGCTGCCAAATCGGCGACCAAGATGACCATCGCACCCAAACCCGCTCCCGCGGAAGACCTTACCTGTCAAGCCGTCCAGACGCTAGAAGTGTCTGCACCGCCAAGTGCTTTGTCGTCAACGACCGACGTCCCGGCCCAGGAACCAGCTGCGTCCTCGGAGGAGTTGACCGCCGTTCCGCAGACAGCCGCGACCACCGAAGATGAACACCAGCAGGAGGCACCAGAACCGGCTGCCCAGCCGCGACATCAGGTAGTAGCAGTCCCGCTCCCTGAGGCTCTGGTCGAAACCGTAGCTGCCCATACACAGCGCCCGGTGAGTCCCGACACGGACGCTAGGCTCGAACAGGCCCCGCTCCCCACGCTTGCTAGTGCAGCAGAGGTGGCCAGAGTTTCCACTCCGTCGCCCAGAAAAGACACCCCTAAGTCAGGAAGGCCTAATCCAGGAGTCCCGTTGGAGATAACTGCCCACGACCAGACCTCATGGGAATACAAAACGGCAATAGAGGAGTGGGTCAAGCAGGTCCTAGATGACCCCGGTGACCCAAAGCTCATCAGGCGCACAGGGACAGTCCTATGGTTTGCTGTGGAGCGAGGAGTGGGCTTCCTCCAGGACAATCATTCTGGAGCTGAAATATTTGTGGGCCGCCACCCCTACTTACCACTGGCCCGTCACAACCTGTATGTGGGTGACCAAGTCGAATACACCCCAATGCGCTCCATTCAAGGCCCTTTCACCGCAGGAGTGACTCTTTTAGCCAAACCATTGTCCCCTGCACTTACCCCAGAGACCTGGCATGAAGACCCAGGCTCTGCAGGGAGAGTCCGCTGCTTTATGGAGACCCCAGACGGCAGGATTAGGTTCAGGGAACAAGCCCAGCCAGAACCAGAACCCCTCATTCCTGACCTTGCCGCACCCCCCACACTACGGGAGGGTCAGATTAACAATTCTGTTCTGACATTTAATTCCAGGGTGCAGCCATATGTCCTACCCTGGAAACTGGCACAGGCACCTTCAGTTTGCTTACCAGAGCCCCTTCATCCAGAGGTATTGCCCACCTCTGCACCGGCTAGGGATCCCGGCTTGCAGCAGGTCATTGCAGTGTTCACCAGGCTGACTGCTTGGCCAATTCCAAAAGACACCACTAGAGGGCAGTGGCGCACCACTACAGCCGCAAAGCTGAGTTATCAGAGGCAAGAGCGCCCTCTAATGAGCTTCAGTAGCTCTAGCATCGAGGAGGACCTGGAAGTCCTTCTCTAAAATGCCTTTCTCATCCTAAAAAATAAAGGACTATTGGGAGCCACAGCGTGGACTGGTCCTGAAGACTGAGAGACTGTCGGCCAGTTCTGTTTTAATCCGTTGCCACTAGTTGCAGCCTCAGCTGGATGGCCACTCTTGTGAGGACTCCCCCCATCTTCAACTGCTTTAACCCTTTATATTCAAGTTTACATTGTTTTATCCCCTTTCTCAGGTTACTTGATAGCCTTATGGAACTATGGTTCTTATTATGCTTCTATTTTATGTGCTTTTATGTGACATTTTATACCTTCCATTGGATTACAATTAACTCTCTTGTTTCCTGTGGATTACAATTGACTTTTACCTGTTTCCAGAGGATTCTACAGAAAGCACTTCAAAAGTAAAAGGACTCAAGTCATATTTGAGCGTATTATTGATTGCACTAATAAATACATAACGTTTTTGCGCTAATATCTACAGGTTATGCAACGTTACAAGCTTGCACCCAATGAAAGGACTCAAACGTGTAACTGAGCTCTTCGTGATCTCTATGTGATATTATTGCACTGTTTATTCACTCAAGTTTACAGGTTGAGCAACGTTTAAGTATTATATGCCCATTGTGTGTATTCTTTTCTAGGTGCCGCAATGTGACAATCATGCACTTATTGTGATATTGCACTTAACTTTTGCACTTAGCCAGATATGTAGCACCTTACTTCTGTGTGCCTTGCTTTACAGCTCTTGTTCTCCCCCCCCTTTAAACGGACTGCCTATCTGGACGCTTGATACTAATGGCCTACACCCGGGTAGGACAAGTGGTAAGTATCGGAAGGTCCAGTAACTACATGGGTAACCCAGCTGCTTCGGGAATGGTTAGAGGAGTTTTTGACCCCTCCTTCCCATTTGTTATTTGTTCAGGATTGCTTCCATCCTGAGGTGTCTTCCAGGAGTTTCATGGGATTATCATACCCTCCTCCTGTGACTGCCAGAAGTGCATGGAGAAGCTAATGCCTCTACTTCTGTGCCTTTGCCTAAGGTATGGCGCCTGAAACCTTAGAGACACTTTTAGCTACCCATAGTCACCATATTGATTGTGCTATAAGCCTTATATTTTGACTTTGTTGCAGGGAAGGGAATACAGGATAAAACCACCCTTCCATTTGCGGGCATTTCATTACATAATGGTGGGATTACAGAGTAAAGACACCCCCATGCTTTCTTTGGGCTTATGCACCTGAACACTTCAAAGTCAGTCAGCAGTCTGACTTTGGTTATACAGAGTCTGACTCTCTGGTTATACAGAGACGGAAACTGTTACTTAGGACACCCTACTCATGCGGGCAGGAACCTCAGGGTAGCCGTTTTGTGTTTTTCTTCATATGTCTTTATGTGTAATACATGCAGCACTCTGTATTTATTTGGGTACCCCAGAGCTGGTTCCTCCCCTCCTAAGCATAAGCCGAGGGTGGCTTAACTCAAAGTTAGGGGGAATGTAACACCCCAGAGTTGTGTTATGACACGCCTCTACCCCGGTACTATCTGTTAGGAGCTTTTACCTTGTTATCTGAAATGATTTTACATTATGTCATTCACAAATGTGCATAAACCATGTTAAATGTTAATTATTGTTGTAATTTTCCCTGTTCACCAGCAGGTGGAAGCAATGGCTTGGTAAGGACTTAGTTTCAGTTTAGTATTTCTAAGCTGGAATGGTTCATTCCAGCTTAGCTCCCCGTCTGTGGAGGTGTGGACTATTCCCGCAGCCTACACCCTGGATGTAGAAAGAAGTTAGTAAGGAGTGTAGCACACCCCCTGCTAGGGGTAGGGTGTGTGTGTTAGGAGCTCCCCGATATAGGGAACAAAGCCAGGATCTTGTCTCGGCTGAGACATTGATCACAATCCCCAGCCTAAGCCCTGCAGTCTCAGCTGGATGAAGCAAGCACACAACCTCCAGTTCTAGGAACAAAGCATTCCCTGAGAATATAACTGTGAGTAAAGTCCAGAGACCCAGGAGAAGCCATATTCCTCCTCAGCTAGTCAGTCCCCATTAAGCAGAAGATATAAATAAGTGCAGAAGCCAAATTCCTGCCACAGTTTTAGAGCAAAAGATTCATTCCTGCCAACCATTGCCAAAGCTTCTGGGATCTAAGACCAATGCTGTACATTGCCTGGATGAAAGTTATCTTCAGTAAAGAAAAGTTTGAACTTCATCTAAAGGTCTGGACATCAATTTCTGCTGCAAAATCCCTCTATTACTCCTACTATCACTACACTCAATTTATTGCAAGTGAGCCAGGAGCCAGGAGTCCAGCCGTACCCAGGTAGGAGACACCATTGACACCATTATCATCACCATACAGAGACATTATTGGCCATTACACCACTCTGGCATTCCTAACCTGGGACGTGCGTTATAACACCTTAGAAGGACCCTGTGATAGTACCCTGCACAAGCTGCAATTGGCGTCACGACAAATACTGAATATTTGACCCCCGTTCCTGGTCACTGCACATTGTTATCAAGCAAGGGAGTAGGGGATTGTCACAAGGGTCATGGAAACGGGACCTTCTTTTGATCTTGGTGCAATGGCCAGGATCAGTGTTAGCTTGGATCCCAGCTATTTAGCACGTTAGATTACTGCTTCTGTTATGTACTTTGACCCCGTGCAGCATAATTGTGGTGTTCCACAGCAGTGAGCAAAATGAACTACAGATTCCAAGTTTATGATTATATGAGAATCTAAAATCATTAATGTATAGCCAGCTTTAGGCTATGTCCACAGTAATGCTGAGGATTTTTCAGCTGGTTTTGAGGGCAGAAAATCTGCATTGGAATACAGTAGCAGCAAGGTGTGTGACATTTTAAGATGTCATCCACAACGCAGTAAATTTCTACATATGCTCAGAAATTTAAAGCCACAGTATTTCGCTCCTTGTGACTCTGCGAATATTCAGTACTGAATTCACAGATTGCTAAATTCTTTTGACAGCAGAGTGGCTGGTCTTGGTGTGTATGATCGGGCTTCTCTACGGACCTTGGCTGTGTCGAGGCTAGGCAGCTTCTCTCTACTGATCTTCTCTGATCTTTACTAGTGATGAGCGGGAGGTGCCATATTCGGTTTCGCGATATTTCGCGAATATTCGCATGAATATTCGTGTTATATTCGTCGAAATCGAATATTCGCAATTATTCCAATTATCGCGAAATTATTTTTCGCATATTGCGAAAATTTATCTTGATAGTATAAGGCAACGTTCCTATGCTAATGACTATGGCTAGGCTAATATGTGTATATTACGAAATTTCGTAATATTGCTCTAACTTCGTCTCTTATAATATTACGAATATTCTAAAAGACGAAGTTAGAGCAATATTAAGAACATTTGCAAAAGTCGAAATTGCGATGCGAGTAATATAACACGAAATAGTCGCATGAAGATTTAAACTTAGCACTGCTATATTCCATATTCTAGCCTAATATGGAATATAGCTGTGTTAAGTTAGCACTGCTATATTCCATATTAGGCTAGAATATGGAATATAGCTGTGCTAAGTTGAAATCTTCATGCGACTATTTCGTGTTATATTACTCGCATCGCAATTTCGACTTTTGCAAATGTTCTTAATATTGCTCTAACTTCGTCTTTTAGAATATTCGTAATATTCTAAAAGATGAAGTTAGAGCAATATTACGAAATTTCGTAAAATACACATAGATTGTATTTAAGCTAATATACTGCTATAGTAATAATTTTTAATAGTGTACATATTTTACAAAACTTAAGTTCAGAAGAGGCAAAAAAAATTACAGGAAAAAAAAGGGATTATAGCACTATATTAGCTAAATTACAATCTATATGTGTATTTTACGAAATTTCGTAATATTGCTCTAACTTCGTCTTTTAGAATATTCGTAATATTCTAAGAGACGAAGTTAGAGCAATATTACGAAATTTCTAAAAGACGAAGTTAGAGCAATATTAAGAACATTTGAAAAAGTCGAAATTGCGATGCGACTAATATAACACGAAATATTCGCATGAAGATTTCAACTTAGCACAGCTATACTCCATATTCTAGCCTAATATGGAATATAGCAGTGCTAACTTAGCACAGCTATATTCCATATTAGGCTAGAATATGGAGTATAGCAGTGCTAAGTTGAAATCTTCATGCGAATATTTCGTGTTATATTACTCGCATCGCAATTGCGACTATTGCGAAATTTCGTAAAATACACATATAGATTAGATTGTAATTTAGCTAATATGGAATATAGCAGTAAGTTGAAAACGCCACTGACTGGAGCAGCCAGGAAGCCAGGAATCCAAAGGACAGGTAAGAACAACTTTAGGGAAGTGGGAAAGAAAAAAATATAATAAAAAAAAAAAAGAAAAAAAACGAATATTCTATTTCGCGAATATATAGAACGATATTCTAAATATTCGCGAAATCTCGAAATTGCGATATTCGAGAAAAAAATTTGCAATTCGAATATTCGCGCTCAACACTAATCTTTACTCCTCTGTGGTGCTCACTCATGTCTTTGCCCTATTTAAGTGGAGAACCTTAATTATGCCACTCACCTCCACTGCTAGCTAAGTGCATACAGGAATCTGCCAGCTCACCCTCTGTGCTCTGTCTGTCTCAGTCTGTTTTTTTGTCCTGGAGGCTGGTTTTAAAGTCAGTATAAAACTGAGTCTGCTTATATAGAACCTACCAGTAGCCATTTGGCTCCAGGAGAAGTATATGGTGGGCTCAGCATGCATGTTGGTACTTGCATCCCTGGATCCGATGAAAGCTGTAATGGCACCGGACGGGGTTAAAAGCAGAGTGTGCTTGGCGTGCATGCTGACCTGCATTCCCTGGACTTTGTGTGGCTGTCATGGCCCATGAACAGGTAGGAACTAGTGTTAGGGACCACTCCATAGAGGCGACCTTGACGTGGTGAGTGGCTTATTACGCTTTGGCCAAAATGTACACCAATGCCTCATCCAGCATAGAGGCAGGGCAGAATGCTGGTTGCAGAGTGCTATCACATTTGTATTTTCAGTCAGTTTTTTGTCTGAACACAAGGCGCTACCTGCACTACTACTTATACCCTCTAGGGGAGTATGCAAGCTTGCAAGGGGTTGCCAGCGACCTCTTTCTGCATCATTACCAGAGAATTAACCCTTCACTACCGCCAAATTCAATAGATATAGGCTTATCGGATTTATCAAACTGGTTTTGCTATTCTTTTGTTGTTTTACTTGTTGACAAATTATCAATAGTCTGCAATACGACAATGTAATTTTTGCGCCTAAGTTCATTTCAGAAATCCAGCTGTTTTTCTGTTAAAGTTCGTGGCCTTAGTTATCATTCAGACAATTAAAAAAGTGCCCAAAAATTGTCTCAACTGCACTCCACTCTCTTATTGTTGGCTTGTGAAAATAAGTCAAAATGGGATTTCATTAAGTTGGCGCACACTCCCACAAGCAGACAAACAAAGTCCAAAATGATGTTGATGCCCCTTGATGCCCTGCCCGAGGTGTATTGCCCACCAAATGTTGGTATGAGGTCCCAGGACCGCCTGTGACATCATTGATATCGTCGTTTGCTCCTTTGTCTCGTTCTCACAACCGAAAACGACCGCCAGAAGTACAATCGGGAAATCCTTGGTGTAGTGTGCGTCGATGTGTGCACAATTCCTCCAAAATAACATCACAGAGATGTTCTCAAGTAGGATCCAATCATGTGCCTGCTTGCTTCCAACAGCTAGGCGAGGTTTATTTATACCAGAAGATGGAAGGCGGTCTTACAATCATGACCAATGGGGAGACAGGTGATTGGCTGGAAGGCGGTCTTACAATCATGACCAATGGGGAGACAGGTGATTGGCTGGAAGTTGGTCTTATAATCATGACCAATGGGGAGACAGGTTATGGTATGAAGTGATTGGTTGGCAAAGATGTGAATGATCGCGTAAACTTATGTTCGAGCATTCGCACACTTATTCGCGCTGTTTTCGTTGCCACGCTAATCCTCACGATAATAAAAACCTTTGTTTCCTCAGCCGGTGCCATGACACTGGTATCCTGCAGTAAAACCAGGCCGGGCACAAATCAGCTACGCATCAGGACGACCAGACCATTGTGCAAAAGTTTCTGCGCGATGCGAACGTGAACGAATCTGTGCATCTCCATAGGATAGATGGCGACCATACGGCGAACAATAATTTTCCACAACATCATCAACACACATAGTAATGGCCTCAACACACACAGGGCATTTTATTGACAATAGTGTACATCAAATTAGGTTAAAATGGCATATCACATGGCATATCAAAAATGGTGTACCACACATGGGTTCAAGTGACTCTCCAGTTTATTAAAAAATAAATTACACTAACTTGGAAATGAACAGAACACTTACCTAGTGACCTTCTTCATTCTTTGGCCCGCAGATTGGCCAGTTCTCTGGCTTCGCTTCTGCCATCTAAGATGAATGTGCCACTTATCAGACTGTCTAATGCACACTGTGCATTTGGTGGCCCTGCTGCTCTAGAATTGGCCTGAGGCAAACAGTGCTGGCCCATCCAAGGGCCGGGATGGACAAATAGTAAGAATCTTTTGCTACCAAAGCACAGTGAAGTGGTGTGGCCATCTTGGAAGGCAGAAGAACGGCAAGTAGACACTTCGTGCATGCGCAAATAAAGAGGATTCTGCTGTATCTGCACATGCGCCAGAGGCATTCACTCGCCATTCAGGGTCTGTGCAGTACTGGTAGCTAGGAATAGCCCGAGAAAGTGGTAACATGAACAACCCATCCACCTTGTAGCCTGTGGCCTAGGCCTTCTCTATGACAGCTGGAGGACAGTACAAAGTTGTGTATGGAGCATTCACGACTGTTTATGGCATTTTAAGAAATGTCATTGTAAAGTGGCTAGTCCCTTTAACTGCCAGTGATATGGTTTTGACCCTGGTACCAATTTCAAGTAATGCTCTAATACACTAGGTGCCAGAATGGCAAGATAGTATCTGCATCTGCCAACGGCTGGGAGCTACTGTGCATGCACAAGGCTTCAGAGCTACATGTGGCTGCCAAACCATTGGTTGGAGAACACTGCTATACTGTATGTATAGATGATTTTAGCAGCATTGACATACATGACCATCAGATTGTATTTTCTACGTGGTTTTAGAAGCAGCAAGCAATCTCCTATTTAATGATGGCAGCCTATTCACATTGCATGAGGTGGAAAACTACAGCGCCAAAAGACATCTGCATTCAGGAGGCAGTTACATATTTTCCTTTTTCTATGTCAGACTTGGCCTGGGACTCTCCACAGTATTAGAGGGCTTGTTTTGTATTCCAGGTTTTCCCAGACTGTATTACATAATTGAATCCAGTCTTTCAGCACTATATTTATTAAAACTATTGTAGCTTATAATCCCTGGATGCTTAGAATACTGCTCTAATACTGGGCTGTGACCTGTGACAACTTGTACTAAGGCCACAACTTCATAGATGGAAGTGGTCACGTGTGCCACTGCAGCCAGTGACTGTCCTCTCTGGTGATGTGTCCCCATGTGGCACCTCACTGATGGATCAGGTCACTGGCTGCAACGGCGCACATGAGTCTTGGATGCAAGTTTACAGGACGGGAACTAGAGTAACACTGAAGGGAGCCAGGGACCTGGAGGTCAGCATGATTTTTTAAATGGGTACCGCAGGTTGTGTTCGACAGTAAAAAAAAAAGTCCAAAAAGCTAGACATCCCCTTTAAGCCAACTATTGTTGTCACTTTTACAAAAATGGCAGCTGCAACAAAACAAAAAAAGTGACAAATGTAAAACAAAATTACCAACCTTTGCTTAAAAGGAGTTGCCCAGAATAACAAAAAAAAAGGGTCGGTTTATTATTTAAAAATACTGAGGCACCACTCTTGTCCATTGGCTGTGACTGGTATTGCAGCTTGGACCGATTCACATTAATGGTGGTTTCTGGAAAGTATAAAGTACCTGTTTTTATGCAATCCTGTACAACCCCATTAACCTCTGCCACACGGCCATTTTTACTCTTGGGTTTAGATCATACACTGGTCAAAAAAATAAATGTAACACTTAAACAACACAATGTAACTCCAAGTCAATCACACTTCTGTGAAATCAAACTGTCCACCTAGGAAGCAACACTGAGTGACAATGAATTTCACATGCTGTTGTGCAAATGGGATAGACAACAGGTGGAAATTATAGGCAATTAGCAAGACACCCCCAATAAAGGAGTGGTTCTGCAGGTGGTGACCACAGACCACTTCTCAGTTCCTATGCTACCTGGCTGATGTTTTGGTCACTTTTGAATGCTGGCGGTGCTTTCACTCTAGTGGTAGCATGAGACGGAGTCTACAACCCACACAAGTGGCTCAGGTAGTGCAGCTTATCCAGGATGGCACATCAATGCGAGCTGTGGCAAGAAGGTTTGCTGTGTCTGTCAGTGTAGTGTCCAGAGCATGGAGGCGCTACCAAGAGACAGGCCAGTACATCAGGAGACGTGGAGGAGGCCGTAGGAGGGCAACAACCCAGCTGCAGGACCGCTACCTCCGCCTTTGTGCAAGGAGGAACAGGAGGAGCACAGCCAGAGCCCTGCAAAATGACCTCCAGCAGGCCACAAATGTGCATGTGTCTGCTCAAACGTCAGAAACAGACTCCATGAGGGTGATATGAGGGCCCGACGTCCACAGGTGGGGGTTGTGCTTACAGCCCAACACCGTGCAGGACGTTTGGCATTTTCCAGAGAACACCAAGATTGGCAAATTCGCCACTGGCGCCCTGTGCTCTTCACAGATGAAAGCAGGTTCACACTGAGCACATGTGACAGACGTGACAGAGTCTTGAGACGCCGTGGAGAACGTTCTGCTGCCTGCAACATCCTCCAGCATGACCAGTTTGGCATTGGGTCAGTAATGGTGTTGGGTGGCATTTCTTTGGAGGGCCGCACAGCCCTCCATGTGCTCACCAGAGGTAGCCTGACTGCCATTAGGTACCGAGATGAGATCCTCAGACCCCTTGTGAGACCATATGCTGGTGCGGTTGGCCCTGGGTTCCTCCTAATGCAAGACAATGCTAGACCTCATGTGGCTGGAGTGTGTCAGCAGTTCCTGCAAGACGAAGGCATTGATGCTATGGACTGGCCCGCCCGTTCCCCAGACCTGAAGCCAATTGAGCACATCTGGGACATCTGGGACATCATGTCTCGCTCTATCCACCACAGACTGTCCAGGAGTTGGCAGATGCTTTAGTCCAGGTCTGGGAGGAGATCCCTCAGAAGACCGTCCGCCACCTCTTCAGGAGCATGCACAGGCGTTGTAGGGAGGTCATACAGGCACGTGGAGGCCACACACACAATTGAGCCTCATTTTGACTTGTTTTAAGGACATTACATCAAAGTTGGATCAGCCTGTAGTGTGTTTTTCCACTTTAATTTTGAGTGTGACTCCAAATCCATACCTCCATGGGTTGAAAAATTTTATTTCCATTTTTTTTTTTTTGTGTGATTTTGTTGTCAGCACATTTAACTATGTAAAGAACAAAGTATTTCAGAAGAATATTAAATTAATTCAGATCTAGGATGTGTTATTTTTGTGTTCCCTTTATTTTTTTGAGCAGTGTATTTTTTTTACATACAGTTTGTTGGAATTCATAGTCACAAAGATGCCCTACATGGTGCCGTGCATTTATTGTAAGTTTTGATCTGTCGTTTACAGTGTACCTGCCATTTTATAAAACTTTTGATATGTCATAAGTTGTGATCATGGTGGTCCGTGTACTGAGGTCATACATCGTTTCAAGTAGAATTGAGCAGAGATGATCAGAAAAGAAGGGACACAGCACTCTGAGTACTTCTACTCTTTTGTTTTAGCAAAAGATGAGGGAATCTCAGCAACCTTCCCCCCGCTGATCGAAACAGCTGTCCTGTCGCTCTGATGTGTCAAAAGCATTACAAGCCGACAGTAAGGGTACGACCACACGGTGAGGCTGCATTGTGGGCGAGTACTGTGAGGGCATAGGAGTTGCAGCGGGTTCTAATGTACTAATTAGGACCGCAATGTTTAGTCGGTCTTCATTGTTAATGGGCATCTGTTTTTTGCACCTTAACTACAGAGGTATGGCCACACAGTGTGATCGTGAGCCGTTTGGGATGCGGCCGGCTGCAGTCGTGTACCATGCTTCCAATTAGGCCACAGGTGCCTCATACTTAAAGGGGTTGTCCGGAACATACCCATATTTTCACTTAGACAGCCCCCTGATGTTAGCATTGGAGCATTTTATGCTCTGATGCTCTCCCTTGCCCTGCGCAGGATCCCACGGGGCAAGGGCTCTCTTACAATAACACACTGCTGGGAGGAGGCTTCCGCTGTTTTACAGGCTAGGGCAGCGCTTAAACCCGCCCATCAGTGCCGGTGACGTCACCGGGCTGACCGCTGGGCGGAAGCCTCCGCCTGGCAGCCCTGATTGCGGCATCTGAGTGTAAAATTAATAATAAAAAAAAATGTAATCAAACTAACCACCTCCATTTGCTCGCGATGGGCTGGCGGCCGCTATCTTGCTTGAAGATCTCGTCCAAAATCCTGTGCGGCACGAGATTACGTCATCACACTGGCTGGCGTGGTGACATATGACATCATCATGTCAGCCGGCGTGATGATGCAATCTCGCGCCACGCGGCATTTCGGCTAAGATCTTCAAGCAAGATGGATGCTGGCGGTCTGTCGCAAGCAAATGGAGGAGGTAAGTTTGAATTTTTTCGTTTTTTATACTATTTCAGGTTAAATCGATTTACTGACACGAAGCACGAGGAAATTCGGCTTCTATGCAAAATAGAATTTATACTGAAATTCGGATCTAATTCCACTTTGTGGGATTCGATTCGCTCGTCTCTAAATGTAATCATTTCCTCTGTACATATCCTAGAGGAAATCACTCATAATTTACATTGTTAACATGAGTTATGACAGTCTCAGCTCTGCTACAACTGTACATTGCAATCTGGTATACAGAAACAACCGTCACAAGTCATCAGTAAGTAGACGCTTTGAATAATAGTAAGAAGTCAATAAAATACAGGATCCACCCAGCTCATTAAAAATTATAGCAATTAAAATGTTAGGAGCGGCTGCATTCCTATATATGTTAGCTGTGCGTGCTCGAGTCACAGTCATATACCCGGGATCCCAGGACACAGACAACATGTCAGGTATGCCAGAGGGTTTTTAATGGAAAAAGAAATCATTTTGGGAGACTGGCTGAGAATTCAGAGGTGTGGATTTACTATACCAGATAAGAGGGGTTTATAGTGGATGACTACGGTGAAGATGCTTGTTGTCCTGGGAATTGACTGATGTGTTCTTTGTGTAAATGGAAAATACTGGAAGAATCCAAAATTATCTTTGTAATGATATTGGGTCAGACAGGATTGTACAGTACTATGTAGCTTTTTTCATGTCTTCACGTCTCTTTGAAAGCAACTTAGAATATTAGCTATTGGCAAAGACTATGAACACCTTCGGGGCAAGTTATTATGATTGCATTTTACTAATTTTGGGCCAAAAAGTATTTTTTCCAGCTGGTCTTCAGAAAAAATGTCAGCTGTTTTTCAGTTACAGGGGTTAAAAATCACTCTGTTTGAGTATCACTTCATCTTTCCCGTCAGCTACCGGCTCATGTGAAGCCTTATGTCTGATCTCCTGACCTCATTTAAGCCATATTCTAATCACTTTAATGAGTTTATTGGAAAACGTTAGAACATTTTTAATGAGGGCCAATTGAAATATATGATTTTTAGCCCAAAATGAGCAATATGAAATCATAAAAAGTTATCCTGAAGGTGCTCATAGATATTAAAGGCAACCTGTCAGGTTGAATATAGTGTGTGATCTGTGGGCAGTATATTGTAGAGCAGGAGGAGCTGAGGAGATATGTAGTTTTCTAGGAAAGGATTTGTGTATTTCATTAATTAAAATCCCTGCTCTTTTGATGCTTAGGAGTCCATTGGGCACTCCTTAGTAGTCCATTGGGCAGAAGGACTTCCCACTGGACTCTTAAGCATAAAAAAAGCAGGGACTTTAATGATATACAGAATCTTTTCACAGAAACCTATATATCAATATGCTCTACATCATGCTGGCCCCCAGATTGAACTGTATATGCAACATGGCACGTTCCCTTTAAATGAGGATAACTCATTTTTTATGTTCTATAAGGGCATATGGAAGTCATAGCGGGGTTCCCCCTTTTGAGGTTTTTTAGTCCAGAGTGGAAGGCTATTCACAAAGAGAAGCTCTCGCTCTGTCAAAACTGGTCTATATATTTAAATGGCTGGCATATAATAGTACATTTAAATGGGCCCTAAGCAATCAAATCTACAGATCTGATATGTTTTAACTAAAGGCCCATTTAAATGGGATAATAATCGCCAGAGTAATCATTCACAATCAGTGTTAACATGCCCAGGAGTGATCAGTGAATTTGATTCAGCTTGGCTTAATCAGTCAGGCAAGTTGCTTTTGGTCCGAATTAATTGGACTCGAACCTAAAGGGCTACAATTGACCTGAAAAGTTATGGGGTCTTCTATGACTGTAGGCAACTTATTTCAAGCCCTTTAATGTACCGGTAACACACATTGCCTGTCTTCTGAATTGAAAAATGCCACCATTTTGAGAAATTCTCCAGAATTGAATCGCCCAGAAAAAATTTTGATTTGACTTGAATTTTTTTGAAAATTCAGGTCAAATTCAATTAGTTTGGAATCGATTTGCTCATCTCTAATGCCCAGGGAACGCACAATGAAAAATAATTTGCTCTTTTCATGGGCAGCATATTCCTGCATCTGCCTGTCTCTTAAAAGATATTAGAGAGGGGAAAATGGATGATCACTTCATCGTCCATGATTGTTGTCACATTTTGGTGCAAGTAAATGAGCATTGACTGACTTGCTACAGTATATCGTTGACTGGTGCTTGTTATATGCAATTTATTTGCCTGTGTAAACTATAACACTTTTTAAGTAAGTTGTTGGATCTTGTCAATAAACTGATCAGTGGATGTCCCACTGCTCGGATCTAAATGATCAGCGGTGATTAGTGATGGACGAACATCTGCCGAGACGGTTCGCGAACACGATCGCGCGAAACGTGATCAAATGTTCGCGAACCGCAAGTTTGCAGAGGGTCCCATTCATTTTAATGGCAGGCGAACCAGAAACACCTTCAGCTCATATTTGCAGCCAATAACTAATTACTAGAAGTGCACAAATAGTCCCACAACACGGACAGTGACATACCAGATGTATTATTCGAATTTGCGATCTCCATTCATTATTTTTTTCAATGCGAAATATCGGCAATATAATTTTCGCGTATGCGCATGCGCACACCAGTTATAATTATTTTTTCCAATACCGTTTGTCACTGTGTGTAGCAGAGGGAACGCAGAAAAACCGCAAACAAATGCTGCTGTACCCAAATGCACTATATAGAAAGTATATTATTGGTATATAACACCCCTGCTTTTATCAGTTTCTTTGGGGGGCGACTGGTATATCACACCAGTTATAATAATTTTTTCTAATTGCGTTTGGCACTCTGTGTAGCTGCAGTATCGCAGCAGAACCGCACACAACTGCTGCACAATACAAATCCACTATAATATGCTTTCTATGTTAGAAATTACACCCCTCTGTACTGCACACCTATCAATAGTACACCTATACCAGGACTTTTGTGGCCCTATTAGCTAGCGTTTTTGTCTCTAACAGCCTGTCCCTGCTCCACACAGCAACCTCTCCCTACACTGGCAAAAGACTGAATGTAAAACGGCAGCCAGATCGGGTCTATTTATAAGGTAGGGGGTATGTCCATGTGCTGAAACGTCTCAATTGGCTGTCCTGTATCACCTGATGGATGTATCATGGGTCAAAGTTCTTCACAATGTAAAAGAATATGGCGGGCGTGAATATCGCCGTATGTTCGCATGTTCGGCGAATCGCGAACGAGCAAAGTTCGCTGCGAACCGACCATCGTGCGAACCGCAAGGCCATCTCTCGCGGTGATCCATGGAGAAACCTGGCAGAAAGTGCTCAATTGCCCTGCAAGTGCCACCACAGGAAAAATGTATTTGCAGATATAATCAGCCAGCATTCTGAAAGGAGGTGGTGCTCTTATCCTGGGTTATAGGCCCATACATCCAAGTAGAACTCTTTGATACAAAACAATCTTCACTTTATTGCCATAAGCAATATACAGGTATATGTAACAAGTTCTCCAGGCTACAGATATTGATAACCTATTCTCTAGATTTAGTCATTAATATCAGTTTGGTGAGGATCTGGCACCCAATACCCCCACCGATCAGCTGTTTCAGGCTGCCCTGGATCGAGGCATAAGAAGAGAGACGCAGTGTGTCATGACGTAGTGGCCTGAGGAAGCTCGGAAGTGCGAAACGGCAGCCACCGCTCACCTCTGCCTGTGGATGTTGTAAGCCTTCCGCCCTCATTCCCCACCATCTACCGCATGTTTTATCATGGATACAATAGAGGAGAAGGTTTTAGAAGATGTCGGTGAGTCCGCCTCTCATTTCTGATCTATGTTGCACATTTCTATGGACTCTTTTTGCTTGCAAATATCAGAAGGCCTGTTATACGGGATATTGCTCCTTTCTGTGATGCCAGAAGAGGTGAAACAGTAGTGCCAGCAGTAGTGCTGTTTTTATTTCCTATATGCTACAGTGTACGGAGCTGGAGGTAGGAAGCTCCATACACTGTGTAATGGCTATGCCAGGGTACTGCAGCTGAGCTCTCATTCAAGTGAACAGGAGCCGAGATTCAGTAAGCCGATACCAGAATTTAGACAGTGTATGAAGCCTTATGCTTCTGCCCTGTAAATTGTATAAACTCCAGCAATGCGACAGTATAAAACAGCTGTTTAGTGGAGGTGCTGGGTGTTAGATTCCCACCGATCTGATATTGATTACCGAATTGGAAGATGTCATTAATATCTGTACCCTGGAGAAGGGCTGTGAAAATAGGTCTCCTACACAGGACAACCTCTGTAAATAAGTTGCTATAGAAATTTTCTAGACTGATCAAGGTCCAGGGTGCATTTTTTTTTTAACCTTAATTATAATTTATGGAAATGTCACTATGGGAATGCTACTGTTCAAGTGCATTTTACTTTCATATTCCTTAAGTCACACATTGATATTTTTTTAACCATCTCCATTATAATTATCAATAGTTTTTCCTGCTGATAATACCCATTCGTCATACTGAAGGGTAAATATAATTAAGCTCTTATTCCTTTTGTAAAACAAATGCGGTTTATTATATACTCTGTAATTAATTTACGGTGGCATCAAATCAATAAATAAATAAATCAATAAACACCATACTAATGCTGTTTAATTTATTAGTCAGTATTTGTTGGAATTTGACAAATCCAGAATATTCTAAAAACAAAAATACGCATTTCGTTTTAAATAATGAATAGTTAATTTTAGATTTCCTAACTAGATATAGAGTCTAAGTGAAAATCAAAATCTTCTTTATTCATGAAGATATTAATAGTGTGAAAATGAGAAAATTAGACAGTAAAAGAAAAGTGATATTAAGAACAACAATGTCTATCAGATGGCCAAGAGTGGTCTTTTTAAAAAAAAAACTGCTCATTTGTATGCCTTTTTTCAGAACAAAAAATAATAATGCTGCGGCCACATTACATGATGGCCAATAGGAAATTGTAACATGCCCTACAAACACAGTTTTCTTTTATTTTTCTACCATCATTTGCTCCCTGAATGACATTTTTTCAGATGTTTTCTCATGAAACATCATCATAAAATTCATTTAAAAATGGCAGATTTTCATGGCCATTTTTACAGTCCAAAAAAACACCAAGAAAGAGACAATGGAGTTTCCACAAGTTTCCACAGCTGGAGAAATGTAGCCAAATTAGAGTTAAAATTAAACTTAAAGGGGAATCCACAAAAACTATTTTGTTTTCATATACCAGGGATTGCCAACCTGCGGCTCTCCAGCTGTTGCAAAACTACAACTCCCATCATGCCCGGACAGTCTACAGCTATCAGCCTACAGCAGGGCATGGTGGGAGTTGTAGTTTTACAACAACTGGAGAGCCGCAGGTTGGCCATGCCTGTCATATACCATACAGATGTGTGAGTACTTAGAGCCCCCAAACCCCCATGGTCTCAACCTATTCATCAATGCAAATTTCACACAGCATTCTTCCACGCTGCCTTTTGTTTTTTTGTTTTTTGTTTTTTTAAAGTTTCCAAGGTTTCTGGGAAAATAATGCAGCTTACACCATTATTCTTGATGTAAAAAATATAAACCTAGATGGAAACCAGTTGACCCATCATACAATGGAACTGGCACAGTGATATGGATTCCCATATACACCATGATGCAGATGTGAACAGAGCCTAAGCAAACTATTTGAAAGGTCCTTTTCTTAGGCCATTGTGTTTGGGGTCTCCAGTATCTCAAATGTGAGGTATGCTGAATATGTCTGCATTCATGATATGTCAATCAAAGCTCATGGAGTATAGCTGACCATACACTTTAGGACCAAATGGTCAGGTTTCTGGGTGCAGTTTTGGAAGGCAAAATCAGGAGTGGATCATAAAAGGAGTATAAAGGACAGATACAAATTCTGGTCTTTTTTTTTTATTCACTCCTGGTTTTGGCTTCCAAAATTGCATCAGGAAACCCAATCATGTGTTCGTATCCTTAGATAACTGGCAGCAGAACACAGAAATTTCAGTGGTAGTGATCGAACATCCATTTCATATGGCGGCCTCCTGACTCTCCCCCGAAGGAAGATGCCGGAGATAAGAATCAGGCAGTTGGATTTCAACTGTTCAATATTTTTGTCCTTGGGTAGATAAGTTACTCTAGAGGTGTCTGGCAGTGGCTTTCTCTTCTCATTCAGGACACATGCACGCTCAGCTGAGTTGAGTCTGCATGTTAATGGAGAAGATTGGAGATATAGCCGTCAGCTAAACAAGCATTTAAGGAGGCCAAAGTGTATCTTGTGGACAGGGCTGCTATGCAGCTGATACAGAAAAAGTCCCAGTTTCTACTATTCTAACATTTATTTACAAGTGTAAAAAACCCTACCTCTGCAATCCTCCACTTTCTAATTTTTTGCTTTTCTATCTAACCCTAATAGCACAAATCTATAATGCAAAAGCATCACTCGAAACAAATCAACTAAATAGTGCAATTAAAGCTTATTAATGTGCGTATGGTCTTGTGGCACACCTTACATTTCCAGCCTTATGTTTTTATTCCTTTTCGCTTTTACTAGCTTGTGTTTAATGATGATAATTAAAGGCAGCAAATATAATAGAGAAGCAGATTGTGTTTCATAGACATGTGGCAAGAAAATGAACCTCTCTTGATTAAGAAAACAAAGCTGTAAGTGATGCTCAGGTGGCCTGACCTACATAGCTAGAATATATGTAACATGACAATCCAGAACTTTCATTATGTGACCTGTGAGTGTCTATGCCTGTGTTTTACAAGTTCATCCAAAAATAACGTAATCCTAAATCCAATTCCTAATATGTTCTAAAGCCATCTATAAAACAGCTCAGTAGGAACACTACATCAAAATACCTTCCCAATTATGTTCAGAAAGTATGATCCATCTTGAATTATTCCTCCCACAGGCGGCAGAAGTCTAGTGAGGACTCTGAATCTCACCTGTTAAAGGGACACTGAGACAAAGTTTTGGTCAGTGGGGGTCCTAACGCTGAGACCGCTACGATTACTAGAACAAGACAGAAGCACTCACATATGGTGATCTCTTTCCACACTGCAGAGGACAGAATCCAAACAGACCCATATATATCAGCTTAGCCTGTCTCCTGCAGCGAGGAGAGTACAAGATATGTGCATTAGAGATGGCCTTGCGGTTCGCCCGGCGGTCTTTTCGCGGCAAATTTTGCTAGTTTGCGATTCACCGAACATATGGCAATGTTCGCATGCGCCATATTATTTTGCATTGCGCCGAACTTTGACCCATGACACATCCATCAGGTGGGACAGGAAAGCCAATTGAGACGTTTCAGCACATGGACACCCCCCCACCCTATAACAGAACCCGATCTGGCAACCATTTTACATTCTGCGTTTTGCCACTGTAGGGAGAGGTTGCTTTGTGGAGCAGGGACAGACTGTTAGGGACACCAAACGCTAGCTAATAGGGCCACAAAAGTCCTTTTAAGGACTGGTATAGGTGTGCTATCGATAGGTGTGATATACTGAGGGGTGTGATATACTTATAATATACTTTCTAACATAGAGAGTATATTATAATGCATTTGTAATGTGCAATAGTTGCGTGCGGTTCTTCTGCGATACCGCAGCAATATAGAGGGACAAACGCTATTGGAATAATAACTAATTGCAACTGGTGTGATATACCTGTTGCCTCAAAAAAAACTGATTGAGGGGTGTGATATACCTATAATATACTTTCTAACATAGAAAGTATATTATAGTGCATTTGTATTGTGCAGCAGTTGTGTGCGGTTCTGCTGCGATACTGCAGGTGTTATTGGAAGAAATATTTGCAATGGGTGTGATATACCTGTTGCCCCCCAAAAAAATGGATTGAGGGGTGCGATATACCCGCTTCCACAAAATACTGATTAAGGGGTTTGATATACCTGCTTCCACAAAATACTCATTGAGGGGTGCGATATACCTGCTTCTACAAAATACTGATTAAGGGGTTCTATATACCTGCTTTCACAAAATATTGATTGAGGGGTGCGATATACCTGCTTCTACAAAATACTGATTAAGGGGTTCTATATACCTGCTTCCACGAAATACTGATTGAGGGGTGCGATATACCTGCTTCCACCAAATATTGATTAAGGGGTTCTATATACCTGTTTCCACAAAATACAGATTGAGGGGTGCAATATAACTGCTTCCACAAAATACTTATTGAGGGGTGAGATATACCTGCTTTTACAAAATACTGATTAAGGGGTTCTATATACCTGCTTCCACAAAATACTGATTGAGCCCTGCGATATACCTGCTTCCATAAATACTGCTCTTCTCTAGGGACTTTGTCACAGGGTCATTTGAAAATGACAGGCAGAGGAAGAGGCAGGCCGTTCCACAGGGGTTGTAGGGGTCGGACAGGTGCACCAGGCCGGAGCCTAAATGGGAAGATTCGAGAAGGTGCATGCGATTATGTCAAAGGACGCACCAGAGTTGGTTAAGTGGCTCACTAAGCCTTCCTCTTCTGCACCCTCCTCATCCTCTGTATCTGCACCCTCCTCAATCTCTGCTGTGCGCACCCCCAAAGACACCACCACCAGCGAATCAGGAAGAGGAGGTAGCAATGGCCGCCACCCAGCATTCTGACGACAGTACCCGAAATCTCTAATGTCAGTGGTGGTGAAGGTGACAATGATGACGTGTCGATGGACATCACATGGGTGCCCACAAGAGAGGAAGAGGAGGGGAGTTCAGAGGGAGAGATGGAGCAGCAGATAGGAAGGAGAAGGAGGAGAAGCAGGCAGAACTCGCAGTGCACAGGAAGCAAAAAGCAGACTGCAAATATATCTGGAGCGAGTCACATCTTGCGCTCCCAGGACGCCGGCACATGGCTCCGCAGTGTGGGCTTGTGTTGCCATCTGCAGCCTGTGCTATCAATGAATAAGTCGTGGTAAGCCCAACACTCACCTAGGGACGACTGCCTTAAGAAGGCAACTGGCCTTCCATCACCGAGCCAAGTGGGAGCAACTCTGTCAGAACCCACAAAGCCACACTCCCGACGCTCAGCGTCCTGCCTCTTCTCCTCCCATTTGTCCTCCACTCCACCTTCCACCGTGCTGTCGTCGCATTCGTCTGGCACAAGACAAGCTTCTGTTGCCCAAATGTTCGATGTTAAAAAGTTGATGACACCAGATAACCCTCTTGCCCAACGGCTGCTGGCTTGCCGGAACTGCTAGCCTGCCTTTTACTATAAACTGGTGGACTTGGAGGCCTTTAGAAAATTTGTGACCATTGGCACACCGCAGTGTAAGGTCCGTGAAAGGGAATATTTCTCCAAGAAGATCATCCCAGAGCTATATGGCTAGGTTCAGTGGCAAGTGAATATATCTCTGGCACACAGTGTCGGTGCCAAGATACATCTGACCACAGACACGTGGTCTAGCAAACACGGGCAGGGAAGGTACATAACTTTTACTACCCACTGGGTGAACCTTCTGACAGCCGTCAAGCATGTAACCCGTGGCACCCGTGTGGATTTGGTGTTACCGCCACGGATTGCATGCAGGCCTGCCTCTTCTTCTCCTCCTCCTACTCCATCCTCCAGCTCCTTCTCGGCTGACTCCTCCTTTTCCACTGCTACCCCCTTTTCCGCTGCACCCCCCAAGCTCCTCAGAACCTATTTGACGTGCCAGGTGAGATGATGCCATGCTGTGCTGCGGCTGTTGTGCCTGAAAGCCAAGAGCCACACCGGTCCTGCACTGCTTTCAGTTCTGCGGTCACAGGCCGATCAGTGGCTAACCCCGCTCAATTTGACAGTTGGTAAAGTGGTGTGCGACAACGGTGCAAATCTGCTGAGTGTGCTGAAACAGGGAAAAATGACACACGTGCCATGCATGGCACACATCCTGAACTTAGTCATGCAGCGATTCTTTGCCAAATACCCTGGGGTCCAGGACGTCTTGCGGCAGGACAGGAAAATCTTTGGCCATTTTAGAAGATCTTACACGGCCATGGCTCGCCTTTCTGACGTTCAGCGGTGACACCACCTGCCCGTCAGACGTCTGATTCGTGATAGCCCCACGTGCTGGAACTCCACCTTGTATATGCTTGATAGGCTGCTCCAGCAGCAACGTGCCGTTAATGACTACCTGTACGAACTCTGCAGCAGGACAGGTTCTGGGGAGCTTGGTTTCTTTTCACCATGCCAGTAGCTGCTTATGCGCGATGCATGCAGACTTCTGCGGCCATTTGATTAGATCACCAAACTGTTCAGTTGCAGCCAGGACATCATCACTGACATCGTACCTTACACCTTCTTGTCTGGAGCATGCATTGAGTCATGTAATTGATCAAGCCGTTGAGGAGCAGGACTGGAAGATGAGGAAGTCGTAATGCTGAATGAATTCCCAGGGGGGGCTACTCCATCTGAGACAGGTAAGCATGAGTATGAAGAGGAGTCAGAGGAGGATGGTGGCTGGAGGGAGGAGGATGAGCAAGAAGAGCAGGCTGAGGGGGACTTTTTGGGATCCCTGGTGTTGTCCGTGGCTGGAGGGAGAAGACCAAGGACGACATTCTCCTGGGCAATGAGCAGCAGCCAGGGTGCTCCACCGCTTCCAATTTAGTGCAAATGGGAGCCTTCATGCTCCAGTGTTTGAAGAGGGAACTCCATACAAACACAAAATGGCAGACATTTTACCAGCATTTCCAGGCCTTGCTGTGAGGGATGCTGCATTCTGCTGTTGTGAGCGCTGGCAGAGGAATTTCCACCCACAGCGAAACAGGTGCGGGTACCAATCCTACCGCGCATGCAAGAAGAGGGTGGTTTGAAGCTGTCTTGGTCACTTCGGATATGAGATCAGCCAACCCATCAGAATAATAAACTCATGATAGATGACAGAAAACTGGATGAGGGTGGCAAAGAAAAGGGGAAGCTAAAGTCCTAGGCCTAGTTCACACTGCCTTAATTTGTTAAGTAATTTCCATCATCGATTGCGAGCCAATTTTGGTACAGAGGATGGGAGTGGTAGTGGCCCTGATGTAGCGTTGTGTTACAGTGAGTTCCCTCAGGCCGTCGCTCCCTGGAGTCAATTCAGTGAAGTGGTAGATCAAAGAATCAGGCCAGGAGTAAACATATAATAGTCTCTCTTTACTTAGTGCAAAACATAACGTGTGGCCTGTGACAGCAGCAGTAAATACAAAGTGCAGTCTCTGGCACCAGATGAGGAAGTTTGGCAGCTGTTTGGATGGCTGCAATTCTGCACTTAGTTGATAATGGCCTAGTGGTTGTTGGGTAGGTGATGGTGTGTGAGCTGTTATCCCTCACCTTGCAGCAGTGTCTGTAAAGCTGTAACTCACTGATCACTCCGCTGTCTGGAATCTCAAGGCTTTACATGAGGCTGTCTTTAGCAGTTATTGTTGCAGGAGAGGGGTATCTGGTTCCTGAACTTCCTTCACAGGTAAAAATATATGGTTTATGGGAGTGGGCGCTCTAAAAGCTACTTCCTGACTCCCCAGTATCAGAACAGGACCTTGTCTGTCCCCTCTTCTCCTAATTCTGAATCACTACACTTGACTTACCCCTCCTGGCACGAAGTTGGACCAGCCCACTCTTACCAAGAGGGGAGGAACAGGGTGGTTAACTCTGTTCCTGCAAACCATTGCCAACGATTACCTCCCTTGCTGGATTAAATGGCATAGTATGAAAAATACATAACATTACATATAACATGCAGCAATTGAAGATACTATAGTAGTACCCCCCGGTCTGGAGTACTACAAATGTTTGATTGGTGATTTTCATAAATGATTGTGTGCCAAAACTAGATGCGAGTCAAAAATACAGAATCTTTCAATTATACCTTATATTTGTATAGGGGCATAGCTATAAGGGAAGCGGGGTAGCAGCTGCTTTGGGGCACAAACTCAGAAGGGGCCCGATGAGGTGGAGGACTAAAACATTTTATTGTCAAGGCCCCCCTCAACAGTCTTATACAATGACAGTAAATACAGTGACACTATAGGAAACGGACGGAGCAGCTGCCAGCTCTCGTCTGACAGCGCAATCTTGACTAGCCTCATGAGTGGGTGTTGCACAGGAGTTAGGAGTTGCAAAGAAGTTGCTGGGGGAGGGTAGCTCATTCAAAAATTTACACCCCTGGCACCACTTCTGATTTTGGCTCACAATCACTGATGGAAACTACTGATCAAACACTGACAAAATACTGTGTGAAAGTGGCCTAAGCAACTAAATCACAGAACATGAATCAGATGTAAGGTAGTTGCCTAAAAGAAAAGTTAGTGAGAAACAGGCAAAAAGAATCCTGGTTGCTTGTAAAAATAAGGTATATTTGTATAGTTGCCTATTGGAAAAATCACAAACTAAAAATCAAAAAAGAGATTTTTGCTTTTGCTGTCCTTCCTAATGGACACTGTTATCTTTTCAAGATATCTGCAAGTGATGACTTCTATCACAAATGCCAGATTAAATACCAACTACACAAGCAGTGTTCACACAATTCTGCCTGGCCCTGAGTTGGGGGTGAAATCTTCAGCTGTTTAGTATGAGGCGCAGGTGTAGTGAAGAAAGGATACATCACAGTACACCCGGAAGAAGAGCGATGCAGCATCACTGAAGAGGAGAGAGTGCACTTTGAAGTATCCTGCGCAGGCGCAGTAAGGTAGCTCTTAGCTAGTGAGCATCCTTTCTTCACTACTCCTGCACTGTATACTGAACGACTGGAGATTTCACCCAAACTTATGGCCAAGCAGGATGATGACGTAAACTCTGCCTGGCCCTGTCAATCAAGTCTGGCAGAGTGTGACCAGAGGTGAGAGAACGGAGCTTCTAGGAGCAGGAGCAACACCCCCTTGCTCCTAGAGGCTCATTGGAATATAATAAAAGTTATTTTTTCTCAATAACGGGGACACATAGCGAGATGGTACTAAGATAGGTATGTTCATCTCACTTTAGCGCATTGCTAATGTCAGCCAGATTGATGCCCATGTTTCTGCGGACAGAAGCCCTTTAAAGCTGTCCTGTGATTGCTTGCTATGGGAAACAAGCAGTATTTGTATAGACAGTTTCCTCAGTCTGCTCCATCTTTGGTTCTTCTCAAAGTGAGGTGGTCTCCACCAGTGAGGCACAGCACCCTCCGTCCAGTTCTTGTTGAGGTACAGCAGGGGAGACAGCTTTCACAGAAGTGACTAAACGCTTCACAGGCCTTTCTGTGGTTGTTCTACTCTAGCTACACCAGTTCCCCAAGAGATCATATGAGCTCGCTGTGACTTTTCCATATTCACAGACATTAATACAATATAATTGGTACTGACCCATCAAACATCCCACTTTGTTACACACCTATTATTAATGTGCAATGCTGAGTCAAAGATTTTGTGAGTTTGACTAAAATTCCATACATGTTCATAGAAAATAGACTCAACCTTGAGGCAGGAGACATAGTGAAAAGTCATTGTGTCATGGACTTTCCTGATTATCGATACACTGAACGTTCCTGAAACATACTGTGCATGTAACATCATAAATTGTCTTTCAGCTCTGCAACTTACCAACCATGACTTTCATCTGAAAGAGAATAAAGAAGCTCACAACTGCGGTGCCTACATAGGCGATGACCTGGTTGTACGCAGGGGTCAAGATTTCCGCGTGACACTGACCTTTAGTGGATCTGTAAATGAGCAAGATAGACTGCAGTTCACAGTTTCTCTGGTCACTTCATCAGGAGGTAAAAGTATAACTTTACAAGCATTGCTAGAATCACCACCCTATTCAGTAATTGGCAAATTTACCTTAAAGGGGTTGTGCAGTGCTACAATATTGATGACCTATACTTAGGATAAGTAATTAATATCAAATTAGTTGTGGTCCAACCCCTGTTACCCCCACCGATAAGCCGGAGTTGTAGCTAGGCTTTCCTGCACCAGGGGCAAGGATTTAGGATCGTGTACCCCCCCCCCCCCTCCTGAACACATGCCACTCAAATACATAAAGAGGAAAAAGTAAAGCGGCACACTTACCGATACTCCTTGCAATAAATTAGAGACCAGCTGGTCCTACCTCATCCAGGGAGTTGCTGGCATGTCGGCGTGATGTCTGCCGGATCCAGAACAAAGTCCTTTTGGTGATAGATAAAAAACAATAATCACATAGGGAGGGATGGTGACTGCCACTCTGAAATCCCCAGCAGGGGATGCTGTGCTGCCCTGGAAGACAGAGCCATCTCAATCTATACCAGTGTAATCTAGGGCATTGTTTTCCCTTTAGTGCTACCACACCGTATTGATGCCCACATTGTGCCCCTTACAGTAGTAATATCCACATTGTGCCCCTCACAGTACTACTGCCCATGTTCTGTTCCCTGTGTGCCCCTTCACAGTAGCTATGTCCACCTTTGTGCACCCTCACAGTAGTTATGCCCACTTTTGTGCCCCTTCACAGTAGTTATGCTTACTTTTGTGCCCCCTCACAATAGTTATGCCCACTTTTGTGCCCCTTCACAGTATCTATGTCCACCTTTGTGCACCCTCACAGTAGTTATGCCCACTTTTTTGCCCCTTCACAGTAGTCATGCTCACTTTTGTGCCCCCTCACAATAGTTATGCCCACCTTTTGTCCCCTTCACAGTAGTTATGCCCACTTTTGTGCCTCCTCACAGTAGTTATGCCCTCTTTTGTGCCCCCTAACAGTAGTTATGCCCAACTTGTGGCCCCTTCATAGTAATTATGCCCACCGTGTGGCCCCTTCACAGTAGTTATGCCCACCTTTGTGCCCCCTCACAGTAATTATTCCCACTTTTGTGCCCATTCACACTAGTTATGTCCTCCTTGTGGTCCCTCACTGTAGTTATGCCCACATTTGTGCCCCCTTACAGTAGTTATGCCCACCATTGTACCCCCTTTACAGTAGTTATGCCCACTTTTGTGCCTCTTCACAGTGGTTATGTCCTCCCTGTGCCCCCATAGTGCCCTCTCCAGCTCCATGAAAAAAAAATATATATATTTACCTGCTTACCTGATGATCGGCACATCCAGCAGCATGACGGGCTCCCATACACACATCGCGCTGCTGGCTGGGCAGGAGGCTGATTCCCGGGCTTTCAGCGCTCCACCCACACAGCCTGCAGCACAATGTGCGGCTATGCGGGAGAGCTCATCAGTAGGGTGCAACAGGGAGCAAACTGATCCCTGCTTGACTATAGAAACTAATTGTTGGTGGGTGCGCCCCCCCAGCCTCTGCACCCGGGGCACATTCCCTGCCTTTCCCCCCCTCGCTGCACCCATGTATAAGCTGTTTGAAGAGCTAGTGGTGCTGTAGCAAGTGCTGCCTCATCTTCAAAATTACCTGCACACCATCTACTTTGCAGCGACGCTGCAATGTAATTGCAATTGCTCATCCCATTAACTTGAATTATAGAGGAAGCTGTAATTAGACTGCGCCACCTATGCAACAAAGATGACACCCGGGTAATTTTTATTTTATATATTTATTTTACTCACTTATAATTTTGAAGAGGAAGCAGCGCTTGCTAGAGCAGCAATACCTCTTCAAGCAGATTATCAGTAGGGGTGGCGACAGTCAGACCCCCACCGATCTGATAATGATGATATATTGTAGCATTGCAAAACCCTCTTAAAGGCTATGGACACTTTTGGGGCATTTTTTTTTTTATGATTACATTTTACTCATTTTGGGATAAAAATCATTTTTTCAATTGGTCTTTATTAAAATTGTTCAGCCATTTCTGAGCTACAATCAGTATGTTTTCAGAGTATTACTTCTCAGTCTAGTCAGCTGAAGGCTCATGTGAAGCCTCATCACTGATCTCTTAACCTCATAAACACTAATTTAAGCAATATTGTTTTATCAGTTTGATAATTGTTTAGCTGTAATGAGTGCTTATGAGGTCAAGAAATCAAAGAGAAGGATTCACAGGAGGCGTCAGCTGATGAAACTGAGAAGTGATACTTTGCAAACAGACTTATTTTTAACCCTTGTATTTCAAAATTAGCTGAACATTTTTTTTTTTTTTAATAAAGACCAATTGAAAAAAATATTTTTAACCCAAAATGAGTAAACTGCAATCATAAAATATTGCCCTGAAGTTGTCCAGTCTGGTCATAATGCAGTATGATAAATAAAGCCTAAGTACCGTAGGTTCAAAATTCTGTGCTAAAAAAGTCCTGACACAGATGTGTCCACCCTTACCTTTACTTGTACTTGTTTAGGGACTCCAATTTTTCATGAAATTTAATACAATATTGCAACATGCTAGGAAAACCCTTCACGTGCTGCAATTCACATTCACAACCATTAGGTGACCATAGATAATCAAATATAGCATAGACATCTTAGGACAGAATATAATGAAATTTTTTTTTTCTTGAACCACACATTTTAGGAAATGTTGAGCCTAAAAAAAAGTTAAGGAAACACATATCAGTATTTCGTTCTAGGGCTGGAGATCTGTTTTTCTCTTGTAGTGCTCCAATTTACACAGTGATATAGTTCATTTATAAAAATCCGGTCACTAAACAGTTGTCACTAAAAAGAGCTTTCAAACAACAGGAGCATACTTATACTGTAACAGTAGCAGACCTAAAGCAAAAGTCAAAATAGGCCCCTGCTCTGCTGGCGTATGTAAGTACAGAATGTTGGCCCCTTTTTTATTTAAAGAAAACACAAAAATAAAATACTTATTGGACATGGTTGTAGTATGCTTATGGTGTTAAGATGTATAAACCTACCAGTTTTACAGGCACGTTTTAGCATTTAGGATGAAGAAATATAAGAATAATCATTTATTTTTGCTATGGCAGGTAATTCCCTCCTGGAGTACAGTTTCTCAGATTCCTCAAGGGCATCAGACAACAGTTGGTCAGCACAAAGAAGTGGAAATGGATCAGCTACCATTACTGTGAACATTCACACTCCGAATGACGCTCCAATTGGACGCTATCTTCTTCACGTGGGGACTAATGGGGGAACCAAACGTGTTGGAGAGTTTATGTTGATCTTTAACTGTTGGGCTCCAGGTAGGATGTGGTTCTAGAAAGTCCATCCAAGACTTACAGTGTTGGAAGAGAGAACAGTCAAGGGCATTAATACGAAACCACAAATGGTAGATGGCCTAACAGTACCCATGACACACGTGTTGGATTGATATGGAGATGGCCCTTGAATAAACTCTTTGTTTTACATGCATAGCTAAATTAATAAGGCTGGCCCGCTTCTCTGCTGCTCTGCACTTTCGGAAATGCCAAGAAAGGCCAGGTCAGGCAATCACTGTCCTTAGCAGCAACACATCAGCAGCAACATATCTCAGGCAGAGAATGGCTCAGTAGGCCTTTCTTCGTATGTCCGTTGTGTTGAGCCTGGACAGGTAGTAGAAAGTCCAGCGAACACTTCAGGAGTGAAGGATGGGAATGGCAGTGGCTCTGACTATAGGATGCATCACAGTGGAGGAGGGTGCACCCTCCTGCCTGATAGTAATTTGAGGTGCCCTTGATGTTGGTAGTTGTATGGGTGCCTGGCAGGAGGTGTAGTAGTGGATTGGCCAATGTGTGGTGTATTCTGAAGTCAGAAAACCAGTCCAGAGGTAGAACAATAAACATCTCTTTTTAATTGAATGCAAAATAGGGGTTGTAGTACCTCCAACAACAACCTGGACACAGTACAAATTCTTTCCCCAGATAGCGAGGTAAGGTGGCTGGCAAAGTGGCAGATAATGGTATTCTTGGTATGCTATCTTGCTAAAGTCTATCTCTCTCTCGTCAATCTCTGCCTACTACTGTAACTATAATCTGGCAATTACGGTGGAAGTGTCCAAGGCAAGATACAGGTCTTTAGAGGCATGTCTGGCCAGGATATGGTTAAGTGTGACAGGTCTCTTAACTTTATTCCCTCACAAGCAGCAAAGTCTAGTTAGCTGTAGTCACAGGTTACCTTATTGACTACTATGCTTGGTCATGCAGATTCTAAGTTCTTTCTTTCTTTCTTTCTTTCTGTAGCAGAAGCAATAACTTTCACAGAGATCAGTTAGTCTCTGGATCCCGAGGCCTAAGGAGAAGGAGCACATGGGCTTGCTTCATCCCTCACTAGATTAGAACTCTCCCTCTAGACAGGAAGTCAGACTAGCTCACTCCTGCCAAGAGGTGAAGAACAGGGTGGTTAACCCTGTCTCTGCCAACATACCAGGTCATGCTGGGTGTACCTAACATTAAATAACAACATTTCATAACATTTGCAGATTCCCCCTGTAAAGGGGCACTGCAAAAAGACTGGGGTGTAGACCATCTTTGGAACGGAAGTGGTGGGGATTAGGTGAATGTGAATAATCTTTCTTTATTATTGTTAACATTGTCTGTCCTCTTTTTTAACAAAATTTCCTACCTTGAAAACACCTATATGAGATACACATTCACACTTGAATTAAACTTGTTCACATTCCTATTGATGTGTCATACCTTCTGCCCATTGAAATACCCAGTCTGTCCACACAGCAATCAGAAGTACAGACTGAGCTCATGTGCTGATGAGGGCTTGGCAGTTGGCATCAATCTCCACACGCTGTATACTAATTTATGCACATGGTGTACACAATATGATCTCACATGCTGCCAGTCAGGATCTATAATGCGTAGTATTGGGAATATGTGTCATGAGTTTGGCACTTTTAGAAAATGACGGTGACTTGACGTGTGAATATTAGAGCAGGTCGGGCTTGTTTTAACACAAAATCTTAATTTCGTTTTAGCTGACAGTGTGTATCTAGCAGATCCGGCTGAGAGAAACGAATATGTTTTACAAGAGTTTGGCATTATTTGTGTTGGTGAAGTCTCGAATAAAATTCCAATCCCCTGGAACTACGGACAGGTAAATAACAGGCTCTAGAGAGGCAATAAGGCAAGTAGCTACTTTGGTTTAGAGGACACTTAGGTATTAATTTGGTTGTCAAAGTCTATGGGCACCTCGGTGTATACGTCAAAAGCAGGGACAGACTGGGAACTTAAAGTGGCCCTAGAAAAAAACTAAAGTGGCCTCATGTTGTAGATGGATTCAAATTGACAGACTGTGGGCCATCACATGTAGGCAGGGACAACAGAAGTAGGCAGGGCCAGCAATACCCTAGTGCAGCACAAAATACCACCCCAGCAGAACCAAATATCAAGTGCAGCACATAATACTGCCACCTGTATCACCGTCCGGAGGATGGCAATACAGTAGAAATCAGAACAGCACCTGTGGTCACCGGCCAAATGCATATGTTCCTGATACTCCAAGCATTAATTATTGCTGAGAGAATCAGATTGTTATATACCCAGCCGATGGCTGTGAAGAGGGGTCAGGTGGTCCCCTGGGCATTGGCCTAACAGGAAATTTCCCTGTAGGGTCTATGGCCAGTCTGCCCCTGGCCAGAAGGAGCAGCCAATATATGTGCCAAAATTCATATTATAGACATAACTTGAGTTGAGCTCCTTGGCCCGAAATAATGACTGCCCTTCTCTCTCACCCGAACCCCCCTCCCACCCATCCTCTTTCCGTGTCATGTGTGGTGACCGCTGTGCTTTCCTAGATTGGTACAGGAGAGATAGGAAGTAGGTATGACTCCTCAGAGCTATGTGTGCAATTTGCATGGCTTCTTAGGTATTTCATTCAGTTCCACAGCCTATTATACACCACTGTTTGTAACGAGTGGAGTATTCTGTCTGTACGTTCATAGATATTGATTACATATAATTATAGACAAATTTTGTGGTCACATGTTGTTGAGTATAGAGCTTGAGGCTTACGTTTTTGGTGTCAGGCCAGCAACCATTACGTTTTTGAGATGCAGCTATTCACATGTAACAAAACAGCCTATGAGGCATGAACAATTATAAAGCTTTAGAAAGGAAACAAAGCAATATTCATCATTCTCAAACTCATTTTAGCCAAGACATAATATTCAAAGGGGCTATAATATTGATGACTTATCTGTCTCAACAATCCTGATTTTGCTGGGACAATCCTGGGAAAGGGGCAGTGCTCGTGCAAGCATTCCCACGTGGTCAAGAATTTTACTATGTGTAGTATGTGATTGGTGTAGATCTGGGTGAGTGCTGCAGCATTTTGTTCTGCCTGTGATGTCATGCCAATCAGTCACGTGGCCTTTGTGAGGCTCAGTCCCATGCAAGTGCGAGTGTTGCAGCCATCTTAAACAGTCGATCATCAGGAGTGTTGGGAGTCCGATCGCCATTGATGACCTGTTGTCACGACTATGGTCATGGTTGTGACTCTTAGAGCCGCATGCAGTTGCCAGCGGCCAGGTTTGGTTGTTTACCGCAGGTGAGGGCTGTTAGTTTGTAGACTCACGTGTGGTTGCCGCTGGCAGCATGATGTTGTTGGCAGTGTAGCAGCCGGAGCTTGTTGCTAGGTGGCTCGCTGTCAATGCATGCGGTTGCCTCTGGCAACATGTGTTTGTATGTGTGCACTTTCTCAGTTTGGTGTGCACGGGGTTAAGTTGTGTGTGTTAGGAGTGGTGAGTGTGACCTCAGGCCTCCTTATACGTTGGTGTGGTGGAGCCTGAAGGTCAGGTTGAGTTTGCTTGTTGTCAGTCTGGCTGAATGTGTCATGCTGTGTGAGCCACCCTTAGTTGTCATTGTTATTATTTGTGTCTGTTTCCTGTACCCTTCCTCTCTGGTTTTGTTGTACGTCTAGTGTGGTGTGCCATGTCTGGTACTTGTGGTGTTGTTACCATCATGGCTGCTTGATGAGTCACTTTTGGTGTGTGTATGTTGCACTGGAGGGGTTTAAGCAATATGCAAGACTGTGTGCTTCCCAGCCTGGAACCTTCATGCTTCTTGTAGCCGCAGGGAGGTTCGGGTTGTCGTTGGTGCCGTCCTTCCATCTCGGCTGCGGCAGGTAAGAGTTGATAGCATTTGTGGTGTTGCTGTGCTATTTACCTGCCGTACTGTTTATAGTCTTGCACCCTGCCAGCTACTGGGCCTCTGGAGATGCCTGTCATCCGTGTCCTGGATGAACAGGTGTTCTCTGCCCTGTCACCAGCTGTAGGGCAATGCAGGGATACTTAGACTTCTAGGCACGTGGGTATGAGTCCCCTTACCTTTGAAGGGGGCTCATACAGCTAGGAGACTAGGGCCTGTTGAGGGAAGTTTTGGGAGGTGATCTGCTCCCTGTTCCTTGCTATCTGGCATTGCAGCCTCAGCTATTGCACGGTGGGGGGTTTTCCCCACTCCCCGTCGTGACACCTGTCCTATGGATAATTGTCAATATTTAAGTCCCGGAAAACCCCTCTGATGGTTTGACATGTAGACCCAGACACTATAAGATGACTGCACCAGCACAATTTATGCTTACTAGGCAGCAACCAAATGATTTTAGGTGATTGCCTTTAAGGGTTTTTCTCACTTGTCCCGATCTGTAACATAGCTTTACCAGCTAGACAGAGATCATGTGACAAAGTGATGTCATAAAATTGGGATAACAAACACAGTGATGTCACAGTAGCTGGATAACACGTACTGTGACATCATTGAATAATAATAACAATAATGTGGATAGTGATGTCATAGAACAGAGATAACGGTGACAGTGATAGGAAACACAGTGATGTCATTGAACTGGGATCATAAACATAGTGATGTCACAGTAGCTAGATAAAACACACTGTGACATCATGTGGCAGAGTGGCCATTAAAAGGATTGTCTGAGATAATTAAAAATCTTGAACAAATCCCTAAACGGTCTATAATAAAAAATAAAAAAAGGATGCTATGCTTATCTTTTTTTTCATGCGCTGTTCTATGTGCTGCTAGTCTGATCCTCCTACCGCTGCTTGTTTACAAACTGTAACAGTCACACGGTGTACATCATGTGACCGCTGTAGCCAATCACTGCAGTAGTTATTGGCGGCAGTGGTCACATGACCTATACCGTCACATCATTACTGCAACAGGCATTAGGGCCCAGATGCCACTACAAACTCTGCACTCTCTTTAGTTACACCATTGGCACTGGATAGTTGAGCTTTACTGCTGAGGTTTTTTGGTTGTTTATGAGCAGATCAGGCCATGAGCTAATTCACAGCAAGAATAGAAGATCTGTCTACATGTTACTGAAACATACGTGTAACTGGAAATACAAAAAGAAAATAAACCGGTATTATAAAGAAGTTGAGTTTTACATTCGTTATTTAAAGTGCCATCACTTAATTTTACTGTACGATAAGGTAGTACTCCTAATTAACCTCAATTAACAATATACCTCTGTTTAGTTTCAGAAAAATGTTCTGTATACCACCTTTCTCCTACTGGATTCAACCTTAAGCTTCAGAAGAAACCAACAGGAGGATGTAAGGCGACGCAATGACCCCTCACATATCTGCAGGGTCCTGAGTGCCATAGTAAGTGTCTAAACGGGTTGTGTGCACTAGTAATACAGTAATAAATGCCCGCAGCATTGATTCTGTTTTCGCAGTGTTTGAATTAGAGAGCTAAAGGCAACATCTGACAAAACGACCTCATTGGAAATGTAATAAAAATTAAAATATTAAAAAACTAAAGTAAACAAGACAAAAGTGGCATTTATGGCCTATGGGTAGAGGTCATGGGTGCTAGGAAGCTTCTAGAATCTAGGGTCAGAGACAGTTTAAAAGTGTTATGCTTACAGAGGATTAGGGGTGGGGTTCTTCTAGGCTTCTGGTCTCTTGCTTTCTAGTGTATCACAGTCGGTACGGTTCCTTGTGCTGTGAATACACCGCTGGGAGCCTGCAAAAATCCAAGAATGGATCTCCTGTTAAAGTCTTCCAAGACAAGACTGGCTGAAGGCCCTCCTGGCTCAGCCTGCCTCACTAACGGTCCAGGCTGAGATGGATTCTCCAACCCTGACCTCTAGGCCCCTCACCCCCAAGGGACCACACTGCTCCCATCCCCCTAAAGTAAACAACACAAAAATAAACTCAGCTTGCAGGGCCGCTATAGGTGTGAAACTTAAAGGGGTTAACCAACTTTTTTTTAGACCTCACAGAGCGGGCGGACTCTCAGTTTTGATCATACCCTGCCATTGGGTTCCAGCTCCATCGCTCCACCACTGCCTTTGCAGTTCTGGTCTCTGCAGAAATCAACAACCTGTTGACGGGTGGCATATGACCGCTGCATCCAATCACTGGCCACAGCAGTAACCTGTCATCCATGTTGCACTTGACCCAGTTATGTGCCGCATGGGTGACGGGTCATCTCTGTGGCCAATGATTGGCTGCAAGCTGTTGATGTTGAGAGCCGATTACTCAATCATATTTCTCTGATCTTGGACAATCCCATTAACTTGACACTGAATACACAGTTGCAGCAAAATATTAAACTTAGCACAACAAACTGAAAAAGGTAAAACTTTGTTGCCGCTGTGCATTTAACTCATCAAGTATTGAGTTAAGGTTTGCTACATCTGTACCCTAATCTGAAGATATTCAGTCCTGGCAACATGTAAATGTGAACCTACTATTCAGCATTCTTGTGTGTTGCTCTTGGCTCGTATCCTACATATATTATATTCATTTAATATGAAGCCCTAGGAGAAAATGATTTTCCAGCCAACTCAGATAGCTGGTAAATAGCCTTCTAAATATTGTTAAAACAGTGATTACATTGAGGAGCCAGGGTGTGTGGCACTAATGATATTTTGGCAGGACAGCTTAGCATAAATTGAATGCAGGGGTTGCTCTGTAGTAGACGATGGCTTTTCTTGCCAGTGCAGTTACCTATTCATGAAAGCAGAAGTTATCTAGCAATTCATTTCCATCAATTTATTTTCCATATTAACCCCTTCTGACAAAGACCAGAATTGGCCTCAAATCAACGCTCCTGTCAGGAGCTAAAAATGATATATAAGTCAATAGTACCCCAAGGTGTTTCTTTTCTTGCTGTTTATCTTTTCAGTGCGTGCTGCTTGGCTGCTATTCAGCTCAGATCCATTAGTATTGTGCTGTGATCTGTGACTACACTTTAGCTACAGTACCCACAGGCCGTCTGAGGTAGTCTGAGACACACCTCCGCATCATCATTGGTTCAGGCTGCTGCTCTTTCCCTCCCCCTGCAGCTCTGCCTCCTCTGATTGGCTGCTGTAAGCCTATCACTAGCTCCCCATGAAGTCAGTGCATAAAGGGGTGATTGCATTTTACTCATTTGGGCTAAAAGTCTTATTTTTTCAATTGGTCTTTGTTAAAAAATATTGAGCAGTTCTGTCACAAAAGGTTAATAGTTGTTGTTGTTTTTTTAGCAGAGTGAATGTACTTTAACCTTCACTTTGTGCCAACCCTTATCTTTAAATTACCAATAGGTCATAAACACTTATTTAAGCCATATTCATATCAATAAGCTAAGAACTGAGCTATAATGAGTGTATATAAGGTCATAGATCAGAGATAAGGAGCCCCTCAGTTTAGCTATCTGATGGAGCAGAGAGAAAATTCAGATCCTGCTGCTACATAAACTCAGCCCTGTACAGAGAAAAGGGCTCAGAATTTTTTATAAAGACCCATAAAAAAAAAAGTGTACATAACCTTTATATTCTTTATAAGGGCAGCATCCTTAGACGAGCAATGTCACCATCGTCTTAATGCTAAGACATAAATCAATAATACACAGTAGTTTTATATTTTATTTGTTGGTAAGGCTAAAACCACATTTGCATTTGTTAAATCCGGTAGTCTGTTCTGGCAATTACTGTATCTGGCATATTCCCTATAATGGGTTCCCTCAGGTGTCCAGCAAGAATGCCAGCTTTCTACTGCTGCATGCAGTGGTTCTTTTCCAGCAGAAAGCCAGTGTTTATGCTGGAAACCCGGCAGTGTCTCGTATGCGAGATACAGTAATTCCAGTAGCCTACTCCCCTGCCGGAACAGGCTACTGGATTTACTGAATGCAAATGTGAACCTAGTCTTACAGGGAAACAAATATAATATGTGATCACAGATTTACTGTCCACACAATCATCGGTATATACTATTAGGTCCTACTGTGGTAGAAGACCACAATTAGGACTTCCATCCATGTGTGGGATGGCTACAAATATAAAACTCTGTGCCATGGAGGACTTTATAGGACTGTGAATTACATGTTTGCCAACTTAAATGCCGATACCAGCTTCCCCCCCAGAGATATCAGCTCATCACTGTCAGGTAACGATGAGTGACGTTTTGAAAAATCAATCTGGCTGCTTCGCCAAAGTTTGACAAGAAATGAGATTTGTTAAGAATTAATTTATCACAAATCACTATGTAAAAACCCCATTCAGCCTATCAATCAATGGGACTGTTTTTAATTGCAGCTTAGACAGAAGTACACCCGTCTATTGGCTGTTAAGAACGGTAATAATATGCTAGTGCAATATGGCCTTTTGGGTTAAAAAAATAAAATAAATCACTCACCTCATCCAATTGCCTTGCAGACAGTCCACTCCTCTTTTTAATAGAAAAAGACCCGCGAGAGGAGTTGGCTGCCTCTGCGTGAGCAAGTGGATGAGGTGAGTATTTTTTTTCCCGTTCTTTCTAAGACAACTCCAACCGCCACTTTAGGAAAAATTATTTGTTACGATGAAGCACAAGGAAATTTTGCTTTGTTTAGAATCAATTTTTTCCTAAAATTAAGACCGAATTTTACTTTGGATGCTTCGCTTGGTTCAACACTACTGTCAGGTCTAAATTTGGAAGATGTACTTGTCCGAATGTCTGAACTTCACAAAGGTCTCTCGGAACAAGTTTCTACTGTGCTCCGTTCCATTTTCGGATCTATATAAATGTACTGCTTTTTGTGCATGAAATAGCTCCATCTAATTAGAAGATGCATACACCACAAAACCTATACTAAAAGCTGCATTGGGCATGTTTTATTTTGTCTATTACATGCATGTATGTAATTGTTGACTTTAGCCTGTTCATTATTCTAGGTTTTGGGTTATCTGAATGTCATCATGTTGCAGTATTGTCCCACCGGGAGGGTAACTTTGGTTTCCATCTGGTCTGGATTAATCCCATGTTCCTTCCTCCCAGGTCAACAGTAAAGACGATAATGGTGTGGTGATGGGAAACTGGAGTGGAGATTATTCTGGTGGCACAAACCCTAGCACTTGGAATGGAAGCCTTGGTTTATTGAAGGCTTGGAACGAGCAACGACAGCCAGTTAAATATGGTCAATGCTGGGTATTTGCTGGTGTTCTCTGCACTGGTAAGTGTAATGCTGACTGAACCAATAAGAAGAAAAAACACAATGCAGCAGTACTCTGCAAACACAAATAAAGTACACTAATGCCATAATTAGAGGAAAAATCTTTTTATAAATTTGAGATTCTTGGCAAATACATTTTGTTCAAAATTATTTGGGCCCGTCTGCCAAACGTCAAGGCGATCTCTATAAGATGGGAACCTAACACTAAATCCTACCTGTTATGTGCCATAATGGCCACCATAACCTTCAGGGAGTGCAGGTTCCACATGCATGCTGGGTCCACTCTGCTTTTTACCATTTTTGGTGCCATAAAGGCCTACATTAAATCCAGGAAATGCAGGTACCAACCTGCATGCTGAGCCCTCTCTATACCTCTCCTGGTACCAGACAGCTTCCAATGAATGCAGGGAGATCAGGCTACAGCTTTATACTTACACTAATTAAAATCAGCCTATGG